>NC_137056.1:38565986-38603486 GCF_032717465.1 Coenobita brevimanus
GGTACTTACAACAAGTCCCTGGCTCCTGGACTGGTAGTTATGGACCCTAATCAAGTCCAACTCAGAAAAACACCTCCCTACTGCACATGCATAGCACCTAAGACACTATTCACACCAATAAGGGACATAAAAGAGTGAAATGAGGTGTTAGGGGTAAGTATGGAAAATACAGTACAGTGCAATATAAAATATTCTGGGTACTTACAGCAAGTCCCTGGCCATCTCGATGAATAACCCGCCTCCTCTCAGACTCTGACAGTAAGAAGGAGTTCCTGAAGCACTTGCAGTACACTGTTCATGAAGTCTTGCACAGAACTTAGTCAACTGCACTCAGAATTCCATTCTCTTAACACTGCACACTCTTGTCTTACTTTGGCTCCATTGTACCTTAATAAGTGCTGCACTCTGCACTTCAAGTCTTTCCACTCATAAAACCATTTTCTAAACAAAACACACTCTAGTTAATTTACGTTACATTGACAGTCCATTAAATCTTTGTCTTTTCACTCAGAACTCAAATTCTTTAACACTATGCACTTTTTTTTTTTCCACTCCACAACACTGTAAATTCCCGTGTGGTCTAGTGGAAAAGTTCTAGGCGTCTAATCACTGTCAGAGTCTGCGAGTAGCACATGCAGGTGACCTAGGGGTGCGTCGCTGGGTCGTGGTGATGGTGTACCCACTGCAGACGACTCTGAAGAGAGGCTCAAACTCACGTCGAGTGGTGACTCCACTGTGCCTGATGTGCTGGACTGTGGTTTGGAGCAACAGGGCCTGTCTTGGGGAGGCAATGGAGTGGAGCCAGGGCTGGGCACAGCGGGGGTTATGGGCCTGAAAAAGCTGTCAATGGTTGACTGACGCAAGGAACGACGATTTTGACGATTAATGATGCGCTGCCTGAAAGTGCGCACTTCCTCCACAAGTCCCAAGGGCCCCATCTCCCTGTCACAGTCCGGGTGCTCCAGGTAGTCCAGAACGAACTCTAGGTGTTCCCGGAGTAAGCTTAACTTGGAGATGGCTGGAGTAGTGTCACGCTGAGAGGAGTCCGCATCATCGTCACCGTCCTCGTCGGAATCTTCAAGCTGGGAACTGACACCTGCAACTAAAGATGCAATTTCGATATTTGACATGGTCTGATACCCAGGATCGCCCTCATCGTCATCCAACCACTCATGCATTTCGTCCACATCAACATCGTCCCCAAGCGCATGTAGATATGCATGGAAGTCATCCACGTCAAAACCTAGGAAATCGTGCTCCACATCCGTTACGAGAAGCAGACGAGACCAACCATTTTCTAGAGTCATGACAGGGATTTCCTTCCATGCACTGGGCCAGTTGTAGATGGCAGACTTGATCTTGTAGCGGCGAATATATTCCAAAGTCCACTGGCCTCGCATGTCCCGTCCCTCCCTGTGCTCGTCCTCGTCCTCAAGAACAACCATCACCTCATCCAGGAACTTCTGGCAGTACAGCTTCGTTGCCACGATCACTCTTTGGTCCATTGGTTGGATGAGAGCAGTAGCATTAGGTGGCAGAAACATGCACCTAATGCGCCCATTCTCAGTCACCAACTCCTTGTCGCACGGGTAGGCAGGTGCATTGTCGAGGAGAAGCAGGGCCTTTACCTGGTCACGTGGGATTCCCAGTTTCTCTGTCTGGTAATGGATGACCTCCTTGACGAAATGGCTGTGGAACCAGTCTTTGAACATCTGGGCTGTGAACCATGCCTTCAAGGAATGGTACCAGATGACAGGAAGGACATCCATCACCCCACGAAGACACTGAGGCTGCTTTGTACGGCCAACAATAATGGGCTTGAGCCAGTGCATGCCGTTAGCATTGGCACAACAGAAAGCAGATATCCATTGCTTGCAGAGCTTGCGGCCAGGTACACGCTTCTCCGTCTCCTCGGCTAGAGTGTTTGTAGGCAAAGAGCGATAGAATAAGCCAGTTTCGTCAGCGCTGTAGACTTGACCGAGAGTTAGGCCCTCCTGTCGATCAAGCCCTTCACCTTGTGCCGAAACTCGTCTACTCCATCCTCATTGGCGTCCAAAGCTTCGCCATGAGACTTACGGTTGGTAAGGCCATGCTGTAACTTGAATGCGAAGAGCCAACCTTCAGATGCCTTGAAGTCTAGGGCGTCGTGAAGCCTTGTGAACTTCTCAGCAGCAGCCTTCAGCTCCATGCCATGCACCATCACACCAGCAGCACGTTGCTCTTGATACCAAATCAACGTGGAGTGGTTGACTTCTGCATACTTGGGAGTATACATCATCTTCTTCTCCACGTTGCGTTTGCTTTTCGACGAGAAGTCAGCCATGTACTGCATGAGTTTGTTGAGGGATCTCTTGATATCAAACAAAGTAGATCGGGCCAGGTTGAATTCACGAGGATACGTGAGGTAGACCATCCCGCATCCACCTTGTCCAATATCTCCCTTTTCTTCTCCAGAGTCAAAGCCACTCTCTTCCTCTCCTCAGGCGACGGGGCCATCATTGCACACACGAAGGAGAGCCACGAGAGCAGCAGGAGAGCCTACAGCAGGTAAGGCACCACCACAAAAGCGAGCACGTGGGTGGCCATGACGATAAGTGTGCACACACAACAAGAGACGGGCGGTAAGTGGGAAGGATGCAGGGGCGCTCTAGTGGACGTTGGTGGAACAACGCACCAGAACACAGCTGGCTCGTGCCGCGCGCACCAACTTCAAATTACGGGCTGGAAAAAGTCGTTTTTTTTTTTTGAATTTTTTGCGGTTTTGGGGCCATTTGGGGAATATCAGATCCCGGGACGAAAATGTCTGGTTATTGGGGATGTCCGGAATATGGGGGTCTGGATATTGGAGGGATTACTATATATATATATATATATATATATATACACACTGGTAAGCAATATGAAGATAACAGGATTCTCAGCTCCACCATCCCTCAACTTTTAGTTGCTTTCTTTAACACAAAGAATAAGCTTATTCATTTTTACACTTAATCTATATTTGTTATAGTGATGTTATGAACAGACCTTGGATGAGAGAGGTGTGGGATGAAGGACAACCTTGCCCAACTCCTTGTCATCTAAAGAAAGCATGGAGGCAGATTCTGTGTAGAGTTTGACCTTGACAGCTGGTAGTGGGTGCGTTGTGGTGAAATCACCTTGAGTGTCCCACCTGTCACAAGCACAAAAATATCAGTTAACATGCATACAAAATTTATACCACGCAGCACCTTTAATATCTATCATCATTTGCCATATCAAAACCCTATCCAAAGAGTCTGAGAACATTCACTGACAGACTGCAGACATCCACACCTTCTCATGAACCAAAGACCAGAGAATCACAGACCAAACCAATAAACCAAAGTTGAAGTAAATTTGTCTTTGAATCAAGAAACTTTTATTCTGATTTATTACAAAACTAAAAAAAGGCTCTCTCCCTTAACCACAGTGGTCTCAGCAACCAAGGAAAGCAGACTTATAAGACACTTCCACTATCAACCAATATGAAATATTTAAGTTCAGCCACTGACTAGGCAATAGATGCAACAACTCCAGTGGCAAGAAAATGAAACCATCCAAAAGATTTTACTTGACTGAGAACTTTCAGTTCCTTCTACCCATTTATGGAATGTCTCTGTCGATGCTTCTGTTTGGAAGCCTGTAAGAAGGCTCACCATATTATGACTCCCTTTCTGTTTTATACCCTGCAAAGCAACTTCTTTCTTCCTACTTAGCATAAGTTTCTCCTCCTCTGGGGAGCTTCTGCTGCTCTACTCTGTTTATATAAAAGCATACACGTTTCTGTAACAGATGGAGCACAGCCTACTATGTTACCCAGATTAACTGGGTGGAGAGATACAAATGTAGTCTCCACCCAGGAACCAAACCTCTACATTATTCTTTCACATGTCTCACTGTGGTAGGCATTGTCTACTGCATGGGATCATTGGTTCATTGTATGGCCTGGCCCTGGAGGGGTGACTGCTTGCCCATGGTTGATGGGTCTGCTTGGCAAGACAGACTAGGGTTGCTCAACAACAAAAGCAACAAAATATTTCTGTTGGGGGTTTGGCTTTTCTTTTCTTACAGGATAAGTTACACCCATTCACCCATTTTGTGAGGATTTTAGCTTTGCTTATATCTATGTTATGCCAGTACGGCAACTCTGTACATTTTATTAAACATCTTACATATACAAGGTCTGTTCAGAAAGTATCCGATCTTAGGCTCTAACAAATAAATAGCTACCCTGTTGAGCTAGGGCATTAATCCCCCTCAAAGTAGGCCCCTTCTGACTTGACACACATAGCTCAGCATTCTTTCCCCTGCCTGAAACATTTTTCAGGCAGTTGGTATTCAGTATCTCTTGCAGGTGCTTCATCACATTCATCATGATCTCTTCTCTTGTCTCAAACTGGGAATGATTCAGTAGAGTTTTGAGCTTGGGGAATAATCAAAAGTCACACAGAGCCAATTCTGGTGGACAGGGAGCCTGCCTGACCTGTGGGATGTTGTGCTTGACCAAAAATTTCTGAACCAGTCGAGATAAATGGGCAGTGGCACTGTCATGGTGCAGCTTCCAATGTGCCATATTCCAAAGGTCTGGTCTCTTCCACTGAACTGCGTCAATAGGACGACGGATAATGTTAAGGCAATAATGTTTGTTGACAGTCTGACCTTCTGGTGCGTATTGATGATGCACAACACTACATTAGTCAAAAACAACTGTCAACATGCAAACACATTTCACCTTAATGGAGACCTGTTGTGCATTTCTTGGCCAAGGCAGCCCTGCATGCTTCCACTGAGATGACTGTGCTTTGATTTCTGGGTCGTACCTATAAGCCCAAGTCTCATCTCCAGTGATAACAGTCTTCATAAAGTCTAGATCGCGATTTGCACACTCCAACATGTCTTGAGCAATGTTCATCAGAGAGAAATCATGATGAATGTGACGAAGCACCTGAAGGAGATACTGAAAACCAACTTTGAAAAATGTTTCAGGCAGTGGAAAAAGCACTGGGCTATGAAGAAGGGGCCTACTTTGAGGGTGATTAGTGTCCGAGCTCAACAGGTTAGCAATTTATTTTTTTAGAGCCTAAGGCTGGATACTTTCTGAACAGCTCTTGTATACTACTCATGCTGCCTATTTTATGCCAGTCCCTCTCAGGAGACAAAGAAATGCCTCTGACACTGAGTTGCTGAAGTTATCTATGTTGTCCTGCTGGTGCCTGGCACCAAGTCAACCCATACTGTTGTTTCATGTGACTTATGCTTCTGTGAGCAGGTGGGCTTGGGTGGCATACATCGTCCTATTTTCAGAAACCAAAACTTCCTTATATAGCAGAACCTCACGATACTGGATCAAATGAGGAGAGACCTGAGCCAGTAATGTCAATAATCTCGTAAATCCGATGGTCCCCTCCTCCACTGAAGTGGGATTTCAAGCACATAATGGAAAATAAATGAGTAAAATAACATATTCCAGTGCTAAATATGAAAACTAAACCCATTTTACACTAATCTGACCCATAATTTCACACCCTTGTAACAGCACTTCCCCATGACTAGTACAGTATTACAAGAGCCTTTTAAGACAACTGAGCAGTCAAGAGGAGAGGAGCAGGTTGGGAGTTAAAAGGGTAGGAAACTCACGTACTGTACACTGTACCTGTATAGACAGATGTACACTGTTCACAGTCCCACTCTTCTCATATGCTGTAGACTGAGTTACCTGTCATTCATCATCAATGTCAGCAAAGATGGATTCCTGTGGCTCTGGTGTCACATCTGGTACAGAGAGTCCTGAGGTGCTGGGAGTTGGGGTCCTGGAGGTTGTACTGCTGGATCTGGAGGCTATGTGGAGACTGGCTGAGGATGTTAATGCTTCAGGCACACTGAAGGTCTCTGACTGCATAGAGTCTCTTGTCAGCAGGAGAGGGACAAACTTCAAAAACTGTGAGAGCTTAGTCAGGATCCTCCTTGGCTGCTACAACTACATTGGCACCAACCTGATGAACTGCATAACCTCATAATGTTGAGCCAGAGACCCTAAAACTTTGTCTTTCACTGTCAGGATGATGACTGCAGCATCAATGCCTGTAGCCAGAGACTGTCCAGGAGCCTCCTCCTCCTCCTCTTCATCTTCCTCCTTTGGTGGTGTCCTGTCTTTTTGTTGTTCAGCAGCAATCTCCTCTTCCATCTGGTGATAGTAGCGAGGCACACCAACATCCTCATTCAACCACTCTTGCAGCTCCTCCTCACCAAGGTTCCCCTGCCCTGCAACTGCCAACATTTCAGCCATCTTTAGTGGCTCAAGCCCCTAAGAATCATACAATGGTGCTGGAGTCTTGGGTGTTCTGAGGAGTTTGCATCACCCATTCTTGAGAGTGGCAAGGGACACTTTCTTCCATGCCTCTGCCCAATCAAAAATGGCAACTTTGATGGTGCCTCTCCTGAAGCTGTGCAGAGTTTTCTTGCCTCTTGTGTCCTCACATTCTTTCTGGTCTGTTCCATCCTTAGTCACAATGAGGCACTAATGCAGGTAAAGGTTTCTGTAGTGTTTCTTTGCCCTCTTCAAAATTCCCTGGTCCATACACTGGATAAGGGCAGTAGTGTCAGCTGGCAAGAACAATGCCCTGATTCATCTCTTCTTGCTGCAGAGTTTGGCAGAGGAAGGATGGGCTGGTGCACTGTCTAACAGCAGCACTGCCTTCATGTTGTCCAGACTGATGCCATACCTTTTTTGGTGCTGCCTCACAGAAGGGTCGAAGCTGTGGTGGAACCAGTTATGTATGATATCCTAGGTAAACCAGGCAGACTTGTTCCCATGGTATTCCATTCGAAGTTTGGCCACGATGTCACTGAGTGACCGGGGTTGCTTGCTCTTACCTACTGTGACTGGCTGTAGGCAATGAGAGTCACCAGCATTGGTACAGGCCAGAATGGAGAGACACTCCTTCAATGTCTTATGTCCTGGAGTGCTGCCAATACCGTAAAACACCGTAACTTCGGACAGCACCAAAACTTCGGACATTTTGGGAAAAAATGTAATAATTCAAGTTTACTGGAAGCACAAGTGTGATATTTGCAAAAAATAATGATATGGGTAGGTAGGGTAATCTTCAAAGATTATTATGTATAAGTCCTATTAAACTTGCTTGAATATGTGTGGGTGAAAAAAAATTAATGAATCAAATGGAAAAAGAATAAGCAATTTTTAACCTTGCAAAACTTTGTTCAGAGAGAACAAAAAGTTTCAATTATAAGAACGTGATTGTATGATTATATGTGGAAAAGTGTTGTAAGTACTGGGCAGTAAACTATTTTAAAATATATACAAGCATAATCTTGTTATGACTGTTTTAATATTTCTTTATTTTACAGAATAAAATCCAAAATTTGTACAGAAAAATTACTGGAAAAATACAGACTATAGGTGTGTGTGTGTGTATTTATCTAGTTGTGTTAACCTAGTTGTGATATACAGGAAATGAGCTACGCTGGAGGGGTCCCGTCTCTTTTTCTCGTTAAGTCAAATTCTGCTTTGAACTCGTGTAAGTTTTTAGACTGGACGATCTCTTTCTCCAGGCTGTTCCACAGGTCTATGCATCTATATGGAAAGCTATATTTCTTGATATCCTTCAAACAACTTGGCTTTCTCAGTTTCATTCCATGTCCTCTTGTTACTCTCTCATCCCATACAAACAGATCATTTTTATCAATTCTATCTATTCCCATCATGGCCCTGAACACTGCAATCATGTCTCCCCTTTCTCTCCTTTCTTTTAGTGTAGGCAGGTCCAGCTTACATCTCTGCCAGGCTGGTGACCATCTTGGCTGCTGTTCTTTGTATTCTCTCAATCTTATTTGTGTCTTTCTTCTTGTGTGGGGACAACACTACTGCCGCATATTCCAACCAGGGGTGGATCACGGCCATTATCAATTTTTTCATCATTTCCTCATCCATGTAATGGAATGCCACTCGTATGTTAGTCAAGAGACTGTACATCTCTCTAACTATGATGTTAATGTGTTTTTCCGGTGACAAACTATCCTGGACCAGCACTCCAAAATCTGTCTCTTCTCTTACTTTATTGATTGGTTCATTACCCAACAAATAATTCAGTGATGGCCTCTTGATACTCCTACCCATTTCCAATATCTTACATTGTTTTGCATTAAATTTCATTTCCCACATCTGGCTCCAACCTTGGATCCTATTCAGGTCTTCCTGTAACATTTTACAGTCTTCCTCGACTTCTACTCTCCTCAAGATCTTTGCATCATCAGCAAACTGACTTGTGTAACTGTTCACTCCAGCTACCATATCATTTACATAAATCAGAAACATTACTAGCACTAACACCGAGCACTGTGGGACTCCACTCGTTACTTCCCTCCATCCAGACATCATGTCCTTTATTACTGTCCTCATTTGTCTCTCTCTCAAGAAGTCACACATCCACTCCAGGACATTTCCCTTCAGTCCTCCTATGTGTTCAAATTTCCACATTAGTCACTTGTGGGGTACCTTGTCAAAGGCTTTCTCCAGATCCAGATACACACAATCCACCTAGCTGTCTCTCTCCTGTAACACGTCAATCACTCTTGAGTAAAAGTTCAACAAGTTGGAAACATATGACCTTCCACTTCTGAATCCAAACTGGCTCTCAGCCAGTAAGTTCGTCTCCTCCAGATATTTTATCCATCTATCTTTCAGGATCCTCTCGCATAATTTTCCAACTACACTGGTCAGGGACACAGGTCTATAATTCAGGAGTTCTATCTTGTTTCCTTCCTTATAAATTGGTACCACATTGGCCCTCTTCCATTCCCGAGGCACTTTCCATTCTTCCCATGAACACACAATTAAATCGTGAATCTAATCCGCCAGTTGTTCTCTGCACTCTTTCAGTACCCAGGTAGAGATTCCATCTGGTCCTGGGGCTTTCCTTACATCTTGAGTTTCCAGTAATTTATACACTTCCTTCACTTCCACTTTAATCTCTTTTATCACCACATTTCTAATCACACCCTCCCCCACCACAAAGTCCATTTCTTTAGTGAAAACCGATTCAAAACATTTGTTCATTATTTCAGCTTGTATTGTCATGTCTTTACAGACCTCTCCTTCTACTTTCAGTTGCGTGATTCCTTCCTTATGTTTCAATTTGCCATCAATAAATCTATAAAACAATTTGGGTTCTTCCCTACATTTGTCGATTATACCTTTTTCAAAGTTTCTCTCTTCCTCTCCGCGTATTCTAGTATATTCAATTCTAGTTCTTTTATATTCTTCCCTTGATTTATTATTACCTCTCTTTCTCCATTTGTTCCATGCCATGTCCCTTTCTTTTTTTTTGCTATCATGCACCTTCTGTTAAACCAATTCTTTTCCTGGTTTTCTTTCACACTTATCCTTGGAATATTTCTCCACTCCCGAATTATAGATATATGTGTGTGTGCGTATTTACCTAGTTGTGATATACAGGAAATGAGCTACGCTCGTGGGGTCCCGTCTCTGTTTCTCAGTAAGTCAAACTTAGCTTTAAACTCGTTTAAGAGTTTAGACTGGACGAACTCTTTGTCCAGGCTATTCCACAGGTCTATACATCTATAAGGAAAACTATAATTCTTGATATCCTTCAAGCAACTTGGTTTCTTCAGTTTCATTCCGTGTCCTCTTGTTACTCTCTTATCCCATAAAAACAGATCTTCATTGTCAATTTTATCTACTCCCACCATGATCCTGAACACTGCAATCATGTCACCTCTCTTTCTCCTTTCTTCTAAGGAAGGCAAATCGAGCTTTTCCAGTCTCTCTCTGTACGACATCTGCCAGATTGGGGACCATCTCGGTTGATGTTCTTTGTAATCTCTTAATCTTGTTTATATCTTTCTTTTTGTGTGGGGACCACACTACTGCTGCATATTCTAACCTGGGCCGAATCATGGCCACTATCAATTTTTTCATCTCCTCATCCATAAAATGTAAAGCTACACTTATATTAGTCAGGAGTTTATAAATCTCTCTAACTGCCTTGTTAATGTGTTTTTCAGGTGACAAACTGTCTTGGACCAGCACTCCTAAATCTTTCCCTTCTCTCACTTTTGAGATTGGTTCATTACCCATCAAATAATTCAATAATGGGCTCTTGGTACTTTTACCCTATTCCAATATTTTACATTTCTTTGCATTAAATTTCATTTCCCACATCCGGCTCCAATCGTGTATCCTATCCAAATCCTCCCGCAGCATTTTACAATCCTCCTCAACCTCCACCTTCCTCAGGATCTTTGCATCATCAGCAAACAGACTTCCATAACTGTTCACTCCAACTACCATATCATTTACATAAATCAGGTACATTACGGGTGCCAACACCGAGCCCTGTGGGACTCCACTTGTTACTTCCATCCATCCAGACATCCTATCCTTTTTTACTGTCCTCATTTGTCTGTCTCCCAAAAAGTCTCTCATTCATTCCAGGAGGTTCCCCTTCAATCCTCCTATATACTCTAGTTTCCACATTAGTCTCTTATGGGATACCTTGTCAAAGGTCTTCTCCAAATCTAAATACACACAATCCACCCAACCATCTCTTTCCTGTAGCACGTCAATCGCTCTTGAGTAAAAACTCAACAAGTTGGAAACACGTGACCTTCCACTTCAAAATCCAAACTGGCTATCAGCCGAAATACTCATCTCTTCCAGATATTTTATCCATCTATCTTTCAGAATTTTTTTGAACAATTTTGCGATCATGCTGGTTAGGGACACTAGTCTATAATTCAAGGGTTCTAACCTGTTTCCTCCCTTGTAAATTGGTACCACATTTGCCCTCTTCCATTGTTGAGGCACTTTCCCCTCTTCCAGAGAACACACAATGAAACTGTGAATCTTATCCACCAGTTGTTTTCTGCATTCCTTCAGTACCCAATCAGAGATTCCATCTCGTCCTGGGGCTTTCCTTACATCTTGAGATTCCAGTAATTTATACACTTCCTGTACTTCCACTTATATATTTTTTATCACTACACTTCTAGTCACTGTGTGTGTGTGTGTGTGTGTGTGTGTGTGTGTGTGTGTGTGTGTGTGTGTGTGTGTGTTTTACAAGCACAGGTCTCTTATGTGTGTGTGTGTATTTACCTATTTGTATTTACCTATTTGTAGTATACAGGAATTGAGCATTGCTCGTGTTGTCCTGTCTCCATATCCACATTCATCATGTCTACCTTTACACACATGAATGTTTTTCTCATGCACCACCTCTTTGTCAAAGTCGTTCCAAATACTTAAGAATATACCTAATTGTGATATACACGGAATGTACTATGCTCGTGGGTTTCTGTCGCTGTTTCTCAATAAGTCGAATTTAACTTTAAACTCGTTTAAGTTTTTAGACTGTGTGTGTATTTACCTATTTACCTATTTGTATTTACCTATTTGTAGTATACAGGAATTGAGCAATGCTCGTGTTGTCCTATCTCCATATCCACATTTATCAAGTCTACCTTTACACACATGAATGTTTTTCTCATGCACCACCTCTTTGTCTAAGTCGTTCCAAATATTTAAGAATATACCTAATTGTGATATACACGGAATGTACTATGCTCGTGGGTTTCCGTCGCTGTTTCTCAATAAGTCAAATTTAACTTTAAACTCGTTTAAGTTTTTAGACTGGACGATCTCTTTGTCCAGGCTATTCCATAAGTCTATACTTCTGTAAGGAAAGCTATATTTCTTGATATCCTTCAAGCAGCTTGACTTTTTCAATTTCATTCCATGTCCTCTTGTTGCTCTCTTATCCCATACAAACAGATCTTCTTTGTCAATTTTATCTACTCCCACCATGGTCCTGAACACCGCAATCATGTCTCCCCTCTTTCTCCTTTCCTCTAACGAAGGCAAATCCAGTTATTCCAGCCTCTCTCCGTAAGACAGGTCTGTCAGACTGGGGACCATCTTGGTTGCTGTTCTTTGTATTCTCTCAATCTTCTTTATATCTTTCTTTTTGTGTGGGGACCACACTAACGCTGCATATTCTAACCTGGGGCGGATCATGGCCACTATCAATTTTTTCATCATTTCCTCATCCATATAATGAAATGCTACTCTTATGTTAGTCAAGAGCTTATAAGTCTCTCCAACTATCTTGTTAATGTGCTTTTCTGGTGACAAACTATCTTGGACCAGCACTCCCAAATCTTTCTCTTCTCTCCTTTTTGTGATTAATTCATTACCCAAAAAATAATTCAGTGATGGTCTCCTGGTACTTTTACCCATTTCCAATATTTTACATTTCTTTACATTAAATTTCATTTCCCACGTCCGGCTCCAATTGTGTATCCTATCCAAATCCTCCTGCAGTATTTTACAATCCTCCTCAACCTCTACCTTCCTCAAGATCTTTACATCATCAGCAAACAGACTCGCATAACTGTTCACTCCATCTACCATATCATTTACATAAATCAGGAACATTACTGGCGCCAACACTGAGCCTTGAGGGACTCCACTTGTTACTTCCCTCCATCCAGACATCTTTTCCTTTATTACTGTCCTCATTTGTCTGTCTCTCAAAAAGTCTCTCATCCATTCCAGAAGTTTCCCCTTTAGTCCTCCTATATATTCTAGTTTCCACATTAGTCTCTTATGAGGTACCTTGTCAAAGGCCTTCTCTAAGTCTAAGTACACACAATCCACCCAACCATCTCTCTCCTGTACCACATCAATCGCTCTTGAGTAAAAGCTCAACAAGTTTGAAACACATGACCTTCCACATCTGAATCCAAACTGACATTCAGCCAAAATATTCATCTCTTCCAGATATTTTATCCATCTGTCTTTCAGGATTCTCTCACACAATTTTGCGACCATGCTGGTTAGAGACACTGGTCTATAATTCAGGGGTTCTTCCCTGTTTCCTCCCTTGTAAATTGGTACCACATTTGCCCTCTTCCATTCTTTTGGCACTTTCCCCTCTTCCAGTGAGCATACAATTAAGCTGTGAATTTTATCCGCCAGTTGTTCTCTGCATTCCTTCAGTACCCAATTAGAAATTCCATCAGGTCCTGGGGCTTTCCTTACATCTTGAGTTTCCAGTAATTTATACACTTCCTGCACCTCCACTTTTATATCTTTCATCACCGGAACATTTCTAATCACTCCCTCCCCTTCCACAAGCTCCTTTTCTTTAGTGAAAACTGACTGGAAACTTTTGTTCATTATTTCTGCTTGCATTGCCGCATCCTTAAAGACCTCTCCATCTACTTTCAGCTTGGTGATTCCTTCCTTTTGTTTCAGTTTGCCATTAACAAATCTATAAAACAGTTTGGGTTCATCCTTGCATTTGTCAATTATACCTTTTTCAAAATTCCTTTCTTCTTCCCTACGTATTCTTGTGTATTCGTTTCTTGTTCTTTTATATTCTTCCTTTGTTCTGTCGTTACCTCTCTTTCTCCAATTGTTCCACGCCTTATCTCTCTCTTTTTTGTCTGTCATACACCTTCTATTAAACCACTCCTTTTTCCTGTTTTCTTTCCCTCTTACTCTTGGTACAAATTTTTCCACTCCCAAATTATAGAGGTCTAGAAAGATATCCCACTTCTTCTGTATCTCTCTTGTTTCTCTGAATTTTCTCCAATCCGCATTTTCAAAAAAGTTTCTCAATCCTGTAAAATTTGCTTTGCCAAAGTTGTATCTTCCCTGTCTATGAAGCTCGTCTCTTGGCTCAGCGTTTCCTATTAACATCTGGAACTCAATGACCATTTGATCACTTTTTCCCAAAGGACAGAGATATTCCAATGATTCTATTACATAGGGTTCTTTGGTGAACAGTAAATCTAACCTTGCTGGTGTGTCCTCACCTCGAAACCGTGTCTCTTCTTTGACCCACTGCGTCATCACATTATTCATTATTATATTTAATAACATAGTACCCCACGAATCCTCGCCGCCTCCCGAGTACCATTCCTCCCAGTTCACCTCTTTACAATTAAAGTCACCCACCAAAATTATATTATTGCTTTTCTCAATTATTTTTTGCAAGTAGCTAGCCATATCTGACAACATCTCATGGTATTCGTCATCCTTCCATGCTCTCGTCTTTGGGGGAACATACACTACCGCCATATCTCTCTTAACATTCTCTCCAGTTTCTAATTTCATATATATCACTTCAGCCCTGTCTTCTCCCATTTCCACAGTATCTACATTTATGTTGTTCTTCACTGCTATCATCACTCCTCCTCCCTTTTTTTCTTTTCTGTCTTTTCTCCACAGTTTGTATTTACCGTCTCCCAAATGAACATCAATATCTTCTCTTAATTTGGTCTCTACAAAGCACATGACATCAGGTTCATGTTCTCTCAAGAAATCATTAATTTCGATCCTTGTCGATATGAAACCATCAACATTAGTATATATCACCTTCAAATTATTTTTGACATTATTAATACCCTCTTCTCTCCTACTCTCTGTCCGTACCACTTCCTCAACTTCTGATCTTTCACAACCATCCCCCCTAGTTTCCTTCACTTCTATTTCCTTAAATACCATTTCCTTACTTTCATATCCAATACTCTCCAAAAAAAAGTATTACGTTCTTCCTCTGTCCTCTTATCATTTTTTTCCTTTACTTCTTCCTTTAATGATTTTAAAACTTCTCTTTCTTCTTCATTCAGATCTTTTCTTATTATAATATTTTCCATCCCCGCCTCTTTGCTTAATTTCCAGGTCACTTTAAGTATCTCATTTATTACACTTTCTGATGTAAACTTGACTCTCATTGGTCTTGTTTGCCCTTTCTTATAAGGCCCTATCCTCCCTACTTCCTCAATTTCTTTTACCCACTTGTCTCCTTCGGGGTCAATCTTGCCTAATATTCCTCTCACCATGTTCGTGTCTCTCTCGAGTCTTGCGAACCTAACCTTTTCTTCCTCTTCCCTGTTTCCAAATACTACCACACATCTGTTCCTTTCTACAGTTTCTCTCACTATTTTCTCTTTTTTCTTCAGTATTTTCACTACATTTTCTTCCATTTCTTTCTTGTTCATTTCCCTTTCTTCCTGGATGATCTCTCTTAAGCTGACCACTTCTTTCTGTTCTTCTTCTACGTGTGCCCACTTTGCCTTGTGTTCTTCTAGTACATTACTCACCTTCTCCGTTTTATTAGTACTCTCTTCAAGTTTCCTCCTCAGTTCAACATTTTCCCTCTTCAAATTCTTAATCTCTTCATTGGCTGTTTCGTTGGACTGGATTAGACTCTGTATGGTGGTTTCCGTATTTCCTGACACATCCTTTATCACTAGATTCTCTACTTTTTTTTTCGAGTTCACTAATCCTCATAATTAATGTTTTCACCAGGTCCATGACATTAGTATTAGCATCAAATCCTTGAAATTCCATTCCCTCATTGTTTACATTTTCGGCCATCTTTAACGTACCGGTAAAGTACCTAAACAGCTGTTACCGAATAAGCCACAAACATTCATGTATACTATTGCCAACAAATCTTTACATTTTTGGTAGTCTACCAACTTTCATTATTTTAAATTTAAAGAAAGACCCTAGGAGACAGAACAGACAAAATTCCTGAAACTACTCAAGGTTAGGAGCGATGCCTGAGTGTGTGTGTGTGTGTGTGTGTGTGTGTTTTACAAGCACAGGTCTCTTAGGTGTGTGTGTGTGTGTGTGTGTGTGTGTTTTACAAGTACAGGTCTCTTAGGGGAGTGTGTGTGTTCTTACCTAATTATTCTTACCTAATTGTATTTTTACAGGAATGAGTCAAGCTCGTACTGTCCCGTGTCTTAAACCATATTTATTGCACATATCCTTAAATTTGTGAATTGTTTTGGCACACACTATTTCATTCGGTAGCGCATTCCACTGATCAATTGCTCTGTTTGGGGAACTGAATTTTCTTACGTCTTTATCACCTCTCTTCTTATGCAGTTTTTTGCAATGTCCTCTTGCTGATGCTTCCCCATATGTTAAGTAATCATTTATATCTATTTTCTCCTTCCCTGATATGCATTTATATAGCATTATCATGTCACCTCTTTTCCTTCTCTCCTGTAGTGTTGGTAGATTCAGTTTATTTGGTCTTTCTTCGTAGCTTAGGTCCCTTAAGCTTGGTATCCATCTTGTAGCGGCCCTTTGAACTTTTTCAATCTTTAAGCTTGGTATCCATCTTGTAGCGGCCCTTTGAACTTTTTCAATCTTGTTTTCTATTCTATTCTATTGCCAGACGCCTCAATCCCGTTTGGGGTGGCCACAAACAAATCGCCTCCAAGTCGCCCTGTCCCCCGCCATTTCACTGCCCTGCTCCCAACTCACACCCCCCTCTCTCATATACCTCTCCACCCCATCCCTCCATCTCATCCTTGGCCTCCCCCTCCCTCTTCCCCCCTCCACCTCACTCACATACACTCTCTTCGTCAGTCTTTCGCCCTCCATCCTCTCCACATGGCCAAACCACCTCAGTGTGTTCCTCATAACGCTTCCTATCACATCCACATCCACACCACAACGCTCCTTTATATCCTCATTCGTCAGCCTGTCTCTCCACGTGACTCCACAGGCTCCTCTTAAATAACTCATTTCCACTGCTCTCACTCTTGACTTGTGTCCTTCCAACAATGTCCAAGCTTCACTTCCGTACGTTAGAGTTGGTATCACAATACTGTCATGTAGTAACTTTTTCACTTCTATGCTCACTTCCCTGTTTCTTATCACTGCTTTCAAGGAACCAGCAACCTTTCTTCCCTGCTGTACCCTTTCAAGCACTTTACACTCCAAACCTCCATCCTTACTCATCACACTACCCAATACTTAAACGTACTCACATTTTCCAATTCCTCACCATCTAACCTTGCTGTACATTCACTAACTTCACCTCTCTCAAAGACCATCACTTTACTCTTCCCTACATTCACCTTTAGGTTCCGTTTCTTACACACTCTCTCAAACTCATCCACCAAGCCTTGCAGCTCCCCTTCGTCTTCACTCAACAACACAGTATCATCTGCAAACAACAGTACAGGGAGTTTCCAAACACTATCCTCTCTCACCAGGGCCACTCCAACATCCACTACCCTACCTTGTACCTCTTTTATTACCCCATCCATGTACAGATTGAACAACCATGGAGACATGACACATCCTTGTTTCAAACCAACTTTCAAAGAGAAAAATTCACTTAGTTCACCATCCACACGCACTGCAGCCTTCGCACCATCGTACATACTCTTCACAGCATTCAACAACTTCCCATCTACTCCATATATTCTTAACACTTTCCACAATCCTTGTCTATCCACCCTGTCATATGCTTTCTCCAAATCCATGAAAGCCGCATACAACTTCTTTCCCTTCTCTATGTGTTTTTTGAGATGAGGATTCCAGACTACTGATGCATACTCCAGGGTTGGTCTAATGAATGATGTTATTATCCTTAGCATGTCTTCATTTATGTATGTGAATGCTATTCTCATATTTGCAAGCAGTGTATACATGTTCCGTACCTTCTCGCTGATGTGGTCAGCCGGAGATAGTCTGTTATTGATAATCACACCTAGGTCCTTCTCTTTTTCTGATGTGTGTAGGGTTTTATTTCCTAACGTATAATCCCAATCAGGTCTTTTTCCACTTTTACCACACTTGATTACATGACACTTGTCCACACTGAATTCCATTTGCCATGTATTACTCCATTCATGAAGTTTATTTAATTCTTCTTGTAGCTCTTTACAAGAGTCTGTGTTAGTAATTCTCCTTTGTATTTTTGCATCATCTGCAAACATATTCAGATAGCTCTCATTTCCAGTGTTACTGTTTATATCATTTATATACACTAAAAACATGATTGGTGCCAGCACTGAACCCTGTGGTACTCCACTAGTCACTTCTTTCCATGATGAGTAGTTTCCCCTTAGTAGTAGTCTCATTTCTCTTTTTATGAGAAAATCTTGCATCCAAAAAAACAGTTTGCCTCGAATTCCTCCTTGATGGTACAGTTTCCATAAAAGTCTTTGGTGTGGTACTGTGTCAAATGCTTCTTGAAATCTAAATAGATACTGTCCACCCATCCTTCTCTTTCCTGTATTGTGTCTGTTACTCTGTCATAGTAGCTCAACAGATTAGTAACACATGATTTTCCTTTTCTGAAACCAAACTGTCTTTCTGTTATCATACTGTGTTCTTCTAGATGATTTACCCAAGCTTTTCTTATAAGCTTTTTTAATACCTTGCTTACAACACTGGTCAGTGATACTAGTCAGCAGTTGAGTGGATTTTGTCTATTCCCTTTCTTGAATAAGGGAACAATATTTGCTTTCTTCCAAATATCAGGTAGTTTACCTTGACTCAAGGATTTCTTGAAAATTAAAAATAATGGTTTACTTAACTCCTTCGCACATTCTCATAGTACCCAACATGAAATTTCATCAGGACAACTTGCTTTTATGTGTGTGTATGTGTGTATTTACCTATTTGTAGTATGCAGGAATTGAGCAATGCTCGTGCTGTCCTGTCTCCATATCCACATTTATCAAGTCTACATTTACACACATGAATGTTTTTCTCATGCACCACCTCTTTGTCTAAGTCGTTCCAAATATTTAAGTATTTACCCAATATACCTAATTGTGATATACACAGACTGTACTATGCTCGTGGGTTTCCGTCGCTGTTTCTCAATAAGTCAAATTTAGCTTTAAACTCGTTTAAGTTTTTAGACTGGACGATCTCTTTGTCCAGGCTATTCCATAAGTCTATACTTCTGTAAGGAAAGCTATATTTCTTGATATCCTTCAAGCAGCTTGACTTTTTCAATTTCATTCCGTGTCCTCTTGTTGCTCTCTTATCCCATACAAACAGATCTTTGTCAATTTTATCTACTCCCACCATGGTCCTGAACACTGCAATCATGTCTCCCCTCCTTCTCCTTTCCTCTAAGGAAGGCAAATCCAGTTTTTCCAGCCTCTCTCCGTAAGACAGGTCTGTCAGACTGGGGACCATCTTGGTTGCTGTTCTTTGTATTCTCTCAATCTTGTTTATATTTTTCTTTTTGTGTGGGGACCACACTAACGCTGCACATTCTAACCTGGGGCGGATCATGGCCACTATCAATTTTTTCATCATCTCCTCATCCATATAATGAAATGCTACTCTTATGTTAGTCAAGAGTTTATAAGCCTCTCCAACTATCTTGTTAATGTGCTTTTCTGGTGACACACTATCTTGGACCAGCACTCCCAAATCTTTCTCTTCTCTCCTTTTTGTCATTAATTCATTACCAAACAAATAATTCAGTGATGGCCTCCTGGCACTTTTACCTATTTCCAATATTTTACATTTCTTTACATTAAATTTCATTTCCCAAGTCCGGCTCCAATTGTGTATCCTGTCCAAATCCTCCTGAAGTATTTTACAATCCTCCTCAACCTCTACCTTCCTCAAGATCTTTACATCATCAGCAAACAGACTTGCATAACTGTTCACTCCATCTACCATATCATTTACGTAAATCAGGAACATTACTGGCGCCAACACTGAACCTTGAGGGACTCCACTTGTTACTTCCCTCCATCCAGACATCCTATCCTTTATTACTGTCCTCATTTGTCTGTCTCTCAATAAGTCTCTCATCCATTCCAGAAGTTTCCCCTTCAGTCCTCCTATATATTTGTCATAAAAAGACTTTGTAGTTACTTGTAGAGAAGTTATATATATTAGACACTTGGACAAGCGGTTGTTATACTTGAGTTGTTTGTACGTTGATAATCTTGGTTCCCATTTGTTATGTAATGACAGGAGAGATAAAGAATAGTATGGGACTATTTTGATTTGTCTTGGAAATATTAACAAGTCTCTCACACACGAGTGAAGTTAAGTAGAGTCCCGCGAGCTACCTCCTCTCTCGCTCTCTCTCTCTCTCTCTCTCTCTCTCATGTTGCTAAGCGCTTCTCCCTACTACCTGCCTGTTCTATGGCTAGCTTCCTTCTGAGCTCTCTTTCCTAAATTCTGGTGTAGCAGGGGTCGTGTCACTTGTGTTCACTGTGGTTGGAAAGTTCTAGAAGCCTGTGTGTGAGTATGTGGGTATGTGTGTGTATGGTCACTAGGCTTTGTTCACCTGGTGTATCGCTGACAAACTAACTGCATCATCTCCTGACTGGCTACTTCGTAATCTGTCGTCAGCTTTTCCTCAGTGTAACTTGCAAGATCATTTCCCATTCCCAGGCTCGCACAGAGCTGTCTATCTGTCTATTTATCTATCTATCTATTATGATTTGTAAATATAATATGGACTCATAACATTGCTCGGTCCACGCAGCTGAAGGTCCTCCGACAGCAATTATCAATGCCACATGCTAATCTACTAGTACATAATATTGATTATAATATTGTATACATATAATATTCATAGTAAATAGTAATTATTCAGTAATAGTACATTTTAAACAAGTTGAATACATATCTGAATAAATGCAATGGTTGTTGTATGACACTTTGTAAGACGTGCATGTACAACAGACGTACGCATATAATTGTGAATTGGCAATACTGCTAGGTTACACATTACATATTGAGTTATCCCTTTAGTAATGTCTAATATTTCACCTAACTTGTAAGATGATTCTGGTAATACAGAATTGTGGTATAATGGTATGACTTCACAAAATATTGTAGTAATATTGTAGTAATACATAATTGTAATATTTTATGAATTGTTACATAATATTGTGGTAATGAATAATTGTGTTGGCCTTATAGTTGTAGTTACATTTTGTTAATGCAACTGTTACATAATTGTGTTGGCCTTATAATTGTAGTTAAAGTTACATAAAAGTTACATCTTGTTAATGCAACTGTTACATAATTGTTACATATTGTTTGTAGTTACATAATTGAAGTTAAAGTTACATAAAAGTTACATCTTGTTAATGCAACTGTTACATAATTGTTACATATTGTTTGTGTTTACATAATTGTAGTTGAAGTTACATAAAAGTTACATCTTGTTAATGGAACTGTTACATAATTGTTACATATTGTTTGTAGTTACATAATTGTAGTTAAAGTTACATAAAAGTTACATCTTGTTAATGCAACTGTTACATAATTGTTACATATTGTTTGTAGTTACATATTTGTAGCAAGTGTAACATAATGCAATCGTTTGTCGTTACATAATTGTTACATATCGTTTGTAGTTACATAATTGTAAAAATTGCAGTCCTGACATATCATGCTGCGGTCAATGATATGATGTGCCATGCCACTAGCTTGTGGAGACAACAATTTGCTTTTTGTTTGACTTATAGAAGGAGTTTATGTGGTATTTTGGCATTTGTAGTAACACTTACACTTATTTTCATTTGTTTGTTATGTGATCTTACTCTCTTTCGTTTTTCTTTCTTACTTTTATTTTTATTTTTTTCTTGTATGTATTGATTTTCTATAGTTTGTTTTCTTCGTCTGTCTACGCTTTTTCTGTGTTGTTCATGGTTGCATAATTACTGGCTAATTTCCTAGGGACCCTTTTTTAAGGTTTAGTTTATATTGCACAGATATTACTGAAAATGATATTATATAGTCCCATATTTTGTTATTTTATATAAAAAAATATATATACACTATATACAGTATTAACTATATACACTGACTTGTTCTTCACTTGTACATATCGTGGGCAATATATGTGTCAGCACTGTGTGGAAATCATTGTCCTCACAATTGTGTTGAAGATGTTCTTTCTTGCTAATGTCATTTGTGTTGGCCATTTTTGTTTTTCTGGTTTTCCTTGTAACTTAATTTATCTGTTTCCACTAGGTAGCTTTAATTAATAAATGTTTAATACAGTTCTTTTAATCGCTCACTGAGTAACTGTGATGGTATATTTTCTTTATTACTTTGTAGATATAATAATGTATAGCTGAATGTATGAAACACGTATTTTATGTAGGTATAAATAGTAACACTCGTTGGTAGTAAATAAATGTTATAATAAATGAATGAATATATACAGTGTAGAATATTTATTGTTGGTGATTATTTAGTGTTTGAGTTATACAGATAACTGAAGTAAGTATGTGTATTTAAGCTGTAACTATACAGCACGTTTTATATGTTTGTGCAGAAGCTTATTGTCTATCACTGTGTATTGTATAAATGAAGTAACTATGTAACTCACTAATTTTTACCGTGGTGGGAATGGTGTTAGTGATGGTGCAGGTGGTGAGTTGACTGACGTGGCGTCTTTTCAGTAAGCACGCATGATGACGTCGACTTCCCACACTGGTAGCTGTGGTGAGTGAATGAGTAGCGGTGAGTAACTTGAGTGAAGACGAGTAAGATGAGTTGTGAATATGGACTTGGTATTTGCTTCGTCGTCTTGACCTCTTCACTCCTGCGTCAGCGGTGGAGGTTGGGTGGATGTAGCAGAGAGAGAAGGGTGAGGTCTGGTAGTTGTGAGTCATGTCTCATTCTTCGTTTGTTTGTTTTGTTTTTCTTTGTCGATGTTTTCTCGGTCCTTTTCTCTTGTGATTTACTCGTTGTGGGATGAAGACTGCAGCTACTTGTAGGAGCGTGTAGAAGATTATAAGTTGTTACTTGTAATTGATTATAGATGGTTGCAGTTCGTTGGTTCGTCGTAGAAATTTCAAGACTGTTTGTATCAGTACTTTGTTAAACTACTTGCAAGGCGTTCTGTGACCTCTTCACCTCTACATCAGCGTGATGATCGGGGAGACGGAGGGGGCTGGTTGGAGAGAATACTGTCAGGAGCTGGTTGTGAGAGGTATTTTTTTGTTTTCAAACTTGATATTTTGTAGGAATTCACTGTTGATTCGTAGACGAGGTTCGTATCCCACCGCTGCCACCAAATATCATAAAAAGACTTTGTTGTTACTTGTAGAGAAGTTATATATATTAGACTTGTGGACGAGCGGTTGTTATACTAGAGTTGTTTGTACGTTGATAATCTTGGTTCCCATTTGTCATGTAATGACAGGAGAGATAAAGAATAGTATGGGACTATTTTTATTTGTCTTGGAAATATTAACAAGTCTCTCACACACGAGTGAAGTTAAGTAGAGTCCAGCGAGCTACCTCCTCTCTCGCTCTCTCTCTCTCTCTCCCATGTTGCTAAGCACTTCTCCCTACTACCTGCCTGCTCTATGGCTAGCTTCCTTCTGAGCTCTCTTTCCTAAATTCTGGTGTACCAGGGGTCGTGTCACGTGCGTTCACTGTGGTTAGAAAGTTCTAGAAGCCTGTGTGTGAGTATGTGTGTATGTGTGTGTATGGTCACTAGGCTTTGTTCACCTGGTGTACCGCTGACAAACTAACTGCATCAGCTCCTGACTGGCTACTTCATAATCTGTTGTCAGCTTTTCCTCAGTGTAACTTGCAAGATCATTTCCCATTCCCAGGCTCGCATACAGCTGTCTATCTGTCTATTTATCCATCTATCTATTATGATTTGTAAATATAATATGGACTCATAACATATTATAGTTTCCACATTAGTCTCTTATGAGGTACCTTGTCAAAGGTCTTCTCTAAGTACACACAATCCACCCAACCATCTCTCTCCTGTACCACATCAATCGCTCTTGAGTAAAAGCTCAACAAGTTAGAAATACATGACCTTCCACTTCTGAATCCAAACTGACATTCAGCCAAAATATTCATCTCTTCCAGATATTTTATCCATCTGTCTTTCAGGATTCTCACACAATTTTGCGACCATGCTGGTTAGAGACACTGGTCTGTAATTCAGGGGTTCTTCCCTGTTTCCTCCCTTGTAAATTGGTACCACATTTGCCCTCTTAGATTCTTGTGGCACTTTCCCCTCTTCCAGAGAAGAGACGATTAAACTGTGAATTTTATCTGCCAGTTGTTCTCTGCATTCCTTCAGTACCCAATTAGAAATTCCATCAGGTCCTGGGGCTTTATTTACATCTTGAGTTTCCAGTACTTTATACACTTTATGTACCTCCACTTTTATATCTTTCATCACCGGAACATTTCTAATCACTCCCTCCCCTTCCACAAGCTCCTTCTCTTTAGTGAAAACTGACTGGAAACGTTTTCGTTTTTAAAGGCTCCAACATGCTTGCATGTGTCGGCCTTGGTCACCTAATGGCGGCTCTCCACGCTGCACGATCCATTGCAGCCTCCCTGTTCAGTCCCTTAACCCTGAGGTCACACTTAATGACCTCGTCCCATGTCTTTCTCGGTCTACCCCTCATAACCCCACCCCCAATATTAACACTTCTCACCCTCCTCACTCAATTATCATCCCCCATCCTCTTCACATGTCCAAACCACCTCAATCTGCCTCTCCTCATCACAACACCAATACACTCCAGTCCCATCCTACCTCTCAACTCTTCCATTGTAAACCCAGCCCCTCCAGGCCTTGGACGCAGGGACGCACTGCACATCCACCTAATCAGTGTCATTTCTGTACGTCTGAGCCGGCGAATATCTTCCTCCTTCACTGCCCAGGTATCACTGCCATCCAGCATTACACTCCTAACACATGCTGCATACAAAGACCCCTTAGCACGTAGGGAGAGCCCTCTCAATGTCAGTAGAGGCAAGAGCTCCCTGAACTTCTTCCAACCACTTCTCACCCTAGCCACAAAGCTAGCTCCAGCCCCACCTCCAGCACACAACATATCTTCCAAATAACAAAACTCTTGCACACCCTCATGAGATTCACCAGCAAATTCAATCCTTTCACGTCTAACAATCTCCACCTGCTAACCCCGGCACGCCGTACACATAAAATCAGTATTATCTCGCAGTCCACCTCTGATACCACTACATCCCTTATGCACCCATTTATCACACACACTGCACAAGATGGAATTACTTCCCACGCCCTTGTGGCAAACTGCACATGGCCACTCTCCCTCGTCTTTGACAGTACCGCCACCAACCCTAGATATCATCACTTTTGTTTTATCTGCATTTACCCTTAAACCCTTGTGCCCCATACCATCTCTCCACTTCCTAAACCTTTCCTCCGCCTCCCTTTCATTCTCTGCAATCAACACCAAATCATCAGCATACAACAACTCCCACGGGAGTCCGTTTCTAAAGTCACGTGAAAGGGCTTCAAGTACCATGATAAACAACATGGGACCCAAGACTGACCCCTGATGCACACCAACATTCACGGAAAACTCATCACTCAAATCTCCATTCACTCTCACCTGGGTGTGAGAACCCACATACATGGCCATAACCACCCTAACCAGCCACTCCTCCAAGCCAAGCTTTCTCATTGCCCACTTCACCACCTCTCTAGGGACTCTGTCAAAGGCCTTTTCCAAATCAACAAAAACAAAATAAAGATCCCTTCTCCTACCAATATATTTTTCCTGAAGCTGTCGAACAATGAATATGGCATCAGTGGTCCCCCTACCTGGCATAAACCCAAACTGCATCTCATCAATATTCACTCTTTCTCTAATCATACCTTCTAAAACTCTCTCCATTACCTTCAATATCTGATCTAAAAGCTTTATACCTCTATAATTTCCTCTTTCAAGGGCATCACCCTTCCCTTTATACACATTTACAATTACACTCTTCAGCCAATCATCTGGGACAACACACTCATAAATAATCTTATTTATCAGGTCAGTGACTAAACTCACCCCTATATCGCCTGAGGCCTTCAACATTTCGGCAGTCAACCCAGACACACCTGCTGCCTTCCCCACCCTCATCCTGCCTATTGCCTCACTCACAGTAGCAGCATCAATCAAAGGCCAAGGACCAGACACTGGATCTGCTGGCTCCAAACCTTCCCTGTCCCAGTCAAACTCCTCATTCAACAACCGGTTATAATGCTCTCTCCATGCATCTTTAATATCCTCACTGTTCACCACTACCCTTCCTTCATCATTCTTCACACACTGCTCACCTATAATATCCCGATTATCTCTCTTCACCTGACCTGCCACCCAAAATATATTTTTCCTTTCCCCATGATTTAGGTTATCAAGTAATTCTCTCTGTGACTCAGACTTTGCCCTGTATACCTCTCTTCTAGCCCTACACTTAGCAGCCAAATATTCCTCTTTGCACCACCCTTCTTCCATTCCCGGAAAAGCCTTCTTTTCTCCTTAATTGCAGCTTCTACACCCTCATCCCACCACCAGGTTACTTTATGTCTTGGTGGTCCTCTTGTCCAGCCACATGTTACATCAGTAACTCTCAAGAAATTGTTCTTGAGGGCTCTGTACTGTTCATTAACGCCTCTGTCTACAGATCCCTGTTCAGCCACCACTCTCCTCAACTCGCTATAGAAGGCATCCCTTACTACTTGGTTTTTCAGCTTCCATATTTTCCTTCTAGGTACATAAGTCCTCTTTTTCATCACTTGTTCTTTAAGCACCATATCACAAATCAATAGTTTGTGCTACTGCACACACTCCTCACTTCCTATAACTTTAACATCCCTCACTAACCTCCTATCGACCCTCCTAACCAGAAAATAATCTATCTGACTGCTATTTCCCCCAGACTCATACGTAATTAATCTACTGTCTCTTTTCCTAAAATATGTGTTGCACACAATCATGTCCGTTGCCACCCCAAACTCAAGTATCCTTTCCCCTTCTGCATTCCTTAGGCCATACACACATCCCCCATGCACTCCTTCATAACCTTGTGCTGTTTCACCTACATGACCATTTAAGTCTCCTCCCAAAATCACTATCTCATCATCCCGCATACCACCCACTACACGTATTAAATCATCCCAAAATCTATCTTTCATTATTTCTGCTCGCATTGCCGCATCCTTAAAGACCTCTCCTTCTACTTTCAGTTTGGTGATTCCTTCCTTTTGTTTCAGTTTGTCATTAACAAATCTATAAAACAGTTTGGGTTCATCCTTGCATTTCTCTATTATACCTTTTTCAAAATTCCTTTCTTCTTCTCTACGTATTCTTGTGTATTCATTTCTTGTTCTTTTATATTCTTCCTTTGTTCTGTTGTTACCTCTCTTTCTCCAATTGTTCCATGCCTTATCTCTCTTTTTTTGCTATCAAACACCTTCTATTAAACCACTCCTTTTTCCTGTTTCCTTTCCCTCTTACTCTTGGTACAAATTTTTCCACTCCCAAATTATAGAGGTCTAGAAAGATATCCCACTTCCTCTGTATCTCTCTTGTTTCTCTGAATATTCTCCAATCCGCATTTTCAAAAAAGTTTCTTAATCCTGTAAAATTTGCTTTTCTGTCCTGTAAAATTTGCTTTCCCAAAGTTGTATCTTCCCTGTCTATGAAGCTCGTCTCTTGGCTCGACGTTCCCTATTAACATCTGGAACTCAATGACCACATGATCACTTTTTCTTAAAGGACAGAGATATTTCAATGATTCTATTATATCGGGTTCTTTGGTGAACAGTAAATCTAACCTTGCTGGTGTGTCCTCACCTCGAAACCGTGTCTCTTCTTTGACCCATTGCGTCATCACATTATTCATTATTATATTTAATAATATAGTGCTCCACGAATCCTCACCAACTCCTGCGTACCATTCCTCCAAGTTCACCTCTTTACAGTTAAAGTCACCCACCAAAATTATACTATTGCTTTTCTCAATTATTTTTTGCAAATAGCTAGCTATATCTGACAACATCTCATGGTATTCGTCATCCTTCCATGCTCTCGTCTTTGGGGGAACATACACTACCGCCATATCTCCCTTAAGATTCTCTCCAGTTTCTAATTTCATATATATCACTTCAGCCCTGCCTTCTCCCATTTCCACAGTATCTACATTTATGTTGTTCTTCACTGCTATCATCACTCCTCCTCCCTTTTTTTCTTTTCTGTCTTTTCTCCACAGTTTGTATTTACCATCTCCCAAATGAACATCAATATCTTCTCTTAATTTGGTCTCTACAAAGCACATGACATCATGTTCATGTTCTTTCAAGAAATCGTTAATTTCGATCCTTGTCGATATGAAACCATCAACATTAGTGTATATCACCTTCAAATTATTTTTGACGTTTTTAATACCCTCTTCTCTCCTACTCTCTGTCCGTACCACTTCCTCAACTTTGATCTTTCACAGCCATCCCCCTTAGTTTCCTTCACTTCAATTTCCTTAAATACCATTTCCTTACTTTCATATCCAATACTCTCCAAAAAAAAGTATTACATTCTTCCTCTGTCCTCTTATCATTTTCTTCCTTTACTTCTTCCTTGAATGATTTTAAAACTTCTCTTTCTTCTTCATTCAGATCTTTTCTTATTATAATATTTTCCATCCCCGCCTCTTTGCTTAATTTCCAGGTCACTTTAAGTATCTCATTTATTACACTTTCTGATGTAAACTTGACTTTCATTGGTCTTGTTTCCCCTTTCTTATAAGGCCCTATCCTCCTTACTTCCTCAATTTCTTTTACCCACTTGTCTCCTTCGGGGTCAATCTTGCCTAATATTCCTCTCACCAGGTTCGTGTCTCTCTCGAGTCTTACGAACCTAACCTTTTCTTCCTCTTCCCTGTTTCGAAATACTACCACACATCTGTTCCTTTCTACAGTTTCTCTCACTATTTTCTCTTTTTTCTTCAGTATTTTCACTACATTTTCTTCCATTTTTTTTCTTGTTCATTTCCCTTTCTTCCTGGATGATCTCTCTTAAGCTGACCACTTCTACGTGTGCCCACTTTGCCTTATGCTCTTCTAATACACTACTCACCTTCTCCGTTTTATTAGTACTCTCTTCTAGTTTCCTCCTCAATTCAACATTTTCATGCTTCAAATTTCTAATCTCTTCATTCGCTGTTTCATTACACTGGATCAGACTCTGTACGGTAGTATCCGTATTTTCAGACACATCCTTTATCACTAGATTCTCTACCTTCTTTTCAAGTTCACTAATCCTCATAATTAATGTTTTAACCAGGTCCATGACATTGGTATTTGTATCAAATCCTTGAAATTCGAGTATCTTATTGTTTACATTTTCGGCCATGTTTGATGTTGGTTAAGTATCAAAACAGCTGTTACCGAAAAAAACTACATACATTCATGTATACTCTAGCCAATAAATCTTTATATTTTTGGTAGTCTATTAATTTTCATTATTTTAAATTTAAAACAAGACCTTAGGAGACAGGACAGACAAAATTCCTAAAACTACTTAAGGTTAGCAGCGATGGCTAGGACGTCTGCTCTCTCCGGCTGTGTCTCCGTGTGTGTGTGTGTGTGTGTGTGTGTGTGTATTTACCTATTTGTAGTATACAGGAATTGAGGAATTGGAAAATGTGAGTACGTTTAAGTACTTGGGTAGTGTGATGAGTGAGGATGGAGGTTTGGAGGGTGAAGTGCTTGAAAGGGTACAGCAGAGAAAAAAGATTGCTGCTTCTTTGAAAGCAGTGATAAGAAACAGGGAAGTGAGCATGGAAGTGAAAAAGTTACTACATGACAGTATTGTGATACCAACTCTAACGTACGGAAGTGAAGCTTGGACATTGTTGGAAGGACACAAGTCAAGAGTGAGCAGTGGAAATGAATTATTTAAGAGGAGCCTGTGGAGTCACATGGAGGGACAGGCTGACGAATGAGGATATAAAGGAGCGTTGTGGTGTGGATGTGGATGTGATAGGAAGCGTTATGAGGAATGTACTGAGGTGGTTTGGCCATGTGGAGAGGATGGAGGGTGAAAGATTGATGAAGAGAGTGTATGTGAGTGAGGTGGAGGGGGGGAGGGGGAGGCCAAGGATGAGATGGAGGGATGGGATGGAGAGGTATATGAGAGAGGGGGGTGTGAGTTGGGAGCAAGGCAGTGAAATGGCGGGGGACAGGGCGACTTGGAGGCGATTTGTTTGTGGCCACCCCAAACAGGATTGAGGCGTCTGGCAATAGAGAGTTAGATAGAAAGCAATGCTCGTGTTGTCCTGTCTCCATATTCACATATATCTAGTCTACTTTTATACACATGAATGTTTTTCTCCTGCACCACCTCTTCGTCTACGTCGTTCCAAATATCAATATATTTACCTAATATACCTAACTGTGATATACACGAAATGTGCTATGCTCGTGGGTTTCCATCACTGTTTCACAGAAAGTCAAATTTAGCTTTAAACTCATTTAAGTTTTTGGACTGGATGATCTCTTTGTCCAGGCTATTCTATAAGTCTATATTTCTATAAGGAAAGCTACATTTCTTGATATCCTTCAACCAGCTTGACTTATTCAATTTCATTCCGTGTCCTCTTATTACTCTCTTATCCCATACAAACAGATTTCGGTCAATTTATCTACTCCTATCATGGTCCTGAACACTGCAATCATGTCTCCCCTCTTTCTCCTTTCCTCTAAGGAAGGCAAATCCAGCTTTTCCAGCCTCTCTCTGTATGACAGATCTACCAGACTGGGGACCATCTTGGTTGCTGTTCTTTGTATTCTCTCAGTCTTGTTTATATCTTTCTTTTTGTGTGGGGACCACACTACCGCTGCATATTCTAACCTGGGGCGGATCATGGCCACTATCAATTTTTTCATCATCTCCTCATCCATTTAATGAAATGCTACTCTTATGTTAGTCAAGAGATTATATGTCTCTCTAACTATTTTGTTAATGTGTTTTTCAGGTGACAAACTATCTTGGACCAGCACTCCCAAATCCTTCTCCCATTTTTGTGATTAATTCATTACCCAACAAATAATTCAGTGATGGCCTCCTGGTACTTTTACCCATTTCCAATATTTTACATTTCTTTACATTAAATTTCATTTCCCACATCGAGCTCCAATCATATATCCTATCCAGATCCTCCTGCAGTATTTTACAATCCTCCTAAACCTCTACCTTCCTCAAGATCTTTACATCATCAGCAAATAGACTTGCATAACTGTTCACTTCATCTACCATATCATTTATGTAAATCAGAAACATTAATGGCGCCAACACCGAGCCTTGAGGGACTCCACTTGTTACTTCCCTCCATCCAGACATCCCATCCTTTATTACTGTCCTCATTTGTCTGTCTCTCAAAATGGCTCTCATCCATTCCAGGAGTTTCCCCTTAAGTCCTCCTATATACACTAGTTTCCACATTAGTCTCTTATGAGGTATCTTGTCAAAGGCCTTCTCTAAGTCTAAGTACACACAATCCACCCAACCATCTCTTTCCTGTACCACGTCAATCGTTCTTAAGTAAAAGCTCAACAAGTTGGGAACACATGACCTTCCACTTCTAAATACAAACTGACATTCAGCCAAAATATTCATCTCTTCCAGATATTTTACCCATCTGTCTTTCAGGATTCTCTCACACAATTTTGCACCCAAGCTGGTTAGAGACACTGGTCTATAATTCAGGGGTTCTTCCCTGTTTCCTCCCTTATAAATTGGTACCACATTTGCCCTCTTCCATTCCCGAGGCACTGTCCCCTCTTCCAGAGAACACACGATTAAAGTGTGAATTTTATCCGCCAGTTGTTCTCTGCATTCCTTCAGTACCCAATTTGAAATTCCATCAGGTCCTGGGGGTTTCCTTACATCTTGAGTTTCCAGTAATTTATACACTTCCTGTACCTCCACTTTTATATCTTCTATCACTGGTACATTTCTAATCACTCCCTCCCCTCCCACAAACTCTTTTTCATTAGTGAAAACCAATTGGAAATATTTGTTCGTTATTTCAGCTTGCACTGCTGCATCTTTATAGACCTCTCCTTTTACTTTCAGTTTCGTGATTCCTTCCTTTTGTTTCAGTTTGCCATTAACAAAACTATAAAACAGTTGGGTTCATGCTTGCATTTGTCTATTATACCTTTTTCAAAAATCTTTTCTTCTTCTTTACATATTCTTGTGTATTCATTTCTAGTTCTTTTATATTCTTCCTTTGTTCTGTTGTTACCTCACTTTCTCCAGTTGTTCCATGCCTTCTCTCTCTCTTCTTTTGCTATCATACACATTCCATTAAACCACTCCTTTTTCCTGTTTTTTTTTCCTCTTACTCTTGGTACAAATTTTTCCACTCCCATATTATAGAGGTCTAAAAAGATATCCCACTTCCTCTGTATCTCACTTTTTCTCTTAATTTTCTCCAATCCGCATTCTCAAAAAATTTTCTCAATCATGTAAAATTTGCTTTCCCAAAGTTGTATATTCCCTGCCTATGTAGCTCGTCTCTTGGCTCCACGTTCCCTATTATCATCTGGAACACAATGACCACATGATCACTTTTTCCTATAGGACAGAAATATTTCAATGATTCTATTACCTCAGGTTCTTTGGTAAACAGTAAGTCTAACCCTGCTGGTGTGTCCTCACCTCGGAACCGTGTCTCTTCTTTAACACATTGCATCATCATATTATTCATTATTATACTTAATAATACAGTGCCCCACGAATCCTCACTGCCTCCTGAGTCCCATTCCTCTCACTTCACTTCTTTACAGTTAAAGTCACCCACCAAAGATATATTGTTGCTTTTCTCAATTATTTTTTGTAAATAACTAGCCATATCTGACAACATCTCCTGGTATTCGTCATCACTCCATGCTCTTGTCTTAGGGAGAACATACACTACCACTGTATCTCTCATGCCATTCTCTCCAGTTTCTAGTTTCATATTTATCACTTCGGCCCTGTCTTCTCCCATTTCCACAGTATCTACATTTATGTTGTTCTTCACTGCTATCATCACTCCTCCTCCCGTTTTTTCTTTTCTCTCTCTTCTCCAGTTTGTATTTACCATCTCCCAATAAACATCAATATCATCTCATAACTTGGTCTTTACAAAGCACATGACATCAGGTTCATGTTCTCTCAAGAAATCATTAATTTCAAGCCTTGCCGATATTAAACCATCAACATTAGTATATACCACCTTCAAATTATTTTTGATGTTTATTATACCCTCTTCTCTCCGTCGTTACCACTTCCTCAATTTCTGATCTTTCATAGTGATCCCCCTTAGTTTCCTTCACTTCTACTTCCTCACATACCATTTCCTTACTTTCATATCCATCACTCTCCCAAAAAAAGCTTTACATTCTTCCTCTGTCCTCTTATCATTTTTTAACTTTACTTGTTCCTTGAATGATTTTATAACTTCTCTTTCTTCTTCATTCAAATCTTTTCTTATTATAATATTTTCCATCTCTGCCTCTTTGCTTAGTTTCCAGGCCACTTTAAGTATATCATTTACTACACTTTCTGATGACAACTTGACTCTCATTGGTCTTGTTTTCCCTTTCTTATAAGGCCCTATCCTCCTTACTTCCTCAATTTCTTTTTCCCACTTGTCTGCTTCGGGATCAATCTTGCCTAATATTCTTCTCACCAGGTTCGAGTCTCTCTCGAGTCTCACGGATCTAACCTTTTCTTCCTCCTCCCTGTTTCCAAATTTTACAACACATCTGTTCCTTTCTACAGTTTCTCTCACTATTTTCTCTTTTTTCTTCAGTATTTTCACTACATTTCCTTCCATTTTTATCTTGTTCATTTCCCTTTCTTCCTGGATGATTTCCCTTAAGCTGACCACTTCTTTCTGTTTTTCTTCTACATGTGCCCACTTTGCCTTATGCTCTTCTAATTCACTACTCACCTTCTCCATTGTGTTATTACTCTCTTCTAGTTTTCTCCTCAATTCAAAATTTTCATGCTTCAAATTCCTGACCTCCTCATTTGCCGTCTCATTGGACTGGATCAGACTCTGAATAGTAATATCAGTATTTTCAGACATGTCCTTTAACACTAGATTCTCCACTCTCTTTTCAGGTTCACTAATCCTCATAATCAATGTTTTAATCAGATCTATGACATTAGTATTACTATCAAATCCTGGAAATTCAAGTCCCTCAATGTTTACATTATTGGCCATGTATGTGTGTGTATGTAAGACCAAAGTGTGTAGCTCGTTAATACGTTCCATGTTGCGTTCATAACATGTGCCTGTGTGTGCATGTGTCTGTTGATTTGTGTGCATTTTAGTGGGTGTGTGGGTGTCATTAGAACCAGTAAGAAGTGTTTAACATTATATTATGTTATTTCAGTATGCATTTGTTGAGTCAGTGAGGTAGCTACTTGATAATTAAGTGAAGTTTTGTTTAGGAATAAGAAGTCAGTTCCCCTTACAGTTTGGAATATATGCAATGCATTTTTATACAATGTTTTCATCAGAAAAAGTTTCTGAATAGTTCTTAGTTACATTTGTGGCCAAAACACTTCACTACAAATATGATGCATCTTAATGTGATCTCAATTTATGAGCTCAAAAAGGAAGATATTTTTGGATATTTCTCTTTATATATATGTATAACTTGGGCCACGAGTGCCCAATATTTTTTTTTACATTTTTTTATAAACTTCTAAAGTGTCCGATGTTTGGACAGTGTGTCCAGAGATAGGTGATATTAACCATTCTCATGTTTAAAGGGTAAATACATGGAAGTCCAAAGTTTGGAAGGGCTGTCCAAAGTTAGGAAATTTGTTCCTAACTTTGGACACTTGAAAATGAAAAAAAAAGACATACAAGTGTAGGATGGCTAATTTTTTTTAATTATATGGATTCAGTAGGTACTGTCCCTGGCTACCACATGACACCAACAGGGATAAAATTGTGCCATTTTACAGAGTTATTCATTAAAACATAAAAAATGTCTGAAGTTAGGGTGTTTTATGGTATCCTTTGAAGCCTGGGTAGTTTGAGGGACGGCATGCCAGAAGAACCAAGTTCTGTCAGCACAGTAAATTTGGAACTTATGCAGGCCCTTATCTTCCATCAGCTTCCAATGATGCTGGACGAATGGCTCCACGGGATCAACATCAGCGCTGAGCATCTCCCCAATTGTGTCCTTATTAACAATGTCATGGTGCCTCCTGAACCTCTACAGTCAGCCATCACTACATTTGAAATCTTTGTCTCCGAGACACATGGCAAGCCTAGCCTTTGTGGTGTGTGCTGTATGTCCAGGCCACACACAGGGACACCTTCAGCTCATTCCTCTGCACACCACTTAGACACAGCTTCGTCAAGTTCTTCGCTGGACAGCTTCCTGGTCCTGAACACATCCTTACCCTTCCTCCTGCCTTTCATTTTCCTTATTGCCTCCAGTGTCTTGTCCTTCGCCTTCAGGATGTCATGCAGGGTTGGCTTTTAAGGTCATACTTACAAATGAGGTCTCCCCTGCTTATGCCTTTCTCGTGCACCTCAATCACTTCCACCTTCACAGTAATGGTCATAATCGTCTTTGCTTTTTCAGTAAAAGAGGCACTATGAGATTCCTCATGAGAAGCCATTTTTCAAAACTCACTGTGGGAAAATACTTGCTACACTTGAGAGATGCATGATGCGCAGGCAGAAATGTTGATGCAACAAAAGATGCAGTAAGACTATGGCTGACCACATGTGGTACATTAAGTCCTCAGCCTCTGATCCTGTCCAGGCCCTATCAGATGTAGCCTAGTCTCAAAATAGTCCAACGGACCACCACTTTCTGCCAACCTAGCCCATGTGGATGAGAAAACCCCCCACCAATGTTGGTTACTGTGCTGAGTCACTTTTATACACAGGGAGCAATCCAATTGGCATGCATCATATGCCCTATGTAATGAATATACTGTACTGTAATTACATTAAATGCAAAAGAGTGTGCAGTGGGCCCAAAGTTGTTCGGAAGGTCCCATGGCTTTTCCCATTTAATGGATGGTATCCGGTATGTCCAATGATTTTCCTGGGGGCTTTCAGAGTGCCTGTTAAATCCCATATCCAATCTACTGGGGTCTGCTAGAACAAAGTTGTACTGTATAAGCAACAAATAATCAGGATTATGTATAAAATGCTGTAACTGACTATTTTATTGTAGGTTACATCTCTGATTTAAACAAGTAAAATGAAAGTGCATTTGGATATGATTGCTTTAAAGGATTAAGTGGTACATAATACTTCTGAGAATTATGCTCTCCCTTTTTCAAACCATTGGACCCAGCCCTGATGTAAGTTTTTAAAATGTAAGAATTTGGTGCTTAACATTTGGGAATGTGTATAGATTAAAATCTGGTGGGTCAGAGTTGACCAGTGGTCGGCATCCCTGACATTTACACAAGGACACATGGTTTTTAAGATATTTAGATTCTTCAAATATTCCATGGGACTGAACTCTCTTGCTGCCTGGGAATTGTCAAGAACTGCCACCTCGCATGAGCCAAGCGTTGCCCAAGTTTTCATTCATTTAGCTGCATTATATAAGTGTTTGGCAGAGATGGTCACTGCTCATGCTAGTTTCATTACATCATACACACACCATTTGCTTAATACTGTATGCAAGTTTCTATGACGCGAAATACCTAAAGCGTGATGGGGGGTGGAGTGAAAAAAATTAAATAAATGCAAAATCAGAGCAGCAAAGTGAGCTGAATCCAGTGCTGCACCACAGAGCATGACCTATCCATGTAGGGCGCGTGAGGAAGTCACAAGCCATGGCCATGGATAGTGAAGATCTACAGATCCACAACATTAGCAAAATCCTGGCAGCCTTTGACAAGTTTAACCTCTCTGTGCCGGGCTGTTTATACAGCTGTCATCCTCTTAGTACGGGCAATTTTCCCAAAGTTGCCTGTTTTCAAACCTTAATATCTCAGAAAGTATAGCAGTTAGGGAAAGAAATTAAAAATCATATTACTCACCAATTCTTCTTGCAAATAAAACCACCCCCAGGTCTGTAGGTGGTCGTGTTGATGAGTAATGGTGTGAAGAATATACTGTACATAATTTTTGGCAGCGAGCCAGGTTGTGTCTGTGCATGTGCAAACGCCACCTTCTTTTACTTTGCTCTCAAAGTGATAACTTCTCCATCACTAGATAAACTAGACACAGTTGCATCCAAGACGTGCCCTATGGCACTATCACTTAGTCCTTCCCTTGTATCCCTGGAAAAAGGATTGGCAGGGGTGGATGAGGCAAGGGTCCATGTAAGGCAGGAATGGAATCAGATGAGAGACTTAAAACATCATTCTACACCTGGCAGAGTCACATTGACGACTGAGGTATGCTTGCCTCTGGTGCCAGGAGGCTATCCCCACCCTTTGGTGATGAGATCAAGTGATGGCCACTTCAAACTGTGGCACGAAAACACTTACGATTATAGCCATCCTCCGACTGCCTCGATCCACTAATATTGTGTTGGATATAACCGTCCCCTGGTGGCTAGGTGATAAAAATTACGTGACAATGAACGAAAACCGTAAAGTTAGAGCTCAAGAGGTTCTGGATGCAATAGAAGACGGCCTCTGTTACTATACTCGATTTTTTTCCAGCTGATGATCTACTTTCGTGTATGTGGCACCTGTGCATTCCTGCTGCATGATTGGTTGGTTTCAATTTCACACCTGAAGTATCATATTTACAAAAAACAATTGTACCTTATATTCCAGTTCTCATAAATGCTGTTTTGCACTATCATTGTACTATTCAAACAGACATGAAACAAGTATGTA
>NC_137056.1:38608486-38913486 GCF_032717465.1 Coenobita brevimanus
ACTCTCTCTTCCGTCTCTCAACTTCTTCCACGCCCCTGTTTCTCATCCACTCACTATATGCTTTCTTCTTTTGTGCCACAGCCTTTCTCACCACTTCATTCCACCATGCTGTTCCTGGCACCCCCTTTCGTCTTCTCTTCATTCCACACACCACCTCACATGCTGCACAGATATCTTCTATGAATATCTTGCACACACATTCCATGTCTCCCATCTACTCCAAATCATATTTACCCAATTGCTCCTGCAATTCAGTCTTATATTCTGCCTTTTTTCCATCCTCTTGTATCCATTCCACCTTCCTTGTAGGAACAACTTCCTCCTGTCCTTCCCTTCTTCTATTCCTGCACTTCATTTCAACCTTGACTTTCACCACCACCACCAAGAGGTGGTCGGAAGGTCCACTCTCCCAACCTCTATATGCTCTTGCATCCATTATACACCTTCTCATCCTATCATCCACACACACATAATCAATCATTGCCTTCCATTTATTCAGTTCTTCACCCACCCTTCTTATCACACGCCTCGTCTACCTATGGATCATTTTGTGCCTGGAGCGGGTACAGGCTATCATCAACCCCTTCCTGGCTCAAATGTCCACTAGAGCACTGCCATTCTCGTCCACCTCTGCAGGCACACCCCACTCATCAACTACTCCATCCACCTTCATATTCTCTACTTTTCCATTTATATCTCCAATTAAAAACACTCTCATTTCTATCAAACTCTTCCATGCACACTTCCACATTTGTCCAGAACTCTTCTTTCACCAGTTTGCATGATCTTACATTGGCGCATACACACACACAATCGCCCACATTTGTAGTCCAACTTTCAATCTTACCCACACAATTCTTAAGCCAACAGATCCATTTTCTCTTATATTCTCCTTCCATCTCTTGCACACAACGATAAACACTCCTTCTTTTGCCCTGTCATTCTCAACTACTCCTGTGCATATAGCCTATCTGTACTCCCATTCTCTCACACTCTCACCTCTCCATTTAGTTTCAGTTAATCCACATACATCCACTTTCGAACTCTCAAGCACCTTGACAATCTCTTTCTCTTTCACCTCATCATTTGCACCCCTTAAATTCCATGTTACAATCCATACTATGTCCTTTGTTTGGTCCTTAGTCGTCTCCTGTTGGTTAGTCCTGGTCCAAGGCTTCTTGTTAGTATTTTTAGTTAGTTGTTTTCCATGGAGGGGCACTAACCCTTTGCCAACCCACTTACTGTCATGTAGGGATCATGTGTTGGTTGGTTACAGGGTTACCACCCAGTGTTGTAAATGCTTTCCTGGTTTTCAGAAAATCTTTTGGCTTGCCACTCAACGTACTGCTACCCTAAAAACAGAGTACTGTTACACTAGGCGGGTGGATGTGTGCCCCCACCTACTTTTATTATTATTATTATTATTATATAATGCTAAAATCTGTCATTTCAAGTACACTCAAACCTCGAGTACCACGGGCAATAGGAACTAGACAATGACCATGGTACTCAAATCTGTGTTACTCAGACAATATGTTTACGTGTATAATGATACAATGTGTTCTGGCAACTTTCCAAAACTCTCACTTTTATTCTTTCTTACCACCTTACCCTCATGTAAATTACCCCCACTTATACTTACCATCAGGTAAAACACTGAAAGTCATAATATAACTATTGTAATTAAGAACACCAATAGTATTAAAAATAGCATAACAAAGCAGAAGCTGGGCTGGGTAGCCTTGTGTTGTTGATAGGTAACTCCCTGGTATTCTCCTGCCCCCCACCCCCAGTGTTGTTGTCAAAATTTCGCCTTCTCTCATATCACGTGGCCTTTGGTAGAGACCTTAGGCCATATGGTTAGATGAAAATTTATGGGTCTATGTGACCAAATACAGTAGAAGTCCGATTTTTCGGCATCTATGGGACCAGGCAAGTGCCGAAATATCAAAATTGCTGAATTATCGAAAACCCTACCCACTCAGTACCTTATATGTTTCGGTGAACACTATCATCATTACTCATATCATTACAAATGTGTTTGGAGAGAGTACTGTATACTGTTTGATACTGTACAATACTGTAATGAATACAGTACTATACATGAATATGAAAAATAAAGAAATTAGTGAACATACTGTATATAAATGTAATGGTACAGTAGGCCTACAAGTTCACATGCACTTACCTAAACTTATAGTAGGTTCCTTATTTACATATGTACAATAGAAGGGGTTGATTGGAGTCTGCTACTGCTGGAAGAAGTCCCCAGCAGTAGAGGGTCCTGCAACAGGCTCTAAGGACTCTTCTCCCTGTTGCTGCGGCAGTAGAGCTTGAGGTTCAGAGACTGCTGTTGGTTCTGTTATTTTCATCTCAGCATAGAACATTTTGGCTTTTTCTATGATGAGAGGCCCCGAAATAGGCTTCCCTTCAGAACGCTGAGCCACAAACCACCTATGCAGCACTTCATCCAGCTCACTCAACTTTGCTTTTCTCATTGCTTTCCTCTGGGTCGTACCGGAGGCCTGAGAAACAAATTTAAATAGATCATTTTTCTGCTTCTTTATATCATAGATGGTAGAGGAGCTTACGTTAAACTCATCCATAAACTGTTTCCTACTCATGCCAGCCTCTAATTTTTTCAACAGCTCAATTTTCCGAGCAATAGTCAACATCTTATGTGTACGCTTCTTGCTAACACCAGTTAACTTTCCACACGTGGAGGCCATTTTCAAAGCACGCAGAAGATGTTTATACTGTTCACAACACACGGCTGGTCCACTCAGGTGTTACAAAGCTCCTGTCTGATGTTACGGTGCTTACAGCACACTCGAATAGTAATTTCAGAGGTATTTCGGTACGAAGTTCACAAAGCACACAGAAGAATCAAGAGAAGTCGGCAGCAGCACGGCAACAACTCGGAAGAATGGCGGAAGAATGGCGAAACAGATTCTCTTTCCCATGCTAGACTCACTACATGTTTGTCCTCTCTTTATGCTATAGGAGAAAGAGCTAGCCTCTGAGCTTCATGGCAGTGGTAGACTCGTTCCATCACTTTCACTATCTCACTCACTAAGGCGGGTAAAGGCGGGTAACTAGCTGGCGAGCCTCATGGAGAATTTCAAGACTGACGAAAAAAATCGGAGAATCTGCCGAACGATCGGAGATTTTCGTAAATGGGACTATTTCTCAAAACTGCCGAAATGTCAGATTTGCCGGGGAATTGGATGCCGAAATATTGGACTTTTACTGTAGAATAAAAATGTGTGCTAACCAGAAAAAATTACCCTTTCATCCATGTGTTCTCGTGAGTTAGCGTTCAGTTTCACATTCTTCGTTTGACATCGCGCTTCCCAACATGTTTCGGACTGGCTAAGCATATGACTAAACTGCTCTGTCAGTCCGAAATGTGTTGGAAATGCGATATTGAACAAAGAACGTGAAATTGAACGCTAACTCACAAGAACAGATGGATGAAAGAATCTTATTTTTCTGGTTTGTAAATATTTTTGATCCACTTCGTCCCCTAAAACTGCCAGACCTATAAATTTTCATCTAACCACACGGCCTAACATCTCTCCCAAAGGCCACATGATATAAGAGAAGGCAAAGTTTTAACAACATTATGGGTGGGGGGTGGGTGCAGGGAAGCGTGAGAGTTTTTTTTCTCTGATGCTCCACATTATGCCCTATAGGCTTCCCAGTCAGCTTCAGGGGAGATTCTCGGTCATATTTTGGTCAAATTTTTGAGTCTCAGGTTTTGAACTATCTATCAAGTTTAATTCCTATATTTCCATTTCTTACCATCAAAAGAGCTGAAATAAAACTCCATATATTTTATTTCAATTTTTACAGTTATGCTCTGACAGCGTCTCTCCCAGTGTGCGTCGGATGGGACCTTTAAAAAAAAAAAAAAAAAAATATGGCTTGAATGCAATTTGGCACATCAGTTTATGCAGAGATTATTGAGTTATTTTGCCATCATATTAAGCTAAATCCACCATAAAAATGCCATACATATGTATGTATAGGTTGTTTTAGTCTTAATTTGTAATCATATGATGTGAGCAAAAAAAATATCTTGCAGCAGGCGACTGATATGGACAGCTTTCATATTTCACCAATATCCCCCCACAACCTCATGTACAGCAGTTTTCTCTAACGTTTAGTGTTCAGAGAATGGGAATACTCTGTTCAGTGATTGGCTGACTCTGATGGAAATCCTCAGTTCTCACTGGCTGAGAGAGAGAGAGAGAGAGAGAGAGCCTGGAAAGGGGAGAGGCAGGAAGAGAGTGTAACTTGGAGAAATTCACTGGCTTGGGCTCACACTGAAGCTCTCCAAATCTGGTACAACTATTCCCAATAGTTTCAGAAATGCAAAGATTTTTCTGTGTTTATTTTTTAGTCTCACTTTCTTACAATTTACATATTCTTACAGAAAAAATGTTGTTGGGCAAGTTTTGTGGTGAATTTACAAAGCATGAATAGAAACTTACTCATCAGGCTTATCCGCTGTTTTGGTAGATTGCATTTACAGAAATACACAATATTATTTTTTTCTGAATATTTTATAAAGTTCTTTTACTTTCTCAGAAAATATTCACCAGATATATTTATATTCTCTGATGTCAATTATTTTTCTACCAAAGATTGACAATGAGTTGATTATGAAAATGCCACAAAAAATCACTAAATCTAAGACGATATAGAAAGTAACTCAGGTACATGTTCATTCATCCATCCATCATCCAATCTTACATTGCCCCAAGAGGAGCATAGAAGCCCGTGGCTAGGCAGTTGGTCTCGACATTTAAGATGAAAGTGACCAGCCTCACTCATCCCTAAGTGTCATTACATGAGCAATCAACCCCAACCATCCCTTGGATATAAACCTTCACCGGCTCAATCTGACTGGAGTGCAATAATTACCTACTAAACCACCTGGTGCCAAAATCTGATTATATGGTTACCACCCAGCATAGTAAATGGTTTCCTGGTGTACAGGAAACCAATTGACTTGTCACTCAGCATAGAGTCACCCACAGGCAGAAGGAAGAGGAAAGAATGAAGGAAAGAAAGACAGAGGAGGAAGTGTAAAGTCACCCGTAGGCAGAAGGACAAGGAAAGAATGAAGGATAGAAAGACAGAAGAGGATGGAAGGAAAGAAGGATGGAAGAGAGGAAAGGGCAGACACCCAAGAGCAGCAATACATCGAGTGAGTGGATGGTGAGCGCCCCCACCTACCACTAAGGTACATATTCACCTATAAAAAAACGGCCTGAAAATGCAGGCTCCGGAACAACATATAAACTTTCACTGCTGCCAGGTTCGCATCACTTCCTATGCACAATCTTTATATTCTCCCGGTCCTTCCAAATCTTTCTGATAGTGCTTTCATTTATGCAATGCTTTTTTGCCATTTCAGTAAACGTACGCTTTACTTAAAGCAGAAGAAGGACCTTACCAATTCAATTCACATACCTCCAGTTTGTTTTCTGTATTTTTCTGCCTTTTCAGGGCAGTAAATTACCTTTTCTTGCTGAAAATTTTCCCACTTTGTATCATCACATGCCCTAAGAGATAGCCTTGACGCACTGAATGGTGGTTTTCATTTCCCAACTTCCCAACTGGATGCTAGGTTAGGTTAGGTTACACATTGTTAACCTAGGTTAGGGTAAGTTTAGTTAAACACTTAGATTAGGACAGGCCCTTTTGCCGTAACTCTGACAAGTCAAACGAGCTGACACAGTGGAACACAGCTAATAACAACGGGAAAACAGATTTCGCATGAAACGTTTATTTACTTTTTTGTGTGTGTGTGTGTATTATTTACTTTTGTGTGTGTGTGTGTGTGTGTGTGTGTGTGTGTCCGACTCTGGGCATAGACTTCACAGCCTGCTTCCAAGGCCCAGTAGTCCTCCTACATACCTACATACCAATCACCTCATGGCCCTTAGCAATGAAATTACCATTTTGGGTGATTTTAACATACAGTACACACTGCTGAATGATTATTGCATTCTGCCCGGACTGATGACGCTGGTCTAGAATGCGAGCTGTTTGCGGAATCGTTTAATCTCACCCAGTTGGTAAAGCAACCAACCAGAATACCTGATAGTCCTGACCATAATGCCCATCTCTTGGATTTATTCTTGACAAATAATCCAGATCAATACAGGATAGAGGTACTGTCACCACTTGGATCCTCTGACCACAATCTCATCAAAGCCTCATTAGTTAACCCTCCTACACCTCCCCATTCTGAACCTGTCAGGGTGACCCGATGGCACTTTGACAGGGCAGACTGGGATGGATTTAGAAATTTTCTTGCTGATGTTCCATGGCAGTCTTTCTTCTCTAGTGATCCCAATTCTACCCAGTCCCACATTTGCGACTTAATACTAGCTGGTATGGATTTATTCATACCAAGTCAACAATTCACTAAAAGATCAAACTCTCCAAAATGGTTTGATGGCAATTGTGCCAGAGCAACAGCCCAAAAGTCATTAGCATATAACTCTTACTTAAAATCAAAAAAATCTGAATCACTCTCCCAATTTAAAATTGCTAGAAATCATGCAAAAGCTGTATTAAATCTATCTAAATCAAACTTTCTTCAAAAGCAAGCATCAAAACTACTTAACAACCCTAAGGACAATAGAATATTCTGGACAACTCTTAATTCTTTCAATAATAACTTTAACAAGTCATCTTCCATTCCCCCACTAAAATCTTCAGATGGCAATATTACAAATGACCCACGTGGGAAAGCAGATATCTTTGCTAGTACCTTTGCCAGAAACTCTACCATAGATGATACCAGCCAGAATGTCTCAGTACTGGAACTTGATTCTCCCGAAATTGCCCCACTTGAAATACAGACAAGATACGTAAAATCCATCCTAGACAATTTACCTACCAACAAAGCTCCAGGCCCAGATGGAATTCCGCCAATTGTTTTGAAAAAGTGTTCCCCTGAACTTGCCTCTGTCCTAGCTAAATTATTCAGACTATGCATACGTACTTCTTTATTCCCAAATTCATGGAAAGAAGCCAATATCCACCCAATTCTGAAGAAAGGAAGTTCATCTGACCCCTCCAATTACAGACCAATAGCTGTCACATCTTCTCTTGGTAAGGTATTTGAAACTTTAATTAATAAGCATATTGTTAAACATCTTGAATCCAACAACTTAATTAGTGATAGACAATACGGTTTTTGCCACGAAAGATCCACCATTGACATACTCAATCTCTTAACTCATACCATCCATCAATCAATTGATCTTTTTGGAGAAACTCATGCATTAGCTCTTGATATCTCTAAAGCTTTCGACAGAGTATGGCACCATTCCCTGCTGTCCAAACTCCCTTGCTATGGACTAACGTCTTTTGTTCCTTTGATTTCTTCTTATCTTAGTGACAGGAAAATAAGAGTAAAAGTAGATGATGTATATTCGAATTTCCACTCAATTAACGCCGGCGTGCCGCAGGGATCAGTTCTGGCACCAACCCTATTTCTGGTTCATATTAATGATCTCTTATCTGTCACTCACAATCCCATTCACTTATATGCAGATGACTCAACACTACATAGTTCATTCACACTCAGACATCCATTTACAAAGTCTAATATCTCTACCTCTCAACTCAGTACAGCCATCTCCATAAATCAAGATCTATCTACAATCAGTGAATGGGGACAAAACAACCTTGTCTCTTTTAATGCTAGTAAAACTAAATATATACAGTTTACTAATAGACAGATATTGCCAGATTCGTACATTACCTTCAATGCTACTAATATTCCCATCTCCAAAAGCATTGAAATTCTTGGTGTCTCACTTAACAGTGCCCTCAGCTGGACCTCTCATGTCAGATCACTTGCTAAAACCGCCTCAAAGAAACTTGGATTATTGTACAGAGTCCGCAACTTCTTCGCCGATGAGCAGTTAGCTATAATTTATAAGAGTCATGTGCGCTCTCAGCTTGAATATTGCTCACCCTTGTGGAATGGTTGTGGAGAGGTTGCATTAAGACAACTAGACAAAATTCAGAATAAAGCTGTTAGAATCATTAACAACCCTGCCATTACATATAAACTACCTCCCCCGCAAGTAAGAAGGAATGCTGCCTCCCTTGCATTATTTTACAGATATTTTTTTGGCAAATGCTCAGACAAAGTTGCGTCCATAGTGCCACCTCTCCATGCCTTCCCTCGTGCTACACGGGCATCTGGTAGCGCTCATGACTGGAATGTCACTCAACCATATTGCAGAACTTCTGCCTATCAGAATTCTTTCATTCCCCGAACTGCATCTCTCTGGAACCCGCTTCCCCAGAGTTGTTTTCCTCCAAATTTCAACCCACAACTGTTCAAGTCTAACTGTTACAGATATTTTATGAACAGAGGACACCAGTAATCTGGTGTATGGATATTTTTTTTTTACCCATTTGTTTTTCCTTCCTCTGTTCTGTTGTTTAAAAAAAAAAAAAAAAAAAAAATTACCACCCAGAATTCGAAAAATATAACAGACTATCAGGAAGAAGAGCGAAGAATGTGGAACTGAGCATTAACTTACAGCACACAGATAGGAGTATTTTTTCTGATTAGCAAACATTTTCGTTCAGTTTCGTCCACTAAAACTGCAAAACCCATATGATTGTGGGATGTGGGGTAAAGTCAGTGAGACGCGAGAAAGGACTTGATAGTCGTATGCTCAGTCGGTCCGAAATGTGTTGGAAAGCATGAAATTGAAAGAAAATGTGGAACTTTGTGTGTGTGTGTGTGTGTGTGTGTGTGTGTGTGTGTGTGTGTGTGTGTGTGTGTGTGTGTGTGTGTGTGTGTGTGTGTGTGTGTGTCCGACTCTGGGCATAGGCTTCACAGCCTGATATCAAGGCCCAGCAGTCCTCCTACATACCATACACCTCTACATGTCATCACTTCGGCGCTAACACCCACAGTCCATACTGAATACATGCTAGGGCTGTCTCATACAGGACTGGTGTATTGGTATTAGCAGGGGTATTTTTACGACATGTCAGCGGGTCTTTTTGGTAGATTAGTAAAGCCTGATTTAATGAAATTCAAATCCTTAAACTGTTCCCTGCCCCAGCCGGGATTTGAACCTGGGTCCGTTAGGACTGCAGGCCACCTCTCTACCGATTGAGCCACCGCCTCACTTCCGAGAACACAGGGTTGAAAATATTTTTTTCTAATTAGCAAACATTTTAGTTCCATTTTGTCCCTTAAAACTGCGAAACCCTTTATGAATGTGGGGTAGAACCAGGTGAGGTGCAAGAATGGATTGATAACCATATGCTTACTTAGTTGGAAATGCTAGGAAGCATGACATCAAAACATAAATATGAAACTGAACGCTAACTTACGAGAACACACAGATGAAAGCTATTTTTTCTCTAATTAGAGTGTCCATGAGAAATTTGGAAGGAATTTGAGTGTAAAGTGGAGAGACTGTAAGAAAATGTTCTGGAAGGAGGTGAAGAGAGTAAGACAGGGTGGTAGTGAAGTTAGCAGGGGAGTGAAAGATAAGAATGGTTGATTACTAGTGGAGAAGGGAGAAAACATGAGAAGATGGAGAAACACTTTAAGGAACTGTTAACATAGAGGATGGAAGAAATGCGAGTATAAGTGGCTGGGGAATGGCTGGGAGGAGGAGGGAGGTGAGAAGACAAGAGGAAATCAGTAGGACAGAAGTTGTGGAAGCAATGAGGCAAGTCAAATTGGGGAAAGACCCAGGAATTGATGGAGTGTGTGCTGAAATGCTGAAGCATGGGGGAGAGATAGTAGTAGAATGGATGTGGAAGATGTGCAGATTGGCCTGGGAGGAAGGTAGAGTCCAGGAGGATTGGAAGTCAGGTATAATTATTCCCTTGTACAAAGGAAAAGGGAAAAAAGAAGTGTGTGGTAATCATAGTGGCATTTGTCTTCTTAGTGTAATAGGAAAAGTGTATGGTAGGATACTTATTGACAGAGTTAGGGAAATAATAGAGGAACTAGTTGAAGAAGAACAGGGAGGATTTAGGAAGGGAAGAGGTTGTGTAGAACAGATATTCATTCTTAGATCTAAAGAGGAAAAGTTTCTAGAGAAGGGAAAGAAGTTGTATGCGGCTTTCATGGATTTGGAGAAAGCACATGACAGGGTGGATAGATAAGGATTATGGAAATATTAAGAATGTTTGGAGTAGAGGGGAAGTTGTTGAATGCTGTGAAGAGTACAATATGTATGATGGCGGTAAGGCTGCAGTGCGTGTGGATGTTGAACTGAGTGAAATTTTCTCTTTGAAAGTTGGGTTGAAACAGAGATGTGCCATGTCTCCATGGTTGTTCAGTCTGTAAATGGATGGGGTTCTTAAAGAGGTACACGGTAGGGGAGTGGATGTTGGAGTGGCCCTGGTGAGAGAAGGTAGTGTTTGGAAACTCCCTGTACTGTTGTTTGCAGACGATACTGTGTTGTTGAATGAAGATGAAGGGGAGCTGCAAGGCTTGGTGGATGAGTTTGGGAGAGTATGTAAGAAACAGAATCTAAAGATGAATGTAGGGAAGAGTAAAGTGCTGGTCTTTGAGAGAGGTGAAGTCAGTGAGGTTGGATGGTGAGGAAATGAGGAATGTATGTTTAAGTACTTGGGTAGTGTGATGAGTAAGGATGGCAATTTGGAGGGTGAAGTGCTTGAAAGGGTACAACAAGAAAGAAAGGTTGCTGGATCCTTGAAGGCAGCGATAAGAAACAGGGAAGTGAGCATGGAAGTGAAAAAGTTACTACATGACAGTATTGTGATACCAACTCTAACTTATGGAAGTGAAGCTTTGATGCTGTTGGAAGGACACAAGTCAAGAGTGAGAGCAGTGGAAATGAGTTATTTAAGAGGACCCTGTGGAGTCACAAGGAGAGACAGGCTGACAAATGAGGATATAAAGGAGCGTTGTGATGTGGATGTGGATGTGATAGGAAGCATTAGGAGGAACACACTGAGGTGGTTTGGCCGTGTGGAGAGGATGGAGGGTGAGAGACTGACGAGGAGAGTGTATGTGAGTGAGGTGGAGGGGAGAAGAGGGAGGGGGAGGCCAAGGATGAGATGAAGGGATGGAGTGGAGAGGTATATGAGAGAGGGGTGTGTGAGTTTGGAGCAGGGCAGTGAAACGGTGCGGGACAGGGCGATGTGGAGGCGATTTGTTTGTGGCCACCCCGTACGAGACTGAGACATTTGGCAATAGATAGACAGATAGATAGCAAACATTTTCATTCTATTTCGTCCCTTAACACCATAAAACCCACTATGAGTGTGGGGAAGAACTATGTGAAGCACTAGAAAGGACTGATAACCACATACCCAGTTGGTCTGAATAGCATGGGAAGTAAGAAATTGAATGAAGAATGTGGAACTGAACCCTAACTTACGAGAACACAAAGATGAAAGTTTTTTTCTTCTGATTACCATACATTTTCATTCCATTTCGTCCCAAAATTGCGAAACCCATAAATTTTTGTCTAACCATTCAGCCTTGAGTGTGCCCAGGAAGCATATTTCCTTTCTGTATACGTATTCATCTCGCCACCAGAATCCTCAGCCAGGAACGACGCTCACCCAGTCAATTCAAAACTAACCACATGCTTTTCTGGAAAATATGCTCAATATGTTTCCCAGGCAAAATTTTCTCAGTAACCTAACCAAACCTAACCTAACCTATTCCACTATGGCTGCTTGGCTGCGGTGGCTGACTGTGGTATTGAGACAAATACCCATACTGGATGGAATGCCCAGGAAAGGTACCCTGAGTCTAGAGGATGACATCATCGCATGCAACTTTCAAATTTCATTGCCAGGCCAGCTGACTTCTGGCGTGAGCTTGAGTTTTTCCGTGTGCTGACATGACTTGCCTCATTATGCTACTTGTCTCATTAGGTTACTCAACTGCGTATTCCTCAAGGATTGATGTACTCCAGTACTGTGCTGTATTTTCTCTGGTTCTAAAGCTAGTATCACTTAGTTTGTGCAAATAATGCAAACTACATTATAAACAACATTTTTCAGTTTCTTAATCCTGGAGAGATGCTTGTCATGCTCTGGTACTAAGAGATACATAGCAGACCCTTTCAACCACTCTCATCATATCCATAGTCTCTATAAGACCATGCCATCCAAGCACAACTTCCCTATGATCAGCAGGCTTTCTTACTTCTTTATGAATCTCTTATATTCATGTCAAATCTCATCTACAGAGTCATTTAAATTCCCCAGGAGTCCCATTTCCACTATTCTCACTTTTGACCTTAAAACTAACACTACAACAGCCTCACACTCAGAAGTTTATAAGCTTAAATAGTACACCTTAAAACTGTGAAGTCCTCAACAGCATTTTCATACAACACATTATCAAAGCCTTCTAAGCTCCAGCCACTTTTCTTTCTTGTGTTTCTTTGCTCTCCACGCCATTTGCATATTTTCCTCTCTTTTCTATCACTGCACCAAAGTACTTGATATCTACCACCTATTCAGGTCTCTCCTTTTATCAAATCATCACATTTTGAATCACCTTTCTAAACAACCACGACTTAATCCTAATCTATATAGAGTTTCAGATGCCACCATCCACATTCACAAAACTCTGACCCAGTCTGATAATATACCATTAACTATTAAGAAAGCCCATGTCCTCATGAATGTAAATGTGTCAGTCCCAATCACATATACTGCTTCACAAAGCAGACAACATGCAACCCAAAGCCTGGAAATGCAGCAAACATCTCCAAGACTGGGGACACTCAGTAAGTGCTGTACAGTCAGAGAGTGCAGTCATCATTATGACAGTATTGCTGCATCCCCGTCCTACACTGCCACAAGATCCAACAGCAGTAGTTCAGCAAAGGAAGGATGTTGCCCAGTGAGTTGTTCTTCCTATGGTTAGCCTTTTGGTGTACAGTACACAGGATCAGCTCAGGCGTCGTAAATAAACAATGGCTTCTTAAGTTCACTGTCTTTATTTTCAAATAATTACACTTACTGCTTGCCAACTTCACTTCACTATTTTCATAAATACCGACGATATACAAAATTCTATCTATCTATCTATTGCCAGATGCCTTAATCCTGTAAGGGATGGCCAAAAACAAATCGCCTCCATGTTGTCCTGTCCCCTGCCATTTTCATTGCTCTGCTCCCAGCTCACACCCCTCTCTCTCATATACCTCTCCACTCCATCCCTCCTTCTCATCCTTGGCCTCCACCTCCCTCTCCCCTCCTCTACCTCACTCACATACACTCTCCTTGTCAGTCTCTCTCTCTCTCCATCCTCTCCACATGGCCAAACCACCTCAGTGTGTTTCTCCCAATGCTTCCTATCACATTCACATCCACATCGCAACGCTCCTTCACTTCCTCATTTGTCAGTCTGTCTCTCCATGTGACTCCACATGCTCCTCTCAAATAACTCATTTCCAATGCTCTCACTCTTGACTTGTGTCTCTCCAACAAGGTCCAAGCTTCGCTTCCATACGTTAGAGTTGGTACCACAATACTGTCATGTAGTAACTTTCTCACTTCCACGCTCACTTCAATGTTTCTTATCACTGCCTTCAAGGAACCAGCAACCTTTCTTCCTTGTTGTACCCTTTCAAGCACTTCACCCTCCAAACTTCCATCCTTACTCATCACATTACCCAAGTACTTAAATGTACTCACAGTTTCCATTTCCTCCTCATCCAACCTCACTGTACATTCACTGACTTCACCTCTCTCGAAGACCATAACCTTACTCTTCCCTACATTCACCTTTAGATTCCATTTCTTACACACTCTCCCAAACTCATCCACCAAGCCTTGCAGCTCCCCTTCGTCTTCACTTAACAACACAGTATCATCTGCAAACATCATTAAGTGTATAGGTTGAAATTCATAATGGGTCACATACTGAAAACAAAAAAGAACCTATGGCTCAGCCTGCAAAACTTGTTCCTCCCATGTAATAATGAGCAAAAAAGAAAGACAAATTGAAGATTCATTCATTTTGTGATATCTGGACACATTACATTTAAATGACTGGGTATTATATGCTGGGAAAAAGAGAGACTGAGAAAGACAGTTCCAGAGTTGACTAACTGCATACATGAAAAACTGAGTACCAGTTGATTCTTACATCAGAGTTGGACAGACATGGAGTGAGACTGTGTACCAAATTAGGGGTTGTGTGCCTGCCATGATGGGAGAGGAATGCAAGCAGAGTTTAGAAGGCCAGTGACCAGAATTGTTGCAAAAAAAGAAAAAAAAGAGATGCAATAGCTGATCTCCTCCAAGGAACTGTATCACAGAGGAATGAGGTTTCTGGCAGATCCAGAAAATCATCCAAAGGACTGTTATGATGCCAAAGAGGGATGTAATGTATGATTCCTCAGTTAATACATGGGAATTAAAACTAAAATCATACATTTCAGATGCAGTTATTAAGCCTATCATCAAATACCATCTCTTGTAGGACCTGCATGTGTGCCAAGCAGGAAAGCAGCAAAGGAAATTATAAGTGCTGAATGAATAAACATACAATGCCTGGATTTTTGTCACCAAAATCAAGTATAGACAACAGAACAGTTAAGAAGTATTATATGAGCTGACATGAGCCCATTTAAGTGAATTTGTAGCTCTGAGATGCATATAAGCAGACCAAGTGACATAAGCTATTACTACCCAAATTTAACATGCAGTATGGTGATGTATCAACACCACATAATGGTATGAAATTACTTTAATATGGAGCAGGTAAGGAGAGTCACTCAATTATGGAGCAGGTAAGGAGAGTCTCTCAATTTCTTTTGAAGAATGTAACTGCTGAGAGTCATTATTTAAGTGCTTTGGAGAACCAGCTTGAATGTAGCTTATAAAACAAAGGAGGCACCCATTTCACAGAAAGCTAATTACCAGCTAGCTTCAAAAGAATAAAGACTGATGCTGTAAAGGGGCCAGGCACCTCCTGAGATCCTGACCCAACCGAAAATGCTGGGATGCAATGCAAGTGGAAATTTTATTACTGTATTAAAAATAAAAGTGCCAGTATCACTTTATAACTGCAAGAGAGATAAAGGAATTGGGAGTGGGAAAAGCAGACTTAAAATACTTAAAGAAACAGAGAGGCAAGATGGAGTAATAGGGGGATGGCAGCTCAATGGCAGAGCACCTGACTTGAGCCTGAAGAGTCATGAGTTCGTGCCATGCCCGGGTAAGCAGACTTGCTGGGAGTAGTAGTGTTCTCCTGTCACCTAGCTAGTTGTAGCAGCCGTGACTGAGTGGGTTAGAGTGCTCTGACGAAAGGGTCGAAGGTTCAAGTCCGTCTGAGGGTCACTGGACATCAGGAAGGGAATCCAGGCATACTGTAAAGTGCTACATATTCCAAACCAAAGTCCTTTATCCAGGGGCAATGCCTTAGCCCTTGTCAAAAATAAAAGGGGACACGATGTTATAAAAGAAAAAAAAAAAATGCTTCAGCACATTCAGAATTCATTCATACCAAAAGATGTACTAACAGCAATGAATGTATTTTGTTTTCAGTTATCCATGAAAATTCAGCCTCATAGGCACTGTGACCACATAGGTATGTAAGACAACTGCAATGTTTTAATATTACCATAAACAATTTTCATCTTTAAACCTATCCTTCACCACCTCACATACCCCAGCCTGCGGGTATATGTTGACACAATTACAAAGATGTGATTATAATCAATATTCTCATATTCAATCTCCTTGCCTCCAACATTCTATCCACCCATCACTCTGTAATCATCATTCTTTACCATCCACTCCTGACTCCTCGCCTCTCAAGGACAACTTACACACGTCAGATTTGCCTTTTATACAATGAACCTAGTGAACTCCCATCTACTTTGTTCCTTGCATGAAACACACCAATCCTCCATCTCAATAGTCACTCCACTATATCCTCCCCTCAACTACCCAGTCTCAACCATTCACCACCTCAAAGCAGGACCCCCATGGTTGAAATCCTGTGAGGGTGGCCACAGGCTGGCTTAGTGTCATATCAAGGGGCACCAGTCAAATGCAACTTAGCACTACAACTGGCAATGTATTAAACACATGATGATGTGGCAGCTTTCTAGAGTCATCACTCCAGGCTCTTGGCCTCTCATTAACAGCAGTGTTGGGCATCTGGTAGAATCCGCTTGCCCTGTGACCTATTGCCAAGGCCATGTGCCAGCCCTTGCAAGTGTTATGTCTAGGGATCACAGAGTGACCTTACTATCAATGACATCAAGCAACCAACAAGTAGCAATCAGACAAATTTTAATGGCCATTAGCCCAAAGCTGATGTCAACCTCCTGCTAAGTAGGTAGAAAAGAGATCAGAGATACAGTGGTCCCTCCGTATTCGTGGCCTCAGTATTTGTGACTTCAGTTATTTTCGGGTTAGTTAACCACCACAAAATACACTAGATTAAGGTGTATTTTTTAATTATTTAACAAAATGTGTTCTTAGATCACCTCATAATATACTTTTAAAAAGTAGATTATAACATCTGATGATGTCTGGGACACTACAAAATATTTTTCCCCAATCACATACAGCAATTTATTTACCGTTGCAAGAGGTCATTTTTCCAGAGGTGCCAACTGTTCAAGGATTTTGTCATTCCTGGAGGTGATTGTTATTCATGCTTCACAAATATGGAGGGAACAGTGTTTGTGTTTAATGCTGGTAATAATGTGCATATCTCAGCCAGAACCAAAAACCTGTGTTTCTGAGTTGATTACCAAGCCTATGAATGAGAAGATAGCAAGGACAGATACTGCAGCAAACTTAAAGCCACAAATCACTTATGGTTGCTAGTACTAAACCTTTCAAAGACAGTGGTACTTTACATAACAAGATTCAGTAACAATTAAAAAAAAAGCTGACTGCATAATAAAATGCAAGAAGGCATACCCATACTTCACCATGATTCTATAAATACATACTGCACCTATGTACTACAAACAAAAGAAACAATGTATCGGTCTTACATAGGTTTAGATGCCTCAGCCTGGTCTGTCTGTAGTTTCTCACCCCCCTCAACCTCCATGGTGCAGTAGACAATGCGGGACGATGGCAGGTGCTTGATCTCTCGTACTTCCATCACCAATACCTGCAATTCAATTCATAAGATGAGAGCACTATTGTCTCCTTACCTTCATACTGTTCCTTTTAAAGTTTCATAGATTTTTTACCATACAGCATTGTATTATAATTAATAATTTCATTTTCTACCTCCTGTACAAATGATTTTACTTAGCAAAGCCTACTACATAAGGTTGATAGTACACACACACACACACACACATATTCATTCCTATATCCATCTATCTATCTACTGTACCTGTACCTATCCATCTATCTATATCATCATCATCATCATCATCTAATCCTGTGTTGCCACATGAGAAGTGTAGGAGCCCAGGGCTAGGCAAGTTGGTTCTGACATTGAAGATGAGAGTGACCAGCTTCACACATCCCTGGGTGGCATGAAGTGAGCAATAAACCCCAACTATAATAATAATAATAATAATCTGGCCTTTTGTTTCTCAAAAGCGCCAGTTCTTCCTTTGGGAATTCACTAGCGCTCGACACCCATACATTATTTTTAGAATTACAAGAACTGTGACATTTCTTGTATATAATACAAACTACATCATATATACATGAAAGTGGCAATAATTAAACCCTATAATCATCCGTTATAGTACCTCTCTCCAGGTCATAGCATTTTGAAAAAAGAAAGGCTTTCAGCTGTCTCTTAAAGGATTCAACAGTAGAGAGTTGTCTTATGGACAGTGGCAATCTGTTATATAATCTAGGGGCTCTATACACAAAAGAACGATCACAGAAAGATGATTGGTGAATGGCTCCTGGCTCATCAAGACGCAAGGAATCATCTTCACTGCGTAACATCACACCCGGGCATGCCGATGGGAGTTTTTAATAATTCAGCAAGATACTTCGGTTCACCAAACTTAAGAACCTTGAATGTAATAAGACACAGTTTAAATTCAATTCTAGCCTTTACTGGTAACCAATGCAACTCAAGCAGAAACGGGTTAGTTGAGGTTCTCGGGGGGAGACCAAAGACAAGTTGTGCTGCCCTGTTCAACACAGACTGAACTTTTGTTAGTATATTATTTGGAAGACCAACCCACAGTGAATTACAATAATCAACACGAGACAAGACCACTGCATAGACCAGCGTTAAGAGCCACCGTCTAGTCAGGAATTTTCTCACAGAGTACAGATTTCTGATATGCAAGTTACACCCTCTTACAACCTGATTAATATGTTCTTTGTAATTTAACTTAGAATTAAAATAAACACCCAGATTTTGAACAGAACTGACTGGATGAAGCTGTGACACGCCAATGTTCAAAGCCAGGGCATTGTCAGTGTCATCATCCCTTCTGTTTCCTCTGATGATGATGATCTCAGTTTTACCATCATTCAGCTTCAGTTTCCTCTTAGCCATCCAAATCTTAATATCAAACATTAGAGATTCAAACTCTGTCTTAGTATCGTTGATATTTGACATCTTAACATAGAGCTGGGTGTCATCAGCATAAAAATGATAGGACACATCATGAGCATCAAGTAGAGACGATAAACTACTTGTGTAGATAGTAAATAGGACTGCACCCAAAACTGATCCTTGAGGGACTCCAAATAGAAGGGGAGCAGAATCAGAGCTAGCGTAATCAACAACCACTCTCTGAGATCTGTCCGACAGATACGACTTAAGGAGCAAAAGGGCACTATCACGAATCCCATAAAAATACAGATCATCCAACAATAGTTTATGATCTACTGTATCAAAAGCTGCAGACAGATCCAACAGAACTAGAAGAGAGGACATCCCACTACAAGTGTTTGCCACCAAGTCACTCTGAGTCCTTGTCAGTGCAGTTTCAATTGAATGGTATTTTCTGTATGCTGACTGAACAACAGGAACAACTCTGTTGTGTTCCAGTAGTGGTACGAGTTGATCAAGTATGGCCCGCTCAATTATTTTGGATAAAAAAAAGACAGGTTAGAGACGGGACAATAATTTGTCATGCTCTCAACATCAAAGCCAGGTTTCTTAATTAGGGGCCAGAGCAAAGCACGTTTCTCAGACTGCACAAAATTACTTTCTAAGAAGCATCTATTTATTGTGTTGCAGACAAAGTCTGCAGAGTGCTCATACACATCAGGTAGTTATGACATGTTACATGGATCGAGTGAGCAAAATGTTTTATTAAGTTCTCTTATATAACATTTGACTGTCTACATCCAGCAGACGAAATATTGAAAGCAAATTATCCCCGGTGCACCGTGGCTGGAAGTCGACTGAGTACAGTTCACTAGGAGAACTGCTGTCTAAATCACTTCTTATGCGAGATATCTTACTTGTAAAAAATGAAGCAAAATCAAAAGCCAACTGGGTATCAGATGCAGAAGTTGGTTTAACAATTACATTCCTCCGACCAACCAAACTGTTCACAACTGCAGACAGTTTTTTTTTTTTATCACCACCACATGAATCAACTTTATTTTGATAATACCTAGCCTTTTGGGCTTTTACAGTGTGAACGACTGCTCTTCTCGCAAAAACATAACACAAACGAGTTACTTCGGTCTGCTGCAAGCGCCACTCACGTTCTGCCCTTCTACATTGTCTACGCAAAGAATTAATGGACGGACCATACCACGGAGAATCACCATGTACAGTGATTGTTTTTACTACCTCAGGACAATAATGGTCAAAAATTGACCTAAGCTTGTTCTTGTAAATATCAACCAACTCATCAGAAGAAAGACTGGAAGAATCATTGGAGTTTAAACACTGATCAATTTCAAGACACATCAACTGGCAGTCAACATTTGTGTAATTTCTGAACCTGATGACCTTTTTATAAGAAGGGGATTTCGGGACATCAAAACTAAGAGTGATCAGAGCATGACCAGAGATGAGGGGGTCAAACGAGTCAACCTCCACATCTGATATGCACCTGCAACCAACAGGGGACAAGATCAAGTCAAGGACATGTCCTGAGACATGAGTTGGATTACTCACATGATTAAAAAAATTGTTCTGGGTGATCAACTCAAGGAATTCTGAAGAAAATGGTTTTGACTCTGGACTGTCAACCCAATAACTGAAATCACCACAAACAAGAAGTCCTCCAGGTTTAAGAGAAAAGCCTTCATGAAACTGCCCAAACTCTTCCATAAAACCTCGATCTCTGCCCGGATGACCCAGTCAATAGACAATTGCAATTGTAATCATATTCTGATGGAAATTTATTAATACTTCCATAAATTCAAATGAAGATGAGGTCAGGTCTGAGTCAATGAGAGAAACGTTTGCAAGTGCTGCCAAGTAGATGAGTGCTACGTCTCCTCCCGGATAGTCAGCAGCAGGCCTGGGAATACTAATTATAGAATGTGTCTTAGGCAAAGCATTACGAATAATATCGATATCAGACTCATACAACTAGGTTTCAGTCAAGCACAAAATGTGAAGCTCGTGCTGATTTAGAATTTCATTAATATAGTCTATCTTATTATGGATAGAATGAATATTTAAAAGACCCATCCTTAACTGGTTCAAGAGGGATGTAGTCCGTTTTTTGACTGGTCAAAATTGGTGTTTTCAATCAATCTATTCCTATGAGAAATCATAACTGGACAGTCTCTACTTGATGCAAAATGGGCAACCAACTGAATTTGAATTAGCATTTTGATGTCTGAAAGAAGAGCAGTTGATGCATTTGGGAGAATTTCTGTTACTAAAATCCTTAGATTTATGGGCTTCAGCACAAAAGACGCATTTAGGGTCATCATTTTTCCTAGAACATCTCTCAAATGTATGACCAAAGCCTTGACGGTGATGACACTGTGTAACCCAGAATCTATCGAATGCGCGGCATCTTGTAAGATCCACACAGGTGTAATTGCCCTGTTCTACAATGGAGGATCTCACCTCTGGCGACATCTTCAAGACAGCAGTTTTGGTGTCATTCCTTGTTCTTATGAAGAGAAGGTTGAGGGTACAACCTCGATCAACGAGCATCTTAATTTTACTGTTTTTTCTCAGAATGTTTGGGATGATGTCAGAGTCACCCAAGGAAGAGGAAAGGCCTGTCACGGTCATTTTAGGCAACATTTTCTTTGGCTCTGATATGCAAAAAGTGCCCTCAGAGCCAAAATGATCACTCAGCACCCCAGCTGCCTCACCTTTGGCCTCAGCTGACGGAAACTTCATTACCAACCCACCAGCCTTGGTCTTACGACAGCTATCAACCGGTACCGAGTTAAGTACACCTCTGATGTCTTCTGGTTCCATCTGATCTGTTAGGGCATTAGCACCACTCTTTGGTTTCACAATCAGTACATGTTGACTATGAATGGCTTTTTTCTGGCCATGAGCACTGATCTCAATCACGCCCCCAGGCAGATCCTTCCCTCTCCCCACGAGAGACCCGCAAACAGCATCTGCAAATGACTTGGCCTGATCTTGTGTGACTGACATGGGCGATGATACCTTGGTCTCTAGTGCCTCCAGTCCATTTGAAACGTCTCTAATTGCCTGAAAGATTGGCCCAATAACTTTATCTTCAAACTTCCTCTTGGTACTATTTCCTCCACTAGCCAAGACCTCATCCACTGATGCAACACACTGGCTACACAGCCAGCGAAAGCCCAGCTGGTGGCTCTTCTTCATAAACGAATAGTCGCCTGCATCCAAATTTTCACAAGCTATATGAACCCACTCCCTGCAGTAGGTGCACTTCAGTGCTTGTGCACTTTTTGCTACAGACCTACTGCAGCGAGGACACTGGTGTTGTTTGCTCATGATAAAGGAGAACAAAAAATAAAAAAAAAATGACAACAAGAGCAAAAAGTATATACAATACTACCCGGGATAAACCTGGGTAGCGCTGCCCCCATTTGTGTCACCCTAATTTAGGAGAAAAAATGAAAACCTAAAAAAACACAAAGAACAGAAATGGAAAAAAAAACAGGGTGTCTGCAAGGTCACCACGAGCAGGTGGGGTACGACGTGACTACCCTTCTAGGAAAGGTAACCCAAACCGAGGTGCCGCAAAAGTGCTGAGATGGTATTGACACCTTTTCCCAATTCGAGTTTTATGGCAGCAGCAAATACGTCACTTAGGCAAGACCTCATTGGATATAAACCTACATAGGCTCAATCTGGCAGGAGTGCCTTAATTACCTACTAAACTACCAGGTGCCATAATTAGGTTATATGGTTACCACCCAGCACAGTAGATGGTTTCCTGGTGTACAGAAAACCATTTGGCTTGTCACTATACAGTATACAGTGGGCTCGTACAGTGCGCAAGTGGATAGGCGGTCCACGACCTTGCGCACTGTGATTTCGTGTACTGCGAATGCATAACCTCATGGGAAAAATAACATATGGGTGGAACCCCCTCAAACCTAATTTTTTTTTTAACTTTGGAGACATAATAAAGGGAAAATTTTTAAGACATATACTACACATACAGCTAAAATAACAAAAATATGGCCAGTCACCTTAAAAACAGTAGACAACAGGCCTGATGGACTTAAATAGCAGGGGTTCCGAGGCGTGGCAACACACTTAGAGTGCCCCAGCCGCCCGGGCTGTACTACGCGTGTAAACGGTTGCCAGTGTTGTGCTATTCCAGGCTTTGACAAAGAAATGCAGCAACAGTTATTATGGTGGGAGTTGCAGGTATGCCAGGTAGAGCAGATGAGTCAGGTGGGGCTGTGAAGGTGGAGGGGGAGGTGGTTGGTGAGTAAGGTGGGGCAGTGGAGGTAGAGGAGATGGCGGTGGGCGAGTCAGTGGAGGTGGTGAGGGAAGGATCCTCCATCTCCTCCTCGCTACTGCTCACACTTTCAGCAATTTCCTTCATCTCTTCTTGATTGTCTCTTTCACTTCTCATCTTGTTATGGACATATTTGCAGTATAACAACTTGGCATTCGCAAAATAACCATTATTTAAGGGAATCCAAACCTTATTATAGAAACTGGGTATCTATTCTAACTTACCATTCGTGTCAAAAATGTTATTGTCAGTTGTTATTGGCGAGATCTTACTGTAGACTCCTCTTGAGCACCTTTCCCACGAGCCTCTCATGTCATGATGGGTGCGTTGTGTGAAGGGTAGGGTGGTTGCATAGTCTGGGAAAATAGCGGTTTTGGGCCACTTCTTGCCTCTGCCTTACGTATTGTGGGCTAAACTGGAGCATTCAAAGTTTTACAGTTATGATTTTTGGTCACTCATGTACAGTACTATGCAATTCACCCACTGTGATCATGCGCACTGTGTGAGCCCACTGTATATGAATGTGGAGGTGGTGCTCTCTTCAGGTGGGAAGCAAAATGTTGTAAAGAAGACAAAGTATATTCCAATGCTGGGAGGGAAATCTAGTTTATTTGGTAGAATGTTCCACCTTTACATTATCCATTATCAGCCAAAAAGAAATTTTACAAAATTGTCTTAGAAAATTATAATAAAAGGTGATGTGAGGTTGTGACTCATCATAAATTTTTCATCTGACTGAATTCAGAGAGGTAATTCATGATGTCCTCCCTAGCTTTGAGAAAATGAAGACAGGATTAGCAATTTCCATAGAATACTTAAATCATGAAGCATTATACACCAGATCAGTTGTATGCAGAACTTTTTCCTCAGGCTTCTGTCTGGATACAATATTATACTAAGAGTTCAGACAATACATACGCTTATCTGTACACTTCATCCCATCCTGTCGACAACAGGCCAAGTACCGGTATCATGTTTTCCTACTAGCTCCAACCACTAAACATATGAACAGTATACAGTTAAGGTTTTTCCCTCATTTGCAAAAGATATTTTTAACTTTATATTCAACAAATATGCTATTGGATCCTTTGATATATGTCATTATTTACAAAGACAGTGTACTTTTCAGTGAGACAGTAAATAATTGCACTGATCAACTGTTCAAGGAGTGTAACAAAGTCAATGTTTTTCCCATAATGACTTGCAAACTGCCTTCTCTGACTGTTAAAGATTCACTATTCACATATAACTGTATACAGTCAAAATGACAGAGTAACAATGGGCAATGACCTTGATCAAAACCTTGCAAATGCATCTTTAACCTTATCATGAATCTCAGCGGCTCACAAATTGTCCAGTTGAATTCAGTGCTTTGTTTTACAGATGCTATATTGACACCGGTAATATTGGTAAACCTCAATATATGATACCACTATATGTGATACCCTGGATTAGCGACGGGGGTAGAAATACCAACCTACCCCCCCTAACGATGGCTAAACCGTGGTATAACGATTTTTTTTTTTTTTTTTTTTTACCGATTTTGATGATATTCTAGATTTAAATTTGTGTGTAGGTTGATTTATAAACTGTTTTTAGACTTAGGTTAATGTGTTTTAGTCATAGGTGGGGTGAACATTGTCATTCTGGGGTACAGTTTACTAAGTCTGATTTTTTCCAGACATATTTTTGATGATTTTCAGAGTTTGCTTTTGGGCTTAGGTGAGCTGTTAAACTGCTTTTAGGCTTAGTTTAGCTTGTTTTAAAGCTATTTGGGGGTTTAGGTTAGCTAGAAACTTGTTTTTGGATTCATCTGAGTAGGTTTAGGACTTGGTTGTGGGGGGTGGGGGAATCCCAAGGCTCAAAAACACATCCCTATACTTTACCTGTTAAATCTACCCTGATATACGATACCCCACCTAGCGATGGGCTTTTTCTTAATGTATCCCATCGTTAAACTGGGGATGATCTGTATATTTGTCATTTTTGTTTTACCTATGCTTCCCCTTTTCTAAAGTACCTTAACTTTAAACATTCCAACATTCAAATGATGTGTGACACTGAACAAAACAACAGACTTGAGAACCATTTTTTAATGCACATTAGTTCCAAAAAGTATCATGTAGGAAGGAAGTGATGATATCCTAAATGATCAATAAAGCTCATCATGTCCTTAGAATATTGATTTAGTATCATATGAATGTATCTTGTTTGTGATAACAAATACTGCATAAGAAACACCACAAGCAAGTGATATAATGCAGCCTCATGAAAGCAAATCTATCAACATGGGATGGAATTATCAGTCACTTAGCAACAGTCATCTGTGCCAGACCGTCTTGCATGAAGTGCACACCAATAGTTTTGGGAGCAATTGTACAATGCTTGTTGAGAAAATAGGTCACTCATTCGGTGCCTCTGTCTATCACAATAAGCCTACATTCACGGGGCTGGAAACGACCATAAATTTACTTCAGATACACCTGAGGGCTAAAAAAATATATATACATTAAAACCTCGATATAACGGACTTCAACAGATCAGAATTCGCATTTATCAGAATCGAGGAACTACTGGACTAAATTCTTATATAGTATATCAGAAATGGTCAAGCAGTCCGGACTGCCTGACCACTTCAGCGATGTTCACCACAATAAGGTAAATAATAGACATGTTTATCAGTGCACAGTACAGTATTACGGTAATACTGTATATATATTATACCATTTGATCATTATAGTGAATGCATAATACAGCAAGGTGCTGTAATGGTAGTAAAAACAGTTTAAACAAACACCGTTGGTGTGATCCAGATTAAAGTCTGACATATTAGAAAAAAGTCTGGGTTAGCAGGAGGAAGTCCAGGTGTCGCTTTTATCCGAATTTCGCTTTTTTTGGAACAGCTTGGGCCCAAATTAGTCTGCTATTTCAAGTTTTACTGTATAGCTAACCTGATGAACCCGTTGAACTAGGACACCAATCCCCCCTCAACACAGGCCCCTTCTGACCTGACACACGTAGCCCAGTGCTCATTCCACTGCCTGTAACATTTTTCAAGGTCAGTTTTTTGGATCTCCTGCAGCTGCTTCATTGCATTCATCATGACCTCTTCTCTTGGACGAACGTTGCTCAAGACATGTTGAAGCATGCAAATCGTGATGCAGACTGTTATCACTGGAGATGAGATGGGCGTACGGGTACAACCCAGAAACCAAAGTACACTTGTCCCAGTGGAGGCATGCAGGGTTGCCTTGGCCAAAAAAAGCACGACAGGTCTGCAGCAAAGTGAAATGCGTTTGCATGTTGACAGTTTTTTTCGACAATGGTGGTGGTGTGCATCACACGAATATGCACCACAAGTTCAAACTGTCAACAAACATTACTAATTTGCTGTTTCAACATTTATAAATCTATACCATTTTTCGGTGTTCAACATGGCTATCCCCATCATTTTGACATTTCAAACCATGCACCGCCAGACAGACTGGCTGAGTTGTCCAGTCTCCTGAGCTCTGCCCTGTTGATTGGCTGCCTGTTAATCTGTCTGCATTTCTATTTGGCCTCATGGAATACTACAGCACCACCATGGCTCCACCCAAGGCCATTACTACTACTATTACCCCTGTCATATGCAGTCATGTGCTCACCAACCAAAGTGAGTGTTTCGCCACTGCATGGTCAGTTGAAGACAGCACCAATGATTAACGAACACTCTTAATGCATGATACTGTTTTGGCACCAGTTTTACATAATGCACATCTTAGTTTGCCCTAGGTTAGGTAGATTATAATCATTGGGGAGTCCTGAGGGTGAAGCCCCCCCGTTAGGTTTCAGTACTTCCAGTTAGGTTTCCCCTGCTATTTATGGTTTTAATCTGAATACATTTGAGTTTGTTTGGTGTGGTGATGTCCTGTCCAGTTGGAGGGATTGGCAATAAACACACTATAGAAGGCGTTCAGGTGGTGTTCTTTAATATCGCTAAGTACTGTAGGTATATTTTGTTTCTCCTCCAATATTTACTTGCTGTTTCTCCTCCAATATTTACTTGCTTGAAAATCAAATGTCGGTCACCTGCCGAGATGTATGTAGTACTAAATAATTTTCCTTGAGAACTTGGGTCTATAGGAAAACAGGTCAAATCCCTGTGTCACTTTCAGTATTTTTTGTCTTCATTTATTTATTTTTTAATGTACTCGCAGAGAGCTCGTACTGGTTAGACACACTTGTTGGGAACCTTACCACCTCGAGCCTGTATGTGCCTCCAGAATCTCGCTCTATAAACTTCAGTCTGGTATATGGTTCCATATCTGCGCTCCAGCACTTCTACTAAGGACTGATAACTGTTCCTCTCCATCACTGACATCTGGCCCAGAATTTCCATTGCTGCACCCTTAAGGCTAGTAACAAGCTGCACTGCCCTCTGCCTATCATCCCAATCATTTTGATCAGCAAGTAACTCAAACTGTGCACGGTAAGCTTCCCAAGATACTCTACGATCAAACTCCTGAGGTTTCTTTTTAACTGGACCCCCATTATAGCCATGCACTTCACTGGTTTGGGGCCTAAAAACTGGAGCATCATGATTAAGGCCATGACTTGAAATTTCTGCATTCTGATTATTCAATCCCGTAATGCTACTTTTAGATGCCTGGGATTCGTCAAGATCCACCACACATTATTTTTTTCATATGCTCCCTGTACATTAGCCTGAGGCTCAGCAGTGCAATATTTCTCTACAGCCTCAATTCTCTCACAAATTATCTTCAAATGGCCATCTACATGCTTGAACTGGTCATCTACTTGCTTCAACTGGTCATCTACATGCTTCAACCAGTCATCTATATGCTTTCTGCACTGCATCGCATTACTGCTTATCTCATACTTCTGCTGCTCTAGTTTGAAATCTACAGTAGGTATGCACAATATGCCAATTGTATAGTATGCAAGGACCTATTTTTTATCAAATTTTAGTGCATTTTTTAACAGTACGTGAATTGAACTAATAATAGGAGAGACGGCAGCAAAGAGTGACCCAAATCCAGGGTTACCCGAGTATGTGACATTGCCACCACAAGATGCGCCAACGGTTGCCTACATTCCGCCCACCTTGTGACGCTGATGATGCGCACTCGTAACGTGATGCCCAATGTATCAAGAGGATGATACGATGCCTGAGGTGTCAGAAATAGACTTTGAAGGGTTTATGAACGAAGTGAGTGCATTAGCTTAGTGAAAGTGTCAAAAGTGCTGGTGATGAGAGTGGTGAGGAAGGTGGTGTGTCAGGTGGTGTAGTGGGTGGTGCAGGAGGTGCACGCTAGGTGCCTCACCCTGCCTCGGATCCCCTTCTTACGTCCATCAAGCCTGTTGTCCTCTTAGGTTAAGGTGAGCAGTCATATTCTTGTTGGTTTAGTTAAGCCATATCCTTGTTGATTCAGTAAAGCCATAAGCTTGTTGGTTTACTTTATCTTAGGTAATACGTCTTAGACAGTTTCCCTGTACATTACAATACTTAAGTCTGAAAGGAGTCTCAAGAGTTACCGATAAAGCGGGTGCAGCACGTATGTAATTTTTCCCATAAGTTTATGTATTTACAGTATGCGAAATCCTAGTACGTGACCTCCTCTGCTGCTCATAAACTCACATATTGTGCACACCTACTGTATTTCCTCCTTAATCTGTTGCTGTTTTTCCTTCATTTCCCCCATGAAAGCATCTAGCTGTCCTTGAATCCTCAGTTGTAACTCCCTCTGTTGCTTCTGTAATACCTCTTGAAGTTGTTCATATCATTCTTTCTGTTCTTCACTCTGTGCCTGTAATTGTTCTTTGAGTTCTTTCTGTCCTTCATTCTGTGCCTGTAGTTGTACACTTTGTGCTTGTAATTGTTTTTTGAGATCTTTCTGTCCTTCACTCTGTGCCTGTTGTTGTACACTTTGTGTTTGTAATTGTTCTTTGAGTTCTTTCTGTCCTTCATTCTGTGCCTGTAGTCCTTCATTCTGTGCTTTAGTTGGACACTTTGTGCTTGCAACAGCTTCATGATTGCAGCCAGTGGCATCTCATCCTCCTGTCCAGCTCAGGATCTTGCGCACCCCCCTGCTCCATATCGAAGATTAGACTAACTGCAGCACTTTCTAATAAAATCCACACACCAGTGTTATGTCCCCACCCCACACTGCTCCAACAGCAGTAGTTAAGCATACGAAGGGCGTTGCCCAGTGGGTTGTTCTTCCTATGGTCAACCTTTCGGTGTACAGCACACAAGATCAGCTGAGGCATTGTAAAAAAAAAAAACACTGGCTACTGAAGTTCACTGTCTTTATTTTCCAAGTAATTACACTTAATGCTTTCCAACTTCACTTCACTATTTTCACAAATACCAAAGATACAAAAACTTAACTAACTGCAAGTACATTTCACTGTTTGCCAACAACACTTCACTGTTCTCACAAGCACCAAAAGTATACAAACTGCAATAACACTTCACTGTTTGTCAACAACACTTTATTATTTTCACTGCACTGACACTGCACTACACTCAAACTGATCTGAAAACTTACTGAACTTTTCTAGTCTCTCCCCATTCTTATATAAGCTTCCTACAGTATATTCTAGAGTGTTCTGTGCTTCTCCACATTTTCCGAGTATTTCCGAAGGGGGCATCAGTTACAACAGTTACCAACTCGGAAACATCCAAAACATGCTACAGTTTTCTTACAATGCATAACAATCTAAATTATTTAGCATACAAACTTAAATTATGTTACATAATCTAACAAACAATCACATAAATAAAATATTATAGAGAAAAAGGGCACAAAAAATTAATGCATAACTTACAAAATCACTATGCTAACAAACAGCAGGTTAACATCAACTCTGACTGGTATTGGAACTACGGTAAACATCATGAATTTCCCAGGACAATCTAGTTAGAAATCCAGCTTCTCAGCAAATATATATATATATATATATATATATATATATATATATACAGTGCTCGACAGAAGTATGTGGCGCCCAGCGCCCCCCCAACAAAACAAACCTTTCAATTATGGAAAAAACACGTAAAAAATGCATTATAATTACCTTTAATGCTTGGTAGGGTTTCCTTTGCGCCTCTTCACGGACCTGAGACATCATGGAAGTGAAAGGGCCAGGTTCCTCAAGGGATGGGGTGATATACTTGCCCAGGACACGAATGGCTGCTTCCAGCTCAGGCAGAGAGCTCACGGCCTTCCCTTGGAGATTCTTCTTTATGAGGTACAGTTACCTCCACTTCTAACAAGTACAGTGGGTGGTGTGTTTGGTGAAATGTGGCATCACTGTACTTGTTTACATCGCAGTAATAATAACTGAATGGGCGGACCCGGCAGAACTTCCCCTCAGCTACAGTATGTAGTACCCACAGAAACAATATTCTATCAAGTCATACTCTGTCTGCAAATCCAAGTATTTGCCACATATGTATAGTGGAAGGTAGAAAGAAAAACAAATAGTAATGCCATTGGATACCATTGTTTCTGTGACAGGAGATGACTGAGAGGCGTGGTGAAACAGAGGGGAGGGGGGACAGGTGGTGGGGGTGCATGTATCGAAACTTTGTCGGGTTTCATTTAGAAAGATGAAGGGAGTGATTATACAGATGTTCTAAGGTGATCTGTAGCTCCGCATACAATAATGTGTATTGGATGAATGTTGGAGTCTTAATGTAGTGTTCATCATACAGTGTGATGAACAACTGTAGTTCAGCATAACGATTAGAAGGTGTGATGTCCGATGTCTCGAAACGTGGTTCACTTGAGTCTAGTGAGTGTGCGACTCAAATGCTGTAACATTTTTGTGGCTGAACCAGGTGGTCATACATAATTTATGATTAAACATGTGACACGACGGTCATGCCATGTTGTGCATCATCCAGTCTGTTTTATTGTGAGTAAAAACAATCATTATATTCGCAGACCATGATATAAGTAGATGTCCTGTTGCAAAGGATTATAGCTGTTTTGAGCGTTGGACAGCTATTGGCTTACTGTGCGAAAATGTTGTGCAGTCATCATACTGATGGATGACGCGAAGGTAATAAGATACAGTGTTTGTATAATGAATGCATATCTTGTATTATAATAATTGAAATAATGGTGTTACAAGTGTCCAGTCCACAAATGATGTCGCTTTCTTCGAGCTATTTCGTTAGTCTGGATAGTTGTGACACAACATCCACAAACACTGATCATTGTATATTATACTCTCTTTACATTCATACATTAGTTTTCATACAAGTATTACACATACAGGCTGTCCTTAGCTCCAGACTCATTATAGGCTACTATTTAATAGTGCGTCTATACTCACTCACTGTTCATCCAGAGGGAGCAAGATTTCCTTTGCCATGAATGTCTGTTCGTTGTCTGCCATCGTAACACAAAGTTTTAGTATGTGGCCACGGCTACACAAAATATATCGGTGACGTGGTGCTGCTGGGAGAGTGTAAAACTGCATATAATCTACGTGTGTTTGTGCAGAAAGTCTGGTAATACACTTCACTGACTTCTTTGCACTCATGCCAAGATAGCAGCCAAAGTCGCGGTTTTGGTGACTGTACTGACTGAGCATTGAACACACTTTCACCTCCCAGCAGTCTGAATGAGGTCCTGTTTTCAAGCAATTGAAATATTAAGTAGTGCAGTAAACAATGGAATTTACATGTAAATGAAGGAATGTTGATGCACCGTGTCATCATACAGACTTATATAGTATAACACAGCCAATGATAAGCTGGACCTACGTTAGGATAAAGGTTGAGTGCTGGTGGAGCATCCAAGTAAACATAAGCAACATTGGTGCACCAGCACCTGGATGGTAAAACCCAACCACAGCGTTTTATGCAGAATACTCCCGGGTTCTGAAGCTACCCCAAGTCATCCAGTAGATTTACACAAGGTCATTGATAAGGCTGTAATCTCGTTGTAGTGATGGGATATGATAGGGAGTCAATATCAGGTGTCGTTACCCATTGTAAGAGGAAGGGCCGGAATTTTTTGCATGCGTACGTGTGTGTGTGTGTGTGTGTGAGAGAGAGAGAGAGACTAACACACAGACAGACAGACTAGTGCATTCATTGTCATTACAAGTTGCTACAATACAACATAATAGACCTAGGGAAGGATAGGATGGTCCTTGTCTCCCTGGGTGTCCTTCTACAGTGACGGTAGCCTCATATCACCCACCTGTGACAGTAAGCTTAACAAGCCTCCTTGATTACAGGCTATTTGAGAGAGAGAGAGAGAGGATTTCTCTCTCTCTCTCTCTCTCTCTCTACAGATGCATTATACTATTTAATCGTGTGCCTACACTCACACACTGTTCATCCGGACGGAGAAATATTTCCATTACCAACACCAAACATCACATATGTTGCTGATGACCTTATTCTCACCTGCCCACCTCCTCACTCGGTCCTGCTCCACAACAGTCCACTTCCACACACACCTAGCCAACAGGCAGGGTGGTCAAGTCATCCCACCCTCTCTGTTCCTGCAACATTTCCTTCCTCTCCTAATACCTCGTCCCACTGACCAACCTCTCCTCAAGTCCCCCTTTACCAACAAAGTATTCTATTCTATTTCTAACTGCATTGGGAATATCGTTTTCAGTGTTCAGTGTCATCGGACACGGCATCACAGATAACCGTAATATCAAAATCTGTTGTCGAACTTATTATGAATCACGTATGATGGCTCTAAACAACTATAATGTGACGTTTCACTTCCCACATACAATCAAAATCACCACAGTGCTCGGTAACACATTACACATCATGAAATTTTAGGTCCTACTTCCTGTTTACCTACGATTGATATACTATGTGTCCATTTCTGTTATTGAAATTGCAAGGATAGTATCTGGCCAGTATTCACTGTTACAGAAATAAGGACCCTTGTTCCTTCCCTGGGTCTATTATGTCGTATTGTGGCAACTTGTAATGACACCATGAATGAACCAGTCTCTCTCTCTCTCTCTCTCTCTCTCTCTCTCTCTCTCACACACACACACACACACACATACACAAAAAATTCCGACCCTTCCTCTTACAATGGGTAACAACACCTGATACTGATTTCCTTATAATTTTGCATCACTACAATGCGACTACAGCCTTATCAATGACCTTGTGTAAATCTACTGGATGACATGGGGTAGCATCAGGACCCAATGTGAAAGATGTGAAGTGAGGAACTCTGTGGACACCAGAATTGGAGAGAGAGTACTGAGATGGTATGGTATTGTGGTGTAAATAGATGACAACAGAGGTGGTGAAGTGGGCAATGAGAAAGCTTGGCTTGGAGGAGTGGCTGGTTAGGGTGGTTATGGCTATGTATGTGGGTGCTCACACCCAGATAAGAGTGAATGGAGATTTGAGTGATGAGTTTTCCGTGAATGTTGTTTTGCATCAGGGGTCAGTCTTGAGTCCCATGTTGTTTATCATGGTACTTGAAGCCCTTTCAAGTGACTTTAGAAACGGACTCCCGTGGAAGTTGTTGTATGCTGTTGATTTGGTGTTGATTGCAGAGAACGAAAAGGAGGTGGAGGAAAGGTATAGGAAGTGGAGAGATGGTATGGGGCACAAGGATTTAAGGGTAAATGCAGATAAAACAAAAGTGATGATATCTAGGGTTGGTGGCGGTACTGTCAAAGACGAGGGAAAGTGGCCATGTGCAGTTTGCCACAAGGGCATGGGAAGTAATTCCATCTTGTGCGGTGTGTGTGATAAATGGGTGCATAAGAGATGTAGTGGTATCAGAGGTAGACTGCGACATAATGCTGATTTTATGGTGTACGGCGTGTCAGGGTGAGCAGGTGGAGATTGTCAGACGTGAAAGGATTGAACTTGCTGGTGAATCTCTTGAGTGTGTGGAAGAGTTTTGTTATTTGGGAGACATGTTGTGTGCTGGAGGTGGGGCTGGAGCTAGCTCTGTGGCTAGGGTGAGAAGTGGTTGGAAGAGGTTCAGGGAGCTCTTGCCTCTCCTGTCAAGGAAAGGACTCTCCCTACGTTATAAGGGGTCTTTGTATGCAGCATGTGTTAGGAGTGTAATGCTCTATGGTAGTGAGACCTGGGCAGAGAAGGGGGAAGATATTCGCCGGCTCAGACGTACAGAAATGACAATGATTAGGTGGATGTGCAGTGCGTCCCTGCGTCCAAGGCCTGGAAGAGCTGGGTATACGATGGAAGAGTTGAGAGGTAGGATGGGATTGGAGTGTATTGGTGTTGTGATGAGGAGTGGTAGATTGAGATGGTTTGGACATGTGGAGAGGATGGGGGATGATAATTGAGTGAGGAAGGTGAGAAGTGTTAATATATATATATATACAGTAAGCCCCCGTTTTTGGCGATCCAATTAGTCTGGCGAAACTACTGCCAAATGCGAATTTCGCCAAACGCGAGTTCTTTTTACCATATAAATTGCCTATAAAGTGCCTCAATCAGTCTTTGGTCACTGCCAAAGTCCCCCTTTTGACCCCTAAAACACCATCTTTCGAGCTGAAATAAAATCTTTTGCCTTCACATATTAATACACATGTAGAAAACAGACCAATAAACAATAAATAAAGCTAATAAGACATGATATAAAGGTTGTAACTAACCGTAAATAGAGTAAAGATAGGCTTGCTTGGCTGGGGATGTCGGAGTGGCAGTGGGGGCAGCTTAGTTGCTACCACCACTTTCCTCATCACTCTCCCCCTCCTCCCCCATAACCCCCTTAGCAACCATTTGTCTCGCTTGATCATCCACTTCATCGAAGCCAGAAAAGTCAGCATCCAGCTTAAAGAGGGCAGCGAAGCTTGGCTGGGGAGGTTGAGGTGGCTGGGGAGGTTGCGGCTGTTCTTGTGGCTGCTTTTGGGGCTGTTCTTGTGGCACATCGAGTGGGGGGGACCGCCAAGTTTGAATTCAAATCGCCAAGCGCGCATTCGGTGGTCCGTGGCCACCCTACCGCCAAAAGTGAGTTTCGCCAAGTTGAAATTCGCCAAACGCGGGGGCTTACTGTATATATATATATATATATATATATATATATATATATATATATATATTTTAATGGTTCCGACTCTGGGCATAGGCTTCACGGCCTGCTATCAAGACCCAGCAGTCCTCCTACATACCATACACCTCTACATGTCACCACTTCGGCGCTAACACCCACCATCCATATTGAATACATGCTAGGGCTGTCTCATACAGGACTGGTGTATTGGTATTAGCAGGGGTATTTTTACGACATGTCGGCGGGTCTTCTGGTAGATCAGTAAAGCCTGATTTAATGAAATTCAAATCCTTAAACTGTTCCCTGCCCCAGCCGGGATTCAAACCTGGGTCCATTAGGACTGCAGGCCACCTTTCTGCCGATTGAGCCACCGCCTCCCCCATGGGACGAGGTCATTAAGTGTGACCTCAGGGTCAAGGGACTGAACAGGGAGGTTGCAGTGGATCGTGCAGCGTGGAGAGCCGCCATTAGGTGACCAAGGCCGACACATGCAAGCATGTTGGAGCCTTTAAAAACGAAATGAAAAGAAACAAGAGTGGTGAAAATAGTACTGTATATCTGAGCAAATCTGAAGGAGGCAGGAGGTAAGGTAGGCCAAGAAAAAGGTGGAGGGATAGGGTGGATGACTGTGTGAGGAAGAAAGGTATGGAAGTTGGTGTGGCTAAGGGATTGACAAGAGATCCACTTAGCTGAATGAATTTTGTGCGAAGTGCAAGACCAGGGATTTGGCACCCCTTTTTAATGTGGCAGCGTTTGGATTATCTCTAACAGATAGGTGTAGATGTGAAGCTACAGAATGTGGTGAAATGTTTTTTGGCCTATCAGATGGAGCCAGGGTTTCGAGGGCTTGAATGATGAGTGAATGGAAGTGAGGTCCATTGAAATGGGCAAACACTGGCAGTCTGGACGTTGCTACTCCTCACCTTGCCCTAGGGCGGGAAAGGAGGTCGGGATGATGATGATGATGATGATGAATATTTAATATAAATATTTTAGTTTTACTATAATTTTATATATTCCATTCAGTACTACAGACAATTTCCAAACTTCATAAAGTCACCCCTTGTTAGTCAGAATAGAGTAAATAGAGATGTAGTGGATCAGTAACTAGTGATGATTTTTAACCCCTTGATTATGAAAAATATCATCCTAAACTTAATAAAATCCTCAAATGGTATCCAGAATAAGATGAAACTGATGCCGTGATGCTGAAAAAGATGCAGTTTGTGTTTGCCTTTGCAGAACCGCAAATTTCGAGAAGTTTGCGGATTTGTGGTTGTGGAAGCTAATGGTTTGAGTTTCTGGATTGCGTTGTGGAAGGTACAGGTTTGAGTTTCTAGATTTGCGTTGCGGATGTGAATTTTCATTTGCGGTGCCCAGCTGTGTGTGGGGGGAGAGGGAGGGAGGGAGTGAGAGAGAGAGAGAGAGAGAGAGAGAGAGAGAGAGAGAGAGAGATTAGAGTAAAGTGACTTTTCTGGAGGCCAAGGCTGCACCCTGTGTTACCATATGGGATCATTACTCAACCACAGGTTTGGGAATGCAAGCGGCTTCAATTCATTTGTCCACCACTGCGCATACTTCAACAAGAAAGAAAATGCACCCAGCACCAACGTTCACATTCCTCACTTAGTTTAGCTATGTCAGGTTTATCCACTTTACTCTGACAACATATCTGAATATTACCCTTGTTACTTCCAGAAGGGTGTAATTGCCTTAGAATAGATTTTTTACAACTAAGAAATATGTCATGAAAGAGGCAAGGTGAATTGCTCCAAGATCATTTTAATATCAGGTTATCAAATTTCATGAAAACACTGTTGAGCTTTATGAGACATGACTTAAATAAAACCGAGATAATGAAGTGGCCCAGTAATAACTACTGCATGCTAAAACACCAGCACTATTCTGACAACTACATTTTCTGATGCAAAATACTTAATGGAAATATTCCTCAGTATTCTAGTCCTCAATAACTATGTGAAAGTATACCTTAAACTAAAAATGACTTTATGGTAGTTAAATATGCTAGTGTACATTCACACTGCATCTGCCATACATGTAGTTCTAAATGTATGCTATTTCTTATATACAGGAACTTAATTAAGGGATATTACTAACTCATTCCATAAGAAGAAGAATTCAAGGAAGAGACAGTATACAGTACTGTACATAGCAGAAGACTCATCTATTATTCAGACAAGAGCAAAATATGACATTACATGCTTTACTAATTCATATCTTACCTGGATAAGGCCTGTCTGGAACACATCTAAAAGAATTAGTTGACGAGAAGATACTGGCAATTCTCACTTTCTATTACCCATCACCTGCTGCATCCTGCCATACCTTCCCTCAGTAAGTGACAGGACAAGATCACCTTGACATTTCACCTTCAATTTACACTGTGCTTTGCTTTCATTACCATAAACCAGGTATATTCTTGGGTTTGTGATGTTTAATGTACTGAACAGAAATACAGGTATTAATCTATCTATCTATCTATTGCCAGACACCTCAATCCCGTTTGGGATGGCCACAAACAAATCGCCTCCACGTCGCCCTGTCCCCCGCCATTTCACTGCCCTGCTCCCAACTCACACCCCCCTCTCTCATATACCTCTCCACCCCATCCCTCCATCTCATCCTCGGCCTCCCCCTCCCTCCTCCCCCCCTCCACATCACTCACATACACTCTCTTCGTCAGTCTTTCACCCTCCATCCTCTCCACATGGCCAAACCACCTCAGCGTGTTTCTCATAACGCTTCCTATCACATCCACATCCACACCACAATGCTCCTTTATATCCTCATTCGTCAGCCTGTCTCTCCATGTGGCTCCACAGGTATTAATCAAAGTGAAATATTTCAACGGATTTCAAAAAGGAATTTACTTGAAAAGTGCTATCAACCTTTCAAGTATGCAATCTTTTTAGCCTGTCTGTTCCCCAGGATGATATTTAGGGCTCAAGTTTCAAAATGGTTAAAAAGAAAAAATGTTCATGGCATCCAGGGCAAAATGTTGCAACCTATTCAAGAATATGGCATCGCTGAAAAAGCAGGTTAACCACCTTGGCATAACTAAAAGTCAATGTTGGGTGTGTAATGTGGGCAGACATGGTCTCATGTGTTTGAAAGTTGATGAGTGGCAGGACTCCACCACTACCATACTCCTCACATCTCTGATCCACCATCGCCAGACTTGGCTTAATGCATACTCTTCACTATCTCTGCACTTACCTCTTCACCACAATTTTTCATTTATTGTTACCTTAATGTACTGCAACTACAGTACCAGTATCCATTACATGGGTGTGTGTGGACATAGTCAAGGAGAAGTTCACAGAAAATGGGTCCTTTGCCCTTGGATGCACTTTTAGACCATCTCTTCATGATGGCTGTGGCCAAGCTGAAGCCAAAAAGTGAGGGAGAGGGACCTGTAAAGGTGATCTATATACAAAACTTAACTATGCAGTTAGTTTACAAGTATGTAATACTTGATTCATGTGCTGCCTGAACTGAAGAATCTTTTTCACCATTGGCTTCCCAGCACTTACCTGAATACAAGTCATTTACGAATACTTGAAAAATGCATATTGACTATAACGGGTAAAGTATGTCCATCCATCCATCCATCCATCATCCAATCCTACGTTGCCCCATGAGGAGTGTAGGAGCACGGGGCTAGGCAGTTGGTCCTGACATTTAAGATGAGAGTGACCAACCTCACTCATCCCTGAGTGGCATTACGTCAGCAATAAACCCCAACCACCCCTTGGATATAAACCTTCACCAGCTCAATCCAATTGGAGCACAATAATTACCCACTAAACCACCAGGCGCCAAAATTTGGTTATATGGTTACCACCCAGCGTAGTAAATAGTTTCCTGGTGTACAGGAAACCATTTGGCTTGTCACTCAGTGTAGAGTCACCCATAGGCAGAAGAAAGAGGAAAGAATGAAGGAATGAAAGACAGAAGAGGGAGTGTAAAGTCACCCATAGGCAGAAGGACGAGGAAAGAATGAAGGAAAGAAAGACAGAAGAAGATGGAAGGAAAGAAGGATGGAGGAGAGGACAGGGCAGACACCCGAGAGCAGCACTACATTGAGTGAGTGGATGGTGAGCACTGCCACCTACCACAATACATTACAGTATTTGTACAGTTAATGAAATTAACAAAGTGAATATGGAATAGATAAAGCGAATGAAAGAATTTTACAAAAGTTCCAGGAAGATGGTAATGTTCAAGAAGCAAACTTGTAACACTGTGACATGACTGAGTGAAGGACAGAGGATGATGCCTTACCTCGAGTGAGAATGAGAGTACAACGTCCATCTTAGACAGTGTGACCTCGTTGTCCATGCTGTCACTATCCCGCCCACTTAACGAGCTCTGAGACCTGCTGTTACCAGGATTGAGAATCTGTATTAGACAGGGGTATACTGAATCTCTGTAGGACATGAAAAGACTTTAATCTAATACTCAATATTTTAACAACTATATGGTATATATAATCTGTAACAGCAAAAGGAAATAATCAGTTGGCATAATATATATGTATGTTGAGTATAAATAACCATATATCGACAAATTGCAGAACTTTCGCCAATCAGAAATCTTTTATTACCCGAACTGCATCTCTTTGGAACTCACTTCCCCATAGTTGTTTCCCCTCAAACTTGAACCTACAGCAGTTGAAGTCAACTGTTACAGACTTGTTATGAATAGAGGACACCAGTAATTTGGTGTATGAAGTATTATTTTTTTATGCACTTGTTTTTCCTTCCTCTGTTCTGTTATAAAAAAAAAAAAAAAAAAAAAAAAAAAGAGGGGGGGGGGGTTCTGTAGTGTATATAAAATATACCGTGTATTTCTTTACATTCTGCAAATGACTGAATGCCCATAGTTCATGTCCTAAAGCTCTGTACACTGTAAATGGGTGTGTGTACAAATATTCTTGTGCTTTAAAAATGATGAAGTTGCAACCAGGTTAGCTTATTTTTACTGCATATGTTTCACTTTCTCCCTCTCATTAATGGGAATGTTCAAATTAACAATTTTCACTTCCAATTCCTGAGATTTCCTTTTTTGTTTATGTGCTTTGGTGTCTTTAATATTGTATTGCAATGTTACATCAAAACGGTTGAAAAGAGGAATTCTGAGTCCTCTCCTACTAATGTTTCTTAACCCATCATGTCCGGGGGATGTTTTCACCACCCAAACCACCAGAAGGTGTTTTTCTTAAAAATCACCTTTATTTAAACCATAATTTCTCAGCTAAAACTATAATATAATATTATAGTATATTATATTATACTGTTGTAATCGTAATAATAATACAATAACAATAATACTACAAAACACTAGTTGACGTATACATGACCCCCGGATGGCCCCGGGAAGACATGTATACATGTCACCCGGACGGAAGGGGTTAATATTACTATCACCATACATGTATATGTACCTCCACTGAACTCAGTGTATAAAGTGTTCATTTAAATGCTTAGGTGGTGATTGATTTTTCAACAATGTATTATAATCAATAAATATAACTATGCTATACTATACTGTATATATGAAAGGCTTTTATAAAAATTAATTCTTCCTCTGCAGGGGGTCATGGAAGCACCTTCAAACTGTAGGACATCTTCTATGGTAATCCATCACAAATCTTGATTGGAACTGTGAATTCATCTTGGTGCAGCCACATGGCTGAGTAAAGAAATACTGTAATTCCAATATGAACGCATTTTTTTTTTTTTTTTTTTAATCATCCTAAAGTTTTATCACAAGAAGTAAAAGTAAATGCAACTGGGGCAATATTTTTCTATCTCCTCTGCACATTTCCCAGGTTGACTCTGGCAGATTCCCAAATCAAGGACATCTCTTGTGCTTGCTTGTCTCACAGAGTTGAACGGAAGTTAGGAGGAAGGGCTCCAGCTACTCAGGCGCAACACTTGGCAAGATGCCTCTACAACCTCATATATGAAGAATGGGATACTGGCCTTGCAACAGCCTTCTCTCTCTCTCTCTCCCATTCTTTCTTTCTCTCTCTCTCTCTCTCTCTCTCTCTCTCTCAGTTGTTTTGACACCTTAGGAGACTAATATATTTCAAAAAGTGGGGCAGACCTCTGTTCTCACTCTCTCTCTCTCTCTCTTAACCTAACTGCTTCAGTAAGGCTATTAGGATCCTATGAGTGGTACTCATAAGAGACAGAAACAGAAGTCCTCATCCTTTAATATGCTGCTTTCCATTTTTCTCATCAAGTTGTTTAGGCAGCATACTGGTTAATTTTGAATGTTTGGGTAAAACTGTACATGCTGCTCTATTAGTGAAACCACCTGGTATTCTGAGAAAGTGTGTATGAAGAATGTCTCACTAATATGTTGCTGTGTGGGTTCACATTTCCATATCCTGCATATACAAAGTCTTAATAATCAACTGGTACTATACGTGATTATAAAGTCAATTTACATGTCTTGGTCCCTTGATGTCTCAGTGGTTTAGTTGCACAAACTTCTGGCTGGAGATGGTCGTTTATTAATTTGCTCTGAATTAAATCCAAGAGGTGGCAGGCAATTTCTCTATCAAGCAAACACTGGCAGGGATGTAGTGTGGTCTCCCACGGCTTAAATGACCTGGACAACAGTCCTGACCCAGTGAGGACAATGTTCACTCTCTGAAGGGATTGGCACTGATATTCTCTCAAGCATGTGTTCACATCCTTCCAGAATCTAATTCCTTACATTCATCAGATTGTATAGCATTAGCACAGCTGCATACTTCAAGTTGTGTGCGGGGATCTTTGTAAGTATATCTGCCTGCTTCGCCAGTCTCTTCAGCTAGGTTCTCTTGGCTGCTGCCTAGTCTCTGAGTTACTCTCCAATTTAAGAAGAGCTTCCACTTGTCGGAAGCACCTGAGAAATGCAGAGTGATGCAACCTGGCTGAGGGTGTGACTGCTTCTGTCAGTGGTTCACAATGGCAGGGAGCATGTAATTGTCTGCAAGAAGTGTTTTGTACTTGTGCAGCTGACTTGGGGTGAGATGAGTGATCACAGCTTTATTCTCCTTTGCAAATATGAAGTGTGCATGTGTCAGAATGTTTGTCACAGTCCTGATCCTTGTGATCCTTAGATTGGTGGCAACCACCACCAGGATAAATGATGTTTGTAGAGCTTAGGCAAAAACAGAGTGTAATCACTATTGTGTAAATAAAATGCTACTTTTCCATTCCCCTGATAGCTGTTGCAATGGGTTCAAGTGAGTTAGCAGGTGCCCTGGGTTGCCAAATACATCATGACAAATTTTTGTGGCCACTGAGGCAAAATGACACATGATATTTTTCATTTGAAGACAATCAAGTATCCAAAGAATGGTTATGCATGAATATTTTGAACATATGGCATCCAAAAAGCAGAAAAATATGGAAAAAGTTTCCTCTGCTGTATGTAGAAGAATCTTGATGTCAAGTAAAAACTGAAGCCAAAACAGAGAGATCCACAAGTGTTTTCTTATAAGTTGACAATTATGTACTAGAACAATCTCTGCTGATATGTCAGAGAAAAGTCAAGACCACTATGGTCATATAATTATCTTTGTTGCATACTTGGAAAAGTGGCCACACCATATGGTACCATCTCTTACTTGTAGCCTATGTCCTGTTAAGACTAAAGGTGCTGACTTTAATATCCCTATTTGATCTTCCACTTCCCACTCAATACCATCATAGAGGCAATGCTAAATATTCTGTTTACTTCGTGTGCACATTCTACTCCATCCCATCACCCGGGAGTCATGACAGGTATAGACGTATCTCAGCTAGGGAATGTGGACCATTACCTGGCAGTCCATTTCAGCACAAACAAAAATATCTTTCTTTTCAATCTGCATTGCCTCAGCAACCTGGAGGGTTAATTTAACACTTTCCATATTGGAGACTGCCATAGTATGTTACTTCATTTTTATTTTACAAACTTTTTCCCCAGGTCCAAAAATACCGGACCAATATCATCTTAAATTTCTTGAAAAGGTTTCTGGTCAATTCATTTTATATTTTGTTGCCACTTATGTCCTGCCATGCTCCAGAGTAGTTACCAGTGATCAAGAAATACCAGTGGCTAACTGTGGTACAGCACAATGAGTGACATGCTACCAGTGTAATTTTTCCTCGGTTCCTGACTGTGCTAAAGACAGCTCCATAGGTCCCAGACGGTGCCTAAGACAGCTCCTAGATCCTAGAGTGCCAAATACAGATCCATAGATCCCAGATTGTGCCAAAGACAACTCTGTAAGCCCCAGATTTTTTTTTTTTTTTTTTTTTTTTTTTTTTTTTATGCAAGGAAGAATGAAAGTGTCTGTGTGGATGAGTATTGGGAGTGTGTACTCCTGTCTCAGCTACCTCCCTTTCTCTGGGGGAAGTAGCCTAGGTATATAAATAGATATATAGATAGCAAGGAAGAAGGAACCAAAGGCCAGGAGCTGGCAAATTGTTCCCTCTAAGGAAACACAAAAACAATAAAAAACAGAGCCAAATTCAAGATCCATTCCAGACTGTGCCAAAGACAGCTTCATAGGTCCCAGACTCTGCCAAGGACAGTTTCACAGGTCCCAGACTGTGCCAAAGACAGCTCCATACATCCCAGACTGGGCCAAAGACAGCTCCATAATGTAATTATGTGTCATATGTAAGGGTGCCACCTTTCTTTACAGAACACATTCTGCTGTAACATTATAATGTTAATGTAAGTGAGGGAAATAATTTGAAGGCCTTAATTTCTGCTACATGTTAAGAAATTTGCATTTTGAAGGACATGTGTGTGTTAACTAAACTGAAACATGACAAAAATTGTCACAGGGTGACACCTTGCAACATGACCAACTGCACAAAGAAGAGTACTCTGCATGCCTACGAGACTAAGTGAACTTTTATATACAGTACTTCATTACAAAAGCTCCTAACCATGTACACCATTTGAAGTCAAACAATTTAAGTTCATGTATGGGTATAAGCTATGATTTTGTCATGTTCATTTTTAATCCCTAGACCTTCAAATCTCAGAAGAGAAATGAGCACTGGACGACTGTTCATCTCACAAACAAGAGGGGGTATGGGTGGGAGAAGGGGTAGGAAAACAATGAGTGACATGGAAATGAATGACCAAGAATGTTTGAGATTTACTTTTCAATATGGTAAGAACACAAACTGAAAACTGAGTAAAACAGAGCAAGGTTCCTATGGATGGTCTTATATAAAGAAGTGCAAGAAAGAATGGCTTCCTGGTGCAGGGCAATGGGGAGAGGGGAGATAACACCTAAGAGCTACTAACACTTTGGGTAATTTTGGTATTAAGTCACAGTTTTTCAAAGTGTTGAAGCAAACTTAATAAAAATATGAGCAAGACATTGATGATAATTTATTCAGGCAAATAATTTCACTAAGCCAGAAGGTCATTGGAGGAAAGGGCACTTACTCTAGGGTACTCCCAGTCAACTGCCATCTCCAGGGTATTCCTAATGAAGTGCCATCAAAGGGTCACTGGTTGAGAAAGAATGAGGTAGACAGCCTGTTCACAACAGAGCAGTAAACTTTAAGTTGAGGTGTTGCTTCAAAGGGCCTAAGAGGGTCTGAAAGGCTTGCTGGGCCAAAGCAGTATATGCTCACTGGAGATTCACCTGGTTAAGTTGTCAGGTCAAAAACAATGACCCAGCAAAAAAACTACTGTGAATAAAGCCAGAACAAGAACACATAGGGGAGTTCTAGGATGCACTCTCCATATAAGTCTGAGGGATATGCAGTATAAGTGCACCATGTGTCAGCTACTTAATGCTTCCCAGATTCTTAAGTTACAGAAAAATGTTATCTGAACAAACTAAGAATATGAAAATTAAACCACATCCCACAAAAAGGAGATCAGTGCACACAAGACGTGGTTCTTCCCCCTCCCCATGGCTACACAGGGTTACAAGCCAAACCAGGTCTTAGTCAACCTTTACTACCTAAACTGAAGTATCTGTAATTGGAATTTATAAAAAAAAAAAAAGCAATATGTTTAAAAAAAAAGGTATACAAGGTGAGTGCTGAAACAAAGAGGAAAAAAAAAAGGAGGGGGGGGGGGACCAAACATCAGTGTCACAGAAAAGATGCTGAAATGAGAAATGCAGTGTGCTGAATGTAGACTCTACATGATAGCTCTGGTAACACAACAAAGATTCCAGAACACTGTGGTATTCAGCTGCATTTTCTTTTTCCACATAGTCACATATTGTTTCTACTATATTTTATAGGCACAGTGAATTACAGAACTCTCCTCAGTCAACCGAATATGCAAAGATGAATTCCTCATTCCACAAAAAACCTGAGTGAAATGAAGCTGTTTAAGATAATTCCTACTATCCAAAGGTGCTAGATCAACCTCTGTAAATACTTTACTGTATATTATATGTACATAACAGCCTATAGGAATGCACTGTACTATATACTGACACAGGCTTTAACCCGTTAACTGCGCATGGCATTTTTTTGGAGATGTCTGTGGTGCACAGACATAGGGGTAAAAATGAAATTTCCCAAAGGTCAAATTTTGTCTTAGGAATTGAGAAAACACATGCCAAAGTATAGTGTAACGAAATCTTAGTTCAATATTTACCTTGGTAAAGCCATGGATGAACATCGAAGTGTCTGATTTCCTATTGGAGTGTATGGTTTTCATTTTCTTTTTTGGTTTCGGTTTCGGTTTTGAAGGCTCAAACATGCTTGCATGGGTCAGCCTTGGTCACCATGGCACTATATACGAAATTCACCTGCGCAGCCAGGGCTGTATTGAGCAGTCACACTCAGAACAGCCCAGGCTGTATAGAGCAGTTAACAGGTTAATAGAATTAGTCAGCTATAGACCAAATGTTCTCCTGCACATACAGTATAACCAAAAAATCACACTGGATATTAAATTATAGGTTGAGGAATATGTCGGACTTCTAGGAAATACGCTGCAAACCAGAACTTTGCTTTACTTAAAAAAAAAAAAAGGCAGGTACTAGAGTGTCTGTAAATCATAAAAATATACAAAGCATGGATTCCCCAATTTAACAAACATCATAGGCCTATTAGAAACTGCTTATGTTCTGCTTAAAATAGCTTGGACCATGGATTCTCATGATGAAAACAGTGTCTAACAGCACAGCTTTTACCACCCTTGAAGTGATACTCTGCAGGTCCATACTCCATGTCAGTATTTAATTCAGATGTCAGATTTCATATTGCTCATGTCAAAATGTTGGAGAGATGATGTTAAAAGAAAAACTGTAAATACAATTTTTTTTTTTTCTTTTTTTTTAATGATAGATCATGGAGACATCTCAAAGAAAGGAGGGTAAACCTCTGCAAACCAAGCATTGAACACAGGCAAAATCAAGGTTAGGGCTTTATTTTGACACCAGGAGGAGGCAGTAGCACGGGCGAACAGGGTGGTACTCCCGAGGGGAATGGGAATGCAGGTGATAGGGAGAGCTGGAGCTCCTGTTTCACTAGCTATCTAACCATCCCCCTTTGCTGACCTTTTCAGTGTGACAGTAACATAGCAAGTAGACCAGCATACTCTTCCAAACATTTCCTCTTAACTATCCTATGCACTACACCACATGCACTTTACATTTCACACAACGTATCCCACTACGTTACAGGGGTTGGCACCAGCAAGGGCATGCAGTCAGAAAACTTTGCCCCTGCTACCTAGTGGCAGACTTCTAGAGGGAGGCGTGACAGGGGTTCCGCCGGCATAGATCGTGGGTCCAGGGCGAGATGGGGCTCAGGCCTGTGCTAGAGGGTACAGGGCAATGCGGTTCCCAGGCTGTCGGTTCCGCCCAATAGAGAGGGGCCCAAACCTGGGAGTTGCGCCCCAGGAGGCTGCCCAATCAGTGGGTGTATAATGGTGGGATAGTTGCAGTGCCAAGGTGCACTTGGAGGGTGTCCCTGCAGCTGTCCTGGCAGGGTGCCCCGAGGCCACTACCACAGCCAGTGGTAAGCTGGTGGGCTAGGCGTCCCATATCCATTGGCTGGACCTGGGACTGTGCAGTGAGTGGGGCCTGTGGTATGTCTATCCCCCTTTATTAACTATTAACACTGAATATGACAAAACACAAGAAAAAGTTTCAAAGCAAGCCTGAGGACAGTAAATCACCCAGGGGGATGAGGGTGGGTTCACGGAATGTGGGAAGTTTGAGGGGAAGAGCAGGGGAAGTCGTTGAGGCATTCAGTAGGAGGTGGGTGGATGTGGTGTGTTTGCAGGAAGTCCGGTACAGGGGTGGATCAGCCAGAAAGATTGTTGGGAAGGACTGTTGCTATAAGCTGTTTTGGCAAGGGGGGACAGATGGATATGGAGGTGTGGGTGTGATGGTTGCGGAGAAATGGGTGGAATGTTATGAATGTTATGAGAGTAAGCGATAGGATATTGGTAGTGAAAATTCTGTTTGGTAGAAGAATAGCTGTGATTATATCGGCATATCCTCCACAGGCAGGACTGGATGAAGCAAAGAAAGATAGATTTTGGGATGATTTAATACATGTAGTGGGTGGTATGCAGGTTGATGAGATAGTGGTTTTGGGAGGAGACTTAAATGGTCATGTAGGTGATGCAGCACAAGGATATGAAGGAGTGCATGGGGGATGTGCATATGGTATAAGGAATGCAGAAGGGGAAAGGATACTCGAGTTTGGGGAGGCAACGGACATGATTGTGTGCAACACATATTTTAGAAAAAGAGACAGTAGGTTAATTACGTATGAGTCTGGGGGAAATAGCAGTCAGATAGATTATTTTCTGATTAGGAGGGCTGGTAGGAGGTTAGTGAGGGATGTTAAAGTTATAGGAAGTGAGGAGTGTGTGCAGCAACACAAACTACTGATTTGTGATATGGTGCTTAAAGAACGAGTGATGAAAAAGAGAACTTATGTACCTAGGAGGAAAATATGGAAGCTGAAAAACCAAGTAGTAAGGGATGCCTTCTAGAGCGAGCTGGGGAGAGTGGTGGCTGAACAGGGAGCTGTAGAAAGAGGCATTAATGAACAGTACAGAGCCCTCAAGAACAATCTCTTGAGAGTTACTGATGTAACATGCAGTTGGACAAGAGGACCACCAAGACATAAAGTAACTTGGTGGTGGGATGAGGGTGTAGAAGCTGCAGTTAAGGAGAAAAGAAGGCTTTTCCGGGAATGGAAGAACGGTGGTAGCAAAGAGGAATATTTGGCTGCCAAGCGTAGGGCTAGAAGAGAGGTATACAGGGCAAAGTCTGAGTCACAGAGACTTTTACTTGATAACCTGAATCATGGGGAAAGGAAAAATATATTTAGGGTGGCAAGTCAGGTGAAGAGGGATAATCGGGATATTATAGGTGAGCAGTGTGTGAAGAATGATGAAGGAAGGGTAGTGGTGAACAATGAGGACATTAAAGATGCATGGAGAGAGCATTATAACCAGTTGTTGAATGAGGAGTTTGATTGGGACAGAGAAGGTTTGGAGCCAGCAGATCCAGTGTCTGGCCCTTGGCCTTTGATTGATGCTGCTACTGTGGGTGAGGCAATAGGCAGCATGAAGGTGGGGAAGGCAGCAGGTGTGTCTGGGTTGACTGCCGAAATGTTGAAGGCCTCAGGCGATATAGGGGTGAAGTTAGTCACTGACCTGATTAATAAGATTATTTATGAGCGTGTTGTCCCAGATGATTGGCTGAAGAGTGTAATTGTAAATGTGTATAAAGGGAAGGGTGATGCCCTGGAAAGAGGAAATTATAGAGGTATAAAGCTTTTAGATCAGATAATGAAGGTAATGGAGAGAGTTTTAGAAGGTATGATTAGAGAAAGAGTGAATATTGATGAGATGTAGTTTGGGTTTGTGCCAGGTAGGGGGACCACTGATGCCATATTCATTGTTCGACAGCTTCAGGAAAAATATATTGGTAGGAGAAGAGATCTTTATTTTGTTTCTGTTGATTTGGAAAAGGCCTTTGACAGAGTCCCTAGAGAGGTGGTGAAGTGGGTAATGAGAAAGCTTGGCTTGGAGAAGTGGCTGGTTAGGGTGGTTATAGCTATGTATGTGGGTGCTCACACCCAGATAAGAGTGAATGGAGATTTGAGTGATGTGTTTTCCGTGAATGTTGTTTTGCATCAGGGGTCAGTCTTGAGTCCCATGTTGTTTATCATGGTACTTGAAGCCCTTTCAAGTGACTTTAGAAACGGACTCCCGTGGGAGTTGTTGTATGCTGATGGTGTTGACTGCAGAGAACGAAAGGGAGGCGGAGGAAAAGTTTAGGAAGTGGAGAGATGGTATGGGGCACAAGGGTTTAAGGGTAAATGCAGATAAAACAAAAGTGATGATATCTAGGGTTGGTGGCGGTACTGTCAAAGACGAGGGAGAGTGGTCATGTGCAGTTTGCCACAAGGGCGTGAGAAGTAATTCCATCTTGTGCGGTGTTTGTGATAATTGGGTGCATAAAGGATGTAGTAGTATCAGAGGTGGACTGCGAGATAATGCTGATTTTAGGTGTATGGCCTGTCAGGGAGAGCAGGTGGAGATTGTCAGACGTGAAAGAATTGAACTTGCTGGTGAATCTCTGGAGTGTGTGGAAGAGTTTTGTTATTTGGAAGACATTTTGTGTGCTGGAGGTGAGGCTGGAGCTAGCTCTGTGGCTAGGGTGAGAAGTGGTTGGAAGAGGTTCAGGGAGCTCTTGCCTCTCCTGACATTGAGAGGACTCTTCCTACATGCTAAGAGGTCTTTGTATGCAGCATGTTAGGAGTGTAATGCTGTATGGTAGTGAGACCTGGGCAGTGAAGGAGGAGGATATCCGCCAGCTCAGACGTACAGAAATGACAATGATTATGTGGATGCGTAGTGCATCCCTGTGTCCAAGGTCTGGGGGGGCTGGGTTCACGATGGAAGAGTTGAGTGGTAGGATGGGACGGGAGTGTATTGGTGTTGTGATGAGGGGAGGTAGATTGAGATGGTTTGGACATGTGGTGAGAATGGGGGATGATAAATGGGTGAGGATGGTGAGAAGTGTTAATATTGGGGGTGGGGTTACGAGGGGTAGACCGAGAAAGACATGGGATGAGGTCATTGAGTGTGACCTCAGGGTTAAGGGACTGAACAGGGAGGCTGCAATGGATTGTGCAGCATGGAGAGCTGCCATTAGGTGACCAAGGCAGACGCATGCAAGCATGTTGGAGCCTTTAAAAAAATGAAAACGAAAACGAAATGAAAAGTAAGCCAAGAAGAAAGGGAGGTGCTGAAACTCTGCTGTATCTGTAAAATTATCTGAAACTCAATTTAAAGTTTACCACTGTTATAGTCACATGAGCTTGAGTGAGCTACTGCTGAACTTGTTTCTCTGTATGCATGGGTCTCTTGTTTATCTCATGCTGCTGCCTTCAATCTAGCATGTGCTCGTACAGTAAATCCTCGTATTTGGATGCATTTTACTTCGACGCCTCGTTTTTCGCGCAAGAAAAAAGATTCCAGATTGTCTTATAATTTGCGAATTTCCCTACATGTCGATGCTCCCGGCCGGCAGCTGACACTCAGCAGATGATGCGTACCGATGCTCAGTCTAGGCACTGTCCATTTTTCTATACCGAGGATGAGATAGAGGGATGGGGTGGAGAGGTATATGAGAGAGGGGGGTGTGAGTTGGGAGCAGGGCAGTGAAATGGCGGGGGACAGGGCGACTTGGAGGCGATTTGTTTGTGGCCACCCCAAACGGGATTAAGGCGTCTGGCAATAGATAGATAGACAGTTATCCATGATCTTTATACAGCAGGTCCAGTGGGGCAGCAGACACACGTGAGCTTGTTATTGTTTATGATCATAACGTAAGATCTTCAGACGTGTTGTGAATACACAGCAGGTCCAGCTGGGCAGTAGACACACGAGAGTTTGTTATTGTTTGTGATTGTAACGTACGATCTTCAGCTGTGTCGTGCTACTATTTCTTAACAAAGAATCGTTACATGTTACTCTTAACACTATTTATTTTTGTTCTGATGGACAAATACCTGAAATGGATGTAAAATAAAGCTTATCGATACTTAAGGAAGGAAAGAATAATAACCGTCCTAATACAGAGATGGTAGACTCAGCCCACCAATTTCTGATTCTATTTGACTACTGTATATTACAGCCTCTCTTCCTTGTAGCAGTGAGTAAAATAATTTTGTTATAATTTCTCCCTTCCTTTTAGTGACAAAGAGGGCACATAAAATGACCGGGCTTTAGCTGACCTACTTTGATGTCGAAAATGAAATAATCTGGTGAAAAGTGGCAGCTCTTCCTTGGTTAGTGACATCGGGAACTAGCCCATCCACTCTCAACACACCTTCACTTGCCACTCAAGCCAATCTTCACGTTCTTCTGGAAAGGATTCTTGGTGTTGCAGCTCTTTATAACAGTTTTAATGTCTTTTCAGGTACATGTTTATTGTGTTATGCTGTTTTAGCAGTAGCAAACACTCATTTAATTTTGGGTAGGGCCTGTTTGGTGTTATAGTACTTTCTGATAGGGTAGGTACGTATCCTACCGGAATGCTCCCCTATTTTTCCCACTGATTCTTAACTTCACACTTCGACGTTTCACGGTTCGCGAGGTTTTGGCAGAACATCCAAGCAGCGAAAAACGAGGATTTACTGTATATCACACAGGAGGTGGGCTATGCAGGTCTCTTACCACTTAGCTGGAATACTGATAAGGTGCTTCCACAACCTCACGGAGAAGGAAAAATTGGTTCTTGGCTTTGCAAAAAATGTTTCCCTCCCACTCTCCTTCCTCTAAGGAAATGTTGACACCAATAGGAATACTGTTTAAGTCACCTGTTATCACCAGCAAGCACTGTGTGTTTTGGGGGCAGAGTGGCTCAGTGGTAGAGCACCTGACTCGTGACCAAATGGTCGAGAGTCTGCGCCCCATCAGGGTAGCCACCCTGCTGGGAGGTAGTGCTCTCCTGTCACCTAGCAGGACTACATTATCTATCAATGTCTAGCTCAGGGAATGCATTTTTCTCTCTCTTTCTCTCTCTCTCTGTATATATATATCTATATCTATATATACAGTGCTCGTCAGAAGTATCGAACGCCTATGGCCAGGCGCACAATACTTATGGCCAAAAAAGAATCATCCGTTTTTGGTAGTAAAAACTGAGCCAGAAGTTTGCGGCACTAGCATGACGTCATGGTACCCTGAGGCCTTCCTATGCGCTGGTTGGTTCCCGCCTCAGTTGCCTACGGGCTGCCTGAGGGAGAGGAACTCCGCCGCGTCTCCCTCTCTTTTCGCGCCATTTTTTACCGAGTGTCCCGCAGTGTTTTGGCTTTCGCCACTTTGATATGGCACCTACCCATTGACTATCGAGTGAAATCATATCCCAGATCTTTGCTTTAAAGGAGGCAGGCCACCAAACGAAGGAAATTAGTGAACTGGTTGGAGTGGCTCGATCAACAGTGCGTAGTTGGCGCACGCGTTTTCGAGTGGAAAACAGTGGTGACGTTCCTACAAAGAAACTGCGGTCTGCTAGGCCTAGGAAAACTTCCCCGAGGTCTGTTAATGTTTTAAAACGTGCAGTGGAGTCTAATCCTCGTGTGATTGCAAGGAAAATAAAGGAGAGCAACCCAGGAGTGTTTGGTGAGGTTTCTGTGCGCACAGTATCTCGAAGGGTCCATGAACTTGGTTACACAAGTCACAGGCTTGTGAGAAAGCCTCTTCTCACTCGTTACCAGCGACTTCGTAGGCTTGCCTTTGCTAACAAATACCTTAACTGGGGTGAGGAGCAATGGTTGTCAGTGTTGTGGTCTGATGAGGCAACGTTTAGTGTTATCTGTAACATAGGAGCACGTGTGTACCAGCGGAAAGGTAGTGACCCACTTGACCCACGTTATGTTGAAAGCACAGTTAAACATCCTGATTCACTCATGGTATGGGGTTGTTTTTCTGGTAAAGGTTTGGGGAAGCTTGTTGTGCTTCCCAAGAAATGCAGAGTGAATCAGGATGTTTATCTGGAGCTTCTGTGTGATCATTTACCAGAGTCCTTCGAGCTAACAGGTGCACGAGTGTTTCAGCAGGACGGTGCACCTGCTCATAAGGCCAAATCAGTCACCAATTGGCTTCATGACTGCGAGGTATCATTCATGAAAGACTGGCGAAGAAATAGCCCAGACCTCAACCAGAGAGAAAACCTCTGGTACCTCGTAAAGAAGAATCTCCAAGGGAAGGACGTGAGCTCTCTGCCTAAGCTGGAAGCCGCCATTCGTGACTCCTGGGACAAAATACCCCTCCAGCACCTCAGGAACCTCGCCCTTTCACTTTCAAGACGTCTCAGATCCGTGAAGAAGGTAAAGGATACCCTACGAAGCACTAAAAGTAAATAAAATGCATTATTTATATGTTTTTTCAATGTTGAAAGGTTTGTTTCATAGGAGGAACGCAGGGCCCTCGATACTTCTGACGAGCACTGTATACTGTACATATATATATATATATATATATATATATATATATACACACAATAGGGGTTCAAAGAACTGAGTGTATCGAGAGCAAGAAGCACGTAAAGAGACTAGTGAAGAGGAAAAAGGAGGAGGTAAATGATGATCCGCGAAGAAAAATGAATGCAAACTACTCTGAAAATAGGAAGTTATTCTGGAAAGAGGTGTGGAAATGTAGAAGTGAAAGCAGAAAGAAATGTGACAGTGTGAAGGATGCAGGTGGTAGGTTACTAACCCATGGAGATGAAGCAAGGACCAGATGGAAAGAATATTTTGAAAGCCTGATGAATGGGAGTAGAGAGAGCAGAGCAGCTGTAAACATGATTTGGGGGCGTGCAGAGAAGGAATGCAGTGCCAGGAGACATGACACTCACACAGGTGAACAGCACTGTGAAACGGCTGAAAAATGGGAAAGCAGCTGGCGTTGACGAGGAGTATGCAGAGATGCTTAAGTGTAGTGGAGAGAGTGGAATGACGTGCTTGTTGGAGATATGTAAGAAGGCATGGATGAGTGAAACTGTGCCTGCAGAGTGTAAAATGGCTATGATTGTACCCCTGTACAAAAATGAAGGTGAGTGAAGTGAGTGCAAGAATTATCGTGGCATAAGTTTATTGAGTGTAGTAGGGAAGGTATATGGAAGAATTATTATAGAGAAAGTAAGAGAGATATCAGAAGTCCTAGTGAGTGATGAACAGGGTGGCTTTAGGATGTGTGGATCAAGTATTTGCAGTGAGACAGATAGCGGAGAAGGCTTGTGAGAAGGACCATAAGGTGTTTATGGCATTCATGGATCTGGAAAAAGCATACGACAATGTAGACAGAGAGGGATTGTGGAAAGTTTTGTGCATTTATGGTGTAGATGGTAAGCTGCTAGGTGCTGTCAAGAGTTTTTATGATGGTAGTGAAGCATGTGTAAGGGTTAATGGGCATCTAAGTGAATGGTTCACGATCGGTGTGAGCGTGCGACAAGGTTGTGTGATGTCACCACAGTTGTTCAATGTATGTATGGATGGGGTAATGTGAGAAGTGAAAACACGAGTATTGGAGAGTGGGATGGCGTTGGTAATGAATGGTGATGGATGGAATATCTCAAATCTGTTGTATGCTGATGATGCAGTACTGCTTGCAAGTACTGGACAGGAACTTGGTAGGCTAGTGGAGAGTTTTGCTGATGTCTGTGAGTGTCATGCCTTGAGAGTAAATGTAGAGAAGAGTAAAGTGATGGTTAATGAGAGAGAAAGGGACTCCCAGTGTGATGTCACAGTGAATGGAGAGACTGGAATTGGTGAGAGAGCTCAAGTACTTGGGTGCAGTGATAGAAAAGAGAGGAAAATGTGCAAAAGATGTTGAAAGTAGAGTGACACAAGGAAGAAAAGTCGCTGGTGCAATGAAGGCCTTGATAAGAAACAGAGGCTTAAGTGTTGCAGCTGCACAAGGCTTACATGAGGGAGTGTTAGTGCCAACTTTAACTTATGGGTGTGAGACTACAGTGTGGCATGAAAATTAAGTCAAGAGTAAAAGCAATGGAGTTGAGGAATGTATGTGGAGTACAGAGGGTGGATAGGATACGAAATAGTGTGATTCGTGAAAGGTGTGAAGTGAGGAAGTCGGTGGACATCAGAATCGAAGAGAGTGTCCTGAGATGGTATGGTCATGTGGAAAGAATGGATAACAATGGAGTGGTGAAAAAGGTATACCTGAGCGAATTTGAAAGAGGAAGGAGGCAAGGTAGGCCAAGGAGAAGGTGGAGATGTGGTAGATGAGTGTTTGAGGAAGAGAGGTTTGGAAGTCGGTGAGGCTAGGGAACTGACAAGAGATCGAGCTGGCTGGATGAATGTTGTGAGGAGAAATGCATGATCAGTGATTTTGGCACCCCTTGTGAGCATGGCAGCGTCTGGACTGACTCAATTGGATACGTTTGTGTGAAGCTGGAGAATGTGGTGAATGTTTTTTAGCATATTCAGTAGAGCCAGGATTCCGGGGGCTTCAACAATGAGTGAATGGAAGTGTGGCCTATTTGGATTGGGCAAGTTTGTACTGTCTGGACATTGCTACTCCTCACCCTGCCCTTGGGTGGAAAAGGAGGTCCGGATGATGATGATACATATATATATATATATATATATATATATATATATATATATATATATATAAATAAACTGTGTGGTCTGAGGGCACAGCCTAATTCAGTCACACTCTGAGGTGTAGGTGACTGATAACTCTACTGTTTACCCAAAACTGTGAAACTGTTCTCATGGTTTCATCAAAAGTAAGGGATTTTAGTGGTTCTCCTGCCCCAGGAATCCTCTCCAGTTCTGCCAAGCCTACCATTAGGACAGTACAGTATATTAGGGCAGCAATACTTATCTGCTTGTAACTACCTGGCTGCTTGATTTCCTCCTTGAAGCTTAATGTGCTTTGAAATGAATTTTGTGTTTCTGGACTTCACTTACCATCTGATTATCAGTTATAATGTCCAGTTGAATATACCACATGAATTCAATTCTTACACGTGTCCTATTGTAAGTTTTTCATGTAGTAACAGTAACATATATAAAACTTAAGGAATAATTAATCTGTCCAATCTCAAGCCCCAAGACCACCTTTTGATGCTTCAGCCTAAGACATCACCCCTATAACCACTCTCCAGTTACCTAAATACTACAAAAATGCCACTGTTAATGCTAGAGTACCCAGTCTATGCCTACAACCACATACAACAAAAATCTTTCCTTTCCCATGTCTCTCTCCCAGACTTGCTCAGCTGCCTCCCTCTCCCCACCAACACACTTGTCATCCTGCCACTCACTATTTGCTTCACAATAAATCTGCAACAGCTGAATTTTAGTGCCTAAATCAATTTAACAAACAAGCAAACTGATGTGGGTCTACTCTACACAGCATACGTCACAGCTTGGATGTCCCTCTCACTAGCTATGGTCAATGGTTAGAGTCTCGTAGGGTGGGCTGTGTTGTACTCATCAAGGCTTATTTGGTGGGTTTTACTGTCAGACATTGTGTACTACTGTATGAACTTGTATACTCACTTTTCCAGGGTTGGGAAAAGGTTTGGTGTTTTCTAACCTTTTTCTGAAGAGTTAACTTTAATTTCCACCATCTGCAGGGATCTGATTCCTATTTATGACACAGTTCTGCCAATATTTACTGTTCAGTTTTCTACTATTCCCGCAAGCAATGTACAGTAGTGGAATCTCCTTAACTGTGCATTTCTAAACAATGAATTCATAATATGCGGCATCATGCAGCAGTTTGCAAAATCAGTTGTTTATCAACCACTGCGCCACCTGGATGCATCAGTGTATCGTGCATTCAAAATCCTCGTTTACAGCACTCAGAGGTATGTTTATAAAAATGCCCAGTAGCTGTGGTAATCCAGGAATAATTAGTAACCTGTGAATGACTCATTTCAATAAAAAAGAGTGACAGGCCACTCCCATCTGGTAAAGAATTAATCATACCATGTAATTCTTCACTACCCAGCATGACAATTTCACCTACAACAACAAACTCACAATCTCAAGTGATTTGGGTACATATGTAACACAGATAGTTAATTGTAAAATTGTGACTGCGAGATGTAAGTGGAAAAAACAAAATTGGGGTATTCATGGAAGGTGGCAGGTCGCCATCGGTAGTGTTTAAAAATGATCTATCCAACTGGCCACGCTGTTTACCAACCACCACTCTGACTGGATGGATCAGTGTATCACACATTCTAAATCCTCATTTACGACTTTAAGAGGAATGTTTATAAAAATGACCTGTAGCTGTGGTAATCCAGGAATAACAAAAGGCAACCAGTGAAAGACTCATTTCAATAGAAAATATGGAAACGATTCCACCTATAATAACAAGCTCACGATCTCAAGTAATTTTGGTACATGTGGAATACAGATAATTAACTGTTGAATTATGACTATAAGAAGTGGGTGAAAAAAAAAAAAAACTGTGGTATTCAAGCTGGCAGGTTGACAGCGGCAGTGTTTAAGAACGATCTCTCCAACTGGTTGCATTGTTTATCAACCAACCCATTCTAAATCCTCATTCACAGCCTTCAGGGGTCTTTCAAACGCAGTGTGTCCAGGCATCTCAAAATGAATGGATCTTGAATTTGGCTCTCTCTTGTATTTTGTTCTTCTCTTGGAGGAAACTCTTATTGCAGGCTCATGGCCTTTGGTTCCTTCTTCCTCGCATAAAAAAAGAAAAAAAAGGAAAATGCCCAGTATCAGTGGCAGTCTGGGAATAATAGGTGACCTGTGAATGACTCATTTCAACAAAAAATATGGAAAGGCTGTGCCTGTTTGGTAAGCTCAATGAATTAACAACTCTATAATGACATGGAGGCAGCTGAGGATGATGATGACACCGCTTCCATTTCCTTAACACTAAATTCCATTTCCTTAACACTAAATTTTGAGGGGTTCTTGAAGGAGGCTGATGACGAGGAAGCAGCACAGAGGCGGCAGCATGAGGCAGCAGCACACTCGCTTTGAGCTGAGAGACTGTAGTCCACCTCAAGCCTTCGAACCCCTCCCCCCAGTATCCCTGTCGTTTCAGCCAAGAACGAGTTTAACCGTAATGGACTAAAGTGGCAAATGGACAAAATGACTTATGGCCAGAATATAGGCTAGTTTAGGTTAGGTTAGATACAGCCTAAATGTCTTCGGCCTGACAGGATCACGGTTGGATAGTCCAGAACTACTCCCTCCTCCCTCATCCATTCAAGCAATGTCACCAGTCAGGTAAAAATCTTACAATATTATTCATTTCCATTAAATATGCTTTACTAATTTCTTTTCCAGGTTGTTAGTGTTCACTGGTGACCAGTTTGATGTAGGTTTGGGGGTAAGGGGGGGGGGCAACTTTTCCAAAATAACAGACTCATAAGTAAATTTCCCCCAAAGATTAGTCATTTCTAACTTGTGAGGTTCTCATGTCACGGCCTGTGCCCATCCTCCTAAGACCGCGATTTAGGAGATTCCACTGTATTAGTATGTCATGTTGGGAGCTTTGGATTAAAGCAGAAGTGTTACAACCAATCTCATACCAAAATCCATTGATGTGTAAACCCCTACAACTAGGCTGCCAAGGTCAAGAATATTTTAAGGGTAGAAAACTGACTTTCACCCCTGTGTGAATGTTATATGATAAAAACTTCAAGTCACCTCTAAAAGAGTTCAACCACTGTGCATAAGCAACTGATACCCAAAAGTAAGTGTGTGTGTGTGTGTGTGTGTGTGTGTTTACCTATTTGTAGTATACAGGAATTGAGCAATGCTCGTGTTGTCCTGTCTCCAAATCCACATTTATCAAGTCTACATTTACACACATGAATGTTTTTCTCATGCACCACCTCTTCGTCTAAGTCGTTCCAAATATTTATGTATTTACCTAACATACCTAATTGTGATATACACAGAATGTGCTAAGCTCGTGGGTTTCCATCGCTGTTTCTCAATAAGTCAAATTTAGCTTTAAACTCGTTTAAGTTTTTAGACTGGACGATCTCTTTGTCCAGGCTATTCCATAAGTCCATACTTCTGTAAGGAAAGCTATATTTCTTGATATCCTTCAAGCAGCTTGACTTTTTCAATTTCATTGCGTGTCCTCTTGTTGCTCTCTTATCCCACACAAACAGATCTTCTTTGTCAATTTTATCTACTCCCACCATGGTCCTGAACACTGCAATCATGTCTCCCCTCTTTCTCCTTTCATCTAAGGAAGGCAAATCCAGCTTTTCCAGCCTCTCTCTGTATGACAGGTCTGCCAGACTGGGGACCATCTTGGTTGCTGATCTTTGTATTCTCTCAATCTTGTTAATATCTTTCTTTTTGTGTGGGGACCACACTGCTGCTGCATATTCTAACCTGGGGCGGATCATGGCCACTATCAATTTTTTCATCATCTCCTCATCCATATAATGAAATGCTACTCTTATGTCAGTCAAGAGTTTATAAGTCTCTCCAACTATCTTGTTAATGTGCTTTTCTGGTGACAAACTATCCTGGACCAGCACACCCAAATCTTTCACTCCTCTCATTTTTGTGATTAATTCAATACCCAGCAAATAATTCAGTGATGGCCTCCTGGTACTTTTACCCATTTCCAATATTTTAAATTTCTTTACATTAAATTTCATTTCCCACGTCTGGCTCCAATCGTGTATCCTATCCTAATCCTCCTGCAGCATTTTACAATCCTCCTCAACCTCTACCTTCCTCAAGATCTTTACATCATCAGCAAACAGACTTGCATAACTGTTCACTCCATCTACCATATCATTTACATAAATCAAGAACATTACTGGTGCCAACACCGAGCCTTGAGGGACTCCACTTGTTACTTCCCTCCATCCAGACATTCTATCCTTTATTACTGTCCTCATTTGTCTCTCTCAAAAAGTTTCTCATCCATACCAGGAGTTTCCCATTCAGTCCTCCTATATACTCTAGTTTCCACATTAGTCTCTTGTGAGGTACCTTGTCGAAGGCCTTCTCTAAGTCTATCTATCTCTATCTATCTATTGTCAGACGCCTCAATCCCGTTCGGGGTGGCCACAAACAAATCGCCTCCTCGTCGCCCTGTCCCCCGCCACTTCACTGTCCCACTCCCAACTCACACCCCCCACTCATATACCTCTCCACCACATCCCTCCATCTCATCCTCGGCCTCCCCCTCCCTCTTCTCCCCTCCACCTCACTCACATACACTCTCTTCGTCAGTCTTTCACCCTCCATTCTCTCCACATGGCCAAACCATCTCAGTGTATTCCTCCTAACGCTTCCTATCACATCCACATCCACACCATAACGCTCCTTTATATCTTCATTTGTCAGCCTGTCTTCCCATGTGACTCCACAGGCTCCTCTTAAATAACTAATTTCCACTGCTCTCACTCTTGACTTGTGTCCTTCCAGAAACGTCCAAGCTTCACTTCCATACGTTAGAGTTGGCATCACAATACTGTCATGTAGTAACTTTTTCACTTCCATGCTCACTTCCCTGCTTCTTATCATTGCTTTCAAGGAACCAACAACCTTTCTTCCCTGCTGTACCCTTTCAAGCACTTCACCCTCCAAACCTCCATCCTTACTCATCACACTACCCAAGTACTTAAACGTACTCACATTTTCCAATTCCTCACCATCCAACCTCGCTGTACATTCACTGACTTCACCTCTCTCAAAGACCATCACTTTACTTTTCCCTACATTCACCTTTAGATTCCGTTTCTTATACTCTCTCCCAAACTCATCCACCAAGCCTTGCAGCTCCCCTTCGTCTTCACTCAACAACACAGCATCATCTGCAAACAACAGTACAGGGAGTTTCCAAACACTACCCTCTCTCACCAAGGCCACTCCAACATCCACTACCCTACCTTGTACCTCTTTTATTACCCCATCCATGTACAGATTGAACAACCATGGAGACATGACACATCCCTGTTTCAACCCAACCATCAAAGAGAAAAATTCACTCAGTTCACCATCCACACGCACTGCAGCCTTAGCACCATCGTACATACTCTTCACAGCATTCAACAACTGCCAATCTACTCCATATATTCTTAACACTTTCCACAATCCTTGTCTATCCACCCTGTCATATGCTTTCTCCAAATCCATGAAAGCCGCATACAACTTCTTTTCCTTCTCTAGAAACTTTTCCACTATAGATCTAAGAATGAATATCTGATATACACAACCTCTTCCCTTCCTAAAGCCTCCCTGTTCTTCTCCAATTAATTCCTCTTTTCTTTCTCTAACTCTAGTATCCTACCATACACTTTTCCTTTTATACTAAGAAGACAAATGCCCCTATGATTACCACACACTTCTTTTTCCCCTTTTCCTTTGTACAAGGGAATAATTATACCTGACTTCCAATCCTCCAGGACTCTACCTTCCTCCAAGGCCAATCTGCACATTTTCCACATCCATTCTACTACTATCTCTCCCCTATGCTTCAACATTTCACCACACACTCCAACAATTCAAGGGGCTTTCCCCAATTTAACTTTCATCATTGCTTCCACAACTTCTATCCTACTGATTTATTCCTGTCTTCTCACCTCCCTCCTTCTCCCAGCCATTCCTCAGCCACTTATACTCGCATTACTTCCATCCTCTATGTTCAACAATTCCTCAAAGTGTTCTCTCCATCTGCTCACTTTTTCTCCCTTCTCCACTAGTAATCTACCATTTTTATCTTTCACTCCCCTCCTAACTTCACTTCCACCCAGTCTTACTCTTTTCACCTCTTTCCAGAACATTTACTTACAGTCCCTCCACTTTACACTCAAGTTCCTTCGAAATTCCTCATCCGCTCTCTTCTTACTCTCTCTTACTAATCTTTTCACCTCTCCCTTTCTTTCTACATATAACTCTCTCTTCCCTCCGTGAACTTCTTCCACGCCCCTATTTCTCATCCATTCATTGTATGCTTTCTTCTTTTGTGTCACAGCCTGTCGCACCTCTTCATTCCACCACGCTGTTCCTTGCACACTCCTCCGTCTTCTCTTCATCCCACACACCACATCACATGCTGCACATATTTCTTCTGTGAATATCCTGCACACACCTTCCACATCCCCCATCTGCTCCAATTCATATTTGCCCAATCGTTCCTCCACTTCTCTCTTATACTCTGCCTTTTTCTCATCCTCTTGTAACCTTTCCACTTTCCTTACAAATACTCCTTCTTCCCGTCCTTCCCTTCTTCTATTTCTCCATCTTAAATGGATCTTGATTCTGGCCACCACCAAGTAGTGGTCAGAAAGTCCACTCCCCCAACCTATATAAGCTCTTGCATGCATTACACATTTTTGCATCCTTTCATCCAAACACACATAATCAATCATTGCCTTCCTTTCATTCAGTTCACCACCCACCCTTCTCATCACTCGCCATGTATACCTGTGGATCATTTTGTGCCTGAAAAGGGTATTGGCTATCACCATCCCCCTTCCAGCACAAATGTCCACTAACACACTGCCATTATCATCTATCTCAGTAGGCACACCCCACTCACCAACTATTCCATCCACCTTCACATTCCCTACTTTACCATTCATATCACCGATCAAAAACACGCGCTCATTCCTTCCAAACGTTTCCATGCACACTTCCACATTTGTCCAGAACTCTTCTCTCACTGCTTGCACAATCTTGCGTTGGAGCATACACACACACAATCGCCCACATTTGTATTCCAACTTTCAATCTTACCCACACAATCCTTGACCCAACTGATCCATACTCTCTTATGCTCTTCTTCCATCTTTTACTCACAACCATACATACTCCTTCTTTTGCCCTCTCATTCTCACCTACTCCTGCACATATACTCCATCCACACTCCCATTCTCTCACACTCTCACCTCTCCATTCAATTTCAGTTATTCCGCATACATCAACTTTCGCACCCTCAAGCACCTGGACAATCTCTCTCTCTTCCACCTCATCATTCGCTCCCCTTACATTCCATGTTCCGATTCCCCCATGTCCTTTGTCCGGTCCTTGGTCGTCACCTTTTGGTCAGTCATTGTCCGAGGCTTATTCTTTGTCTTTTTAGTTAGTTGTTTTCCGGGGAGGGGCACTAACCCTCTGCCAACCCTTTTAGTCGCCTATTATGACAAGCAGGGATACTGGGGGAGTATTCTTTAAAAAAAAAACCGTACATTTAATCCACCCAACCATCTCTCTCCTGTAGCACGTCAACCGCTCTTGAGTAAAAGCTCAACAAGTTGGAAACACATGACCTTCCACTTCTGAATTCAAACTGACATTCAGTCAAAATATTTATCTCTTCTAGATATTTTATCCATCTGTCTTTCAGGATTCTCTCACACAATTTTGCGACCATGCTGGTTAGAGACACTGGTCTATAATTCAGGGGTTCTTCCCTGTTTCCTCCCTTATAATTGGTACCACAGTTGCCCTCTTCCATTCTTGTGGCACTTTCCCCTCTTCCTGAGTACACACAATTAAACTGTGAATTTTATCCACCAGTTGTTCTCTGCATTCCTTCAGTACCCAATTAGGAATTCCATCAGGTCCTGGGGGTTTCCTTACATCTTGAGTTTCCAGTAATTTATACACTTCCTGTACTTCCACTTTTATATCTTTTATCACCGGTACATTTCTAATCACTCTCTCCCTTTCCACAAACTCCTTTTCATTAGTGAAAACCGATTGGAAACAATTGTTCATTATTTCAGCTAGCACTGCTGCATCTTTATAGACCTCTCCTTTTACTTTCAGTTTGGAGATTCCTTCCTTTTGTTTCAGTTTACCATTAACAAATCTATAAAACAGTTTGGGCTCATCCTTACATTTGTCTATTATACCTTTTTCAAAATTCCTTTCTTCTACGTATTCTTGTGTATTCATTTTTAGTTCTTTTATATTCTTCCTTTCTGTTGTTACCTCTCTTTCTCCAGTTGTTCCACGCCTTATCTCTCTTTTTTTTGCTATCATACACCTTCTATTAAACCACTCCTTCTTCCTGTTTTCTTTCCCCCTTACTCTTGCTACAAATTTTCCATTCTCAAATTATAGAGGACTAGAAAGATACCCCACTTCATCTGTATCTCTCTTGTTTCTCTGAATTTTCTCCAATCTGCATTTTCAAAAAATTTCCTCAATCCTGTAAATTAGCTTTCCCAAAGTTGTACCTTCCCTGCCTATAAAGCTCACTGGCTCGACGTTCCTTAGTATCATCTGGAACTCAATGACCACATGATCACTTTTTCCTATAGGACAGAAATATTTCAATGATTCCATGACATCGGGTTCTTTGGTAAACAGTAAGCCTAACTTTGCTGGTGTGTCCTCACCTCGGAACTGTGTCTCTTCTTTGATCCATTGCATCATCACAATATTCATTATTATACTTACTAATATAGTGCCCCACGAATCTTCGCTGCCTTCTGAGTCCCATTCCTCCCAGTTCACTACTTTAAAGTCACCCACCAATATTATACTGTTGCTTTTCTCAATTATTTTTTGTAAGTACCTAGCCATATCTGACAACATCTCCTAGTATTCATCATCATTCCATGCTCTCATCTTATGGGGAACATACACTACTGCCATATCTCTCTTGCCATTCTCTCCAGTTTCTAATTTCATATACTGTATATCACTTCAGCCCTGTCCTCTCCCATTTCCACGGTATCTACATTTATGTTGTTCTTCACTGCTATCATCACTTCACCCATTTTTTCTTTTCTGTCTCTTCTCCACAGATTCTATTTACCATCTCCCAAATGAACATCAGTATCTTCTTTTAACTTGGTCTCTACAAAGCACATGACATCAGGTTCGTTTTCCCTCAAGAAATCATTAATTTCAAGTCTTGCCGATATTAAACCATTAACATTAGTATATACCACCTTCAAATTATTTTTGATGTTTTTTATACCCTCTTCTCTCCTTGTCTCCGTTGGTACCACTTCCTCAATTTCTGATCTTTCATAGCCATCCCCCTTACTTTCCTTCACTTCTACTTCCTCACATACCACTTCCTTACTTTCATATCCATCACTCTCCAAAAAAAAGGTTTACATTCTTCCTCTGTCCTCTTATCATTTTTTCTTTTACTTGTTCCTTCAATGATTGTAAAACTTCTATTCATCTTCATTCAAATCTTTTATTATTATAATACTTTCCATCCCTGCCTCTTTGCTTAGTTTCCAGGTCACTTTAAGTATATCATTTACTACACTTTCTGATGACAACTTGACTCTCATTGGTCTTGTTTCCCCTTTCTTATAAGGCCCTATCCTCCTTACTTCCTCAATTTCTTTTTCCCACTTGTCTCCTTCGGGATCAATCTTGCCTAATATTCTTCTCACCTGGTTCGTCTCTCTCTCGAGTCTCACGGATCTAACCTTTTCTTCCTCCTGCCTGTTTCCAAATATTATCACGTGTGTGTGTGTGTGTGTGTGTGTGTGTGTGTGTGTGTGTATTTACCTAATTGTGATATACAGGAAATGAACTACGCTCATGGGGTCCTGTCTCTGTTTCTCAGTAAGTCAAATTTAGCTTTAAACTCGTTTAAGTTTTTAGACTGGACGATCTCTTTGTCCAGACTATTCCACAGGTCTATACATCTATAAGGAAAACTATATTTCTCGATATCCTTCAAGTAGATTGGTTTCTTCAGTTTCATTCCGTGTCCTCTTGTTACTTTCTTATCGCATACAAACAGACCTTCTTTGTCAATTTTATCTACTCCCACCATGGTCCTGAACACTGCAATCATGTCTCCTCTCTTTCTCCTTTCCTCTAAGGAAGGCAAATCCAGCTTTTCCAACCTCTCTCTATATGGCAGATCTGCCAGACTGGGGACCATTTTGGTTGCTGTTCTTTGTATTCTCTCAATCTTGTTTATATCTTTCTTTTTGTGTGGGGATCATATTACTGCTGCATATTCTAACCTGGGGTGCATCATGGCCACTATCAATTTTTTCATCAGCTCCTCATCCATATAGTGTTAAGCTACTCTTATATTAGTCAGGAGTTTATATGTCTCTCTAACTACCTTGTTAATGTGTTTTTCAGGTGACAAACTATTCTGGACCAGCACTCCCAAATCTTTCCCTTCTCTCGCTTTTGTGACTGGTTCATTACCCATCAAATAATTCAATGATGGCCTCTTGGTACTTTTACCCATTTCCAATATTTTACATTTCTTTGCATTAAATTTCATTTCCCACATCCAGCTCCAATCGTGTATCCTATTCAGATCCTCCTGCGGCATTTTACAATCCTCCTCAACCTCTATCTTCCTCATGATCTTTGCATCATCACCAAACAAACTTGCATAACTGTTCACTCCATCTACCATATCATTTACATAAATCAGGAACATTACTGGCGCCAACACCGAGCCCTGTGGGACTCCACTTGTTACTTCCCTCTATCCAAGACATCCTATCCTTTATTACTGTCCTCATTTGCCTGTCTCTCAAAAAGTCTCTCATCCATTCCATGAAGTTCCCCTTCAGTCCTCCTATATGCTCTAGTTTCCACATTAGTCTCTTATGGGGTACCTTGCCGAAGGCCTTCTCCAAATCTAAATACACACAATCCACCCAACCATCTCTCTCCCGTAGCACGTCAATCGCTCTTGAGTAAAAACTCAAGTTGGACACACATGACCTTCCACTTCTAAATCCAAACTGACTATCAGCCAAAATATTCATTTCTTCCAGATATTTTATCCATCTATCATTCAGAATTCTTTCGCACAATTTTGCAACCATGTTGGTTAGGGACACTGGTCTATAATTCAGGGGTTCTTCCCTGTTTCCTCCCTTATAAACTGGTACCACATTTGCCCTCTTCCATTCTTGAGGCACTTTCCCGTCTTCCAGAGAACACACAATTAAACTGTGAATCTTATCCGCCAGTTGCTTTCTGCATTCCTTCAGTACCCAATTAGAGATTCCATCTGGTCCTGGGGCTTTCCTTACATCTTGAGTTTCCAGCAATTTATACACTTCCTGTACTTCCACTTTTATATCTTTTATCACTACATTTCTAGTCACTCCCCTTCCACAAACTCACTTTCATTAGTGAAAACTGACTGGAAACGTTCGTTCATTATTTCTGCTTGTATTGCCACATCTTTATGGACCTCTCCTTCTACTTTCAGTTTGGTGATTCCTTCCTTTTGTTTCAGTTTGCCACTGACAAATCTAAAAACAGTTTGGGTTCATCCTTACATTTGTCTATTAAACCTTTTTCAAAATTCCTTTCTTCCTCTCTACGTATTCTTGTGTAATCATTTCTAGTTCTTTTATATTCTACCTTTGTTCTGTTGTTACCTCTCTTTCTCCAATTGTTCCATGCCTTATCTCTCTCTTTTTTTTGCTATCATACACCTTCTATTAAACCACTCCTTTTTTCTGTTTTCTTTCCCCCTTACTCTTGGCACAAATTTTTCCACTCCCGAATTATAGGAGCCTAGAAAAATATCCCCCTTCCTCTGTATCTCTCTTGTTTCTCTGAATTTTCTCCAATCTGCATTTTCAAAAAATTTTCTCAATCCTGTAAAGTTTGCTTTCCCAAAGTTGTATCATCCCTGCCTATGAAACTCGTCTCTTGGCTCCAAGTTCCCTGTTATCAACTGGAACTCCATGACCACATGATCACTTTTTCCAATAGGACACAGATATTTCAAGGATTCTACTATATCAGATTCTTTGGTAAACAGTACCGGGTAAGTCTAGTCTTGCTGGTGTGTCCTCACCTTGCAACCGCGTCTCTTCTTTGACCCATTGCGTCATCACATTGTTCATTATTATATTTAATAATGTAGTGCCCCATGAATCTTTGCTGCCTTCTGAGTCCCATTCCTCCCAGTTCACCTCTTTACAATTGAAGTCACCCATTAAAATTATATTGTTAATTTTCTCAATCATTTTCTGTAAATAGCTAGTCATATCTGACAACATTTCCTGGTATTCATCACTCCATGCTCTTGTCTTAGGTGGAACATACATTACTGCCATATCTCTCTTGCTGTTCTCTCCAGTTTCTAATTTCATATTTATCACTTCAGCTCTGCCTTCTCCCAATTCCATGGTATCTATATTTATGTTGTTCTTCACTATCATCACTCCTCCTCCCGTTTTGTCTCTTCTGTCTCTTCTCCACAGTTTGTATTTAATATCTCCCAAATGAACATCAATATCTTCTCTTAATTTGGTCTCTACAAAGCACATAACATCATGTTCATGTACCCTCAAAAAATCGTTGATTTCTAGCCCTGCTGATATTAAACCATCATCATTAGTACAGTATATGCCTTTTTGATGTTTTTTATACCCTCTTTTTTCCTTCTCTCAGCCGGTACCACTTCCTTAATTTCTGATCCATGACTCTCCAATAAAACACTGTCTTCTCTTCCTCCGTTCTCTGTTCGTTTTTTACCTTTGCTTCCTGTACTAACTCCTTTATCTTAGCTCTTTCTTCCTCATTTGCATCTCTCCTTATCCAAACATTTTTGAACCCTTCCTTGTCTGATAATATCCATGTTCTACTGACAATTTCATTTACTGTTGCTTGGGACTTAAACTTTACCTTCAATGGCCTTGCCCCTCCTTCCTTGTACTTTCCTAACCTAAACACCTCTTTAATTTCTTCTTGAGCTTCGTGGTTTTCCTCGATGACTAGTGATATTATTTCTTTAACCTTCCCCGGCTCTTCTCTTTCTCTTTCTGATCTTATTGTCATAAGTTTTTCTTTAACTCCTTAAATTATTACAAATTTTTTCTTATCGGCTACATCTCTAACTAAAGATTCTCTACTTCTCAGTACCCTAACCACTTCCCTCTCCACCTTTTCCTTGCTTTGTTGTTCTGTAATCTCTTTCAAATTTACATTTCCTTCTTCCTGAATTTATTTCCACCCCTTATGTTGCTCCCTGATTTCTTTTCCCAGTGCTCGTCCTGTATTCTTGATTTTGGATTCATACTCATCTAATTTGTTTTTCATCCTGTCCCTTTCTTCCTCAAACCTCTTATTCTCCGTCTTAAGCCGATTTATTTCATTATAGGCTGATTCATTGCTAACTTTTAATTCGGTAACTTTCTTGTTCGTCACTGCGTGTACTAATTTTTTTCAGTTTATTCCTTCAGCTTTTGATCTCGTTTTCCTGCTCTATGGTCCGTTCCTGTAACTCTTTAAGTACTGTCCATACCTTTTTTATCTCCTGGACATTCCTCTCCGCTGTTTTCTCTACACCTGCTATTCTTGTTTGGTTCAACTTAATACTTCCATTTCCTACATCCTCTTCACGTTTCTCCACGATCCAGGATGAGCTCTGTCTGTCAGCGACCTGCGTGTGTGTGTGTGTGTGTGTTGGCAGGTTTTTAAATAAAACCCTCTACAGAGTATTTGTAAGCCCTAGGAATCTGATGCTTTGTGCAGCTACAGTTCCTGCCATGCCTACCCCAAGGCCTTGGGTGACTAGATTCCCTCATCAAAACAAGACCTATGTGAGAAACAACATCCAGAAGGCACTTCATTTGTGTAACCTCCTCCTGATAGCCTACGAACACTTGTATTGTGCACCGTACAGTACAGTGCTCTGCCAAGCTGTCCCTGGCATCCTTGGTCATGTTCATAAACTGATCTCCATTCAATTGAAAAACAGTTTATAAGTAGGTATCAGGAACTGTGACGGAGGACGGGGGGAGAGAAAGTTTGGGAGGGCAGTGTGAGGCACTATAATCCCAGGGCTTGCAAACAGATGGTTTTATTCTAACACCCATCAATTTATGAGTCCTGTTGGAACGTAGCATCTTACAGCTATGAATACGTACCTGCAGTAGGAGGTTCATATGGACTCATTATTAACTGGCCATATAATTTTTTTTTTTAATAGTACAGCACAGTATCATGATATTGCCCACGCCCCCTTGCAGTCTTGAGCAAATCTCTAAAACCTTGTATACAGTACAGGAGGACATGATGAAAGAAGTCTATACCCTGTTTATCTGGTATTCCTGAATACATGTAAACTAAGAAACTACGTTTGTTTTTAAATAAAATATCCAGTCTATTGTTTGTGGATTTTAAATCCTAAACATAAAGATTAATGGTGAAGCAGCAATAAAGCTCATCCTGTAGTCTGGATTACTGATACACTTCTAATTTAATACAAAATTTGGATCAACATGTGTAGAAAATTAGCAATGAGGTTTTAATACAGCTCCTGGTCCAAATAGAAGTAAATCACCAGAAAATGTTAAAAAACATAAACAGAATCTTACTGATGATGCACTGAACCTGCTGCCATCAGACATGAGTTGAGCCGATGAGCTTGGGTAAAACTTTAAAAATATATTGGAAGAGGCTCAGGGACAATCGTTACTGAGGTCATTTGCAGAAAAACAGTGTAGAAAATAAACTGAGGAACTAAATCATGAACTTCATGGGCTCGTGAAGTAGTTTGAGAATCTGACAAGCACATATAGCAACTTTACAAAATAATGTAATTTGGAAATTGGAGATGTGGAACAGTTTCCAAGATTTAGGCATTTCCATGATGGATTAGAGGTCAAAGATTGAACAATCAACATATAAGCACACAGAGCTTGTACTGGGCAAAGGGGATGGGAAATGGTACCATCTCATAAGGATGGGATTGGGTTTTGTTTTGCTTGAAACTTTTCCAATTTTTTCAGGATGCCCAGGCTGGCAAATAATGTCACTGCTGATCAGTTTGGTTTAAAGCTCATAACAGATGGAGACTTGCACATCACGCATAACTTATGAGACTCTTGGACTAGATGCTAATGCTGTTAAACACAATGCCTTATACAAGTGGCAAAATTCATCAGTAACTGAGGGGTGCATGGCGATGCTGAGGCATGCATATCTAAGCCACAATAGGGTCCACTGGGAAAGTGGGTTCAACAAGGCTTGGCACCAAGTGAAGAAGCTCTTCCAAAGGAGGGAGGCTGAATGGTCTGGCATGGAGCTGTTGTATGCAAGGTGAAGTAGATTCTTCAGGGCTATGTGGTGTTTAAAAACAGTGCCATGCTTGAGCTTTCTGTAAAAAATAAATTTTCAAAGGAATCTAGAAAAAGATGGGTTGTCATGGGTGGAAATTCTTAGAACCTAGAAATCTGTCAAAGGATTTCCAGTGGGACTCATATAAGCCATAAAGCCATGGAAAATGAATTTGCAAATGTACCTGAGCTATTCTGGCTGAGTTAGAGGTTTCATAGAGTTTACACAAAAGGACCACGTCTGAAGTTTCAAGATATGAGCTACGGGACTGACAGGCGGGGTGTCCTGATGGTGAGGACAGATGGGAACTGAGCTGGGATACTGTCTGAAGGTCTACTGTCCAAGGTAGCATCAGCCACGTGGCTGCAGTAAGTAGTACTGTACATGGCCCGAGAACTGACACAGGTGGTGCACCACTTAAAGTAAGATCTGGTAGAGGGATGGAGGAAATAGTTAAAAGGAAGTCCACTGACTCCATTCCAATTTATGGTGACAGCACATGGTCAGCCTGCTGGGTCTTGTGTGTTCTGGAGAGGAAAGCTGGTGTTTTGACATTTACTGCTGTTGCCCAAAGGTCTACTTGCAGTTGGAGTATGTGCTGACACACAAGTTGTGGAGTGTGGTCTGCGAGAGAGAATATTCCACTGATGAGGCCTTGTTCCTGGACAGAACGTATGTCTATATGACTGCCTCCCTAGGCAAATGGGCTGCCCATATGTGGGTATTCAGCAGAGAACTAGCGTGAACATACGAGTATTCTATGATATCTATGGCAGAAGTCTGGATCATGAGGAACCAGTCTTGTTTATGGCATAACCTTCAAGGGATTGGTACCCCCACCCTTTGTCAAGATTACTAGATCAGGAGGAGCTACCTAAGGTACTGATGTTCTCCAGCGACTGATATCATGCCACTGGTCTACTATTGTATAAATCCCCAGAGATAGGTGGATCAAATTGTCCCTTGGGTGGCTTTGGAGGAGTTGGTTTCCTTCTAGAGTGAGAATGTGGTGCGGAAGGTGACCAAGGCAGAGACCAGGTGCCATAAAAATAAGAAAAGCAACCATTTTTTCCCAGTGATATCTTGAAATGGACTAGGATTGTCTTATTCTGAAGAGATGTAACTGACATCTTCAAATTTATCTGGAGATGGGCTGACCACTACTTGTTGTGCATCCCAGTGCATTCCTAACCACTGAAGACAATGGGCTGGCCTGAAGTGTGACTCTGCTCAGTTTATATTGTAGTCCAGTCTCTGGGGACAATTGTTATCACCTTCTCCACTGACAGGATGCATTGTTGCTAAAATGGAGCCACTGCCAACCACTCATCAATATAGGCTAACATACTGACTTCATGGCTGCTTGTTCTCAAAATGACATACCTGACCATTTTTGTGTACACTGGGAGCAATGATGATACCAAATGGTAAAATATGAAACTGATGTCTGCCTCCCGACATAGAAAGCCAAAAACTTGCAGAAGCACTTAGCAATGGGGATATGCCATTGGGAATCTGGAGGGTCCAGTGAGGCCATCCAGCACCCCCAACACAGGTTCCATCATACTGCCTTGGTTGTCACCATACGGAATGGACTTGGCTCATTGAAGGTGTTGGAAGCACGGAGGTCAAAGGTATTTCTTAGAAGATATGAATCCCATTTTTGGTGCTGGAAACAATCGAGAGAGAAATACACGATGAGAAACTTTTTCCACTATGTCCATTAGAAGGTTGTCTTCCAGAAAGTGTTTGATGGTTGGTACAGTATATCTTACCTTGGGTTGATGGATGACAAAAAGGAGGATGGAACTTCTATTTCTGTGTTAACTCATGTCTGGCTACTGCTCAACCCCAATATCCCTCTGGCCAAGCTTGAAATTTGGTGTGGATGGAATGAACTGGGGTAAAGCTGTCAAAATTCTTTCTTGAAGCTGCTGAGTTTAGACGTTGGGCAAGTGCTCTTTGAAGTGAATGGTGAGGATGGTCAGTGGCATTAAGTCTAGGGACATTCTGCTTGCTGGAAATTATTCTACGGCTGCTTGGATGTTGAATGTGTTGTTTGTGAAGTCTGGGTGTTGACAACTGCCTGAGAGGGGACTCTGGTAGAGGCTGCATGACCAGTCTCCCTGGTGAGGCCCTTGGGGTGCAAGATAGTCTGTTTGAACTGAGTTGGCAATACTAAAGATTGCTGAAAATCCAGCAGAAGTCATTAACTGAAGGCATGCTCTCATTGCTTCATCACTTGCATTACTGGCACTGGACAAGAGCTTGACTGCACATCCCCTAAGTACAAGTGAAAGTTCCATTAGCACTGTGGGGTTAAGGCCTTCAGAGGAGTTTGTTGCAAATGAAGTCAGCCCTTGGCAATGGTCAAAATCAAGACAGAAGGAGAGATGAGCATCTTGGCTTGACTCTTGTTGTGTAATCTGCATCAAACAGTCTCTTATCTACTGTAGGGCACAGAAAAGAGAAGGCTAGGAGATACTCCAGCTTTGAAGCAGCCAAGAACTTCAGTACTTTGGAGGCAAGTGAGTCCAATTCTGATCCCCTCAACTGGGTTCAAAAGATTGTTGTTGATGGAACTTTCAAATGACTGCAAAGGGAAGCCTGTAGATTCACTATAAGTTCATCCTATAAAGTCTCAAAGTTCTGATGCCATTCATCCAAGTTTACATCTGTAGGGATAGGGACCTGTAATCCAGTGCTCTTGGATTTAAGGAAATTAGTCTGTTCTCTGGAGCTAAGAATGTACTGCAATAGAAAATTTCTAGCTGTGTTAGTTTATCTGTTGCTTTAGTCATAATTTCATGGTTTCTAGTCAGACAATGCCCAATCATCCTTTAGAGGCTCCTTTTCTGTTGCCAGTTTGTGTCTGTAAATAATCTTGGCCACTGCCAGGGTTTTAACAGGAATGGTTGGACTATGCTCCCAGATGCTATTTCTTTCAGTCCATGAACTAATAAAAACAAAGCAGTATTGACAACTTGCCAGTTTGGTGGAAGAAACATCTTTGAAGGAAAGCAGGGCCTGGTACATGCACATCAGCACTCTCTTGCGAATCCTATCATTCAGATGACTGGGAACTGTATCCAGGTTGGGCTTCTTTGATTTCTTCTTGAGTCAATCCTAAAGAACCTCTGTCTGAATCTTAATTTGTATCAGTCAGCAACTGGTGAAAATCCTTTGGTGACTGTGTGTGCCTTATCATCTTGGCTGGCAGGCCTATGTTGCATTTCATCCAAACACTCATGTCCAGAGAGAGGAAAGGATGATCGCAAGGAGTGCTCTGATACTTAATAAGGCACCTCAGGACTTGTTGCAATGTCTGCTGAGGATCTCTGACAATGACAAAACTGTTGGTGACATTAGTAAATTTAGAAAGGGAGGAATACAGGGCACCAATGTACAGTACTAATTAAAAATCTGATCTTGGTCTGAGGCATTAATAGACTGGTCTGGTCTTGTAACGGGGGTAGGGGTTAACAGTAAGACATTTTCCCTTTCTTGCCGACTGCCACCAGTATACTGAGTAAAAGCATAACTCATCCCCTTATGAGAGTCAACATCTGCAGGAAAGTTAGTTTGAACCACTGGATGCCTGACAAGATTTCTTAACCCCTAGAAGCCAGGAAAGTTTTGGGCACGGCCGCCCTTTCCTTACGGGCACATTTCCCAAAAAAGCCTATTTTCAAACCTTCTTATCTGGGAAAGTGTAGCAGTTAGGGAACCAAATTAAAGACCATATTACTCACCAACTCTTCTTCTTGTGAATGAAAGCATCCCCAGGTCTGCAGGTGGTCACTCCAGTGAATAAGGACATGAAGATGAGTAACTTTTGGCGCTTGAAGAAGGATGTATTCGTGCATGTGCATGTAGCCCTGCCTTTGGCTTCACTCTCAACATGATAACTTCTCTACTATTAGATAAACTAGACACAGTGGCATCCAAGGCACACCCAATGGCACTCACACTAAGCCCTTTCATAGTATCCTTGGAAAGAGGTTTGGCAGGGGTGAATGAGGCAAGGGGTCCACATGCAGTGGAAATGGAATCGGACAAGGAAGTTTCAGAATACATCATTCTACACCTGGCAAAGTCACACAGAATACTGAGGTACACTTGCGTAGGGTGGCAAGAGTCTCTCCCTACCCTTTGGTACCAAGATCAAATGGCAACCAGTTCAAATTGTGGCGGGAATGCATTTGCGAGTCCTCCTGTCACATGGCAGTCTCCATCCACCTCTTTCGCGGTGGCTATACCCATTCCTCAGCGTGGGGGTTAATTATATTATCAACTAGCGATGTACAAGTTGCTGCAGCTGAAGTATGAGAAGGCTGGCTCATCAGGTGGTGCGAATGGTCCGGTCAGGAACTGACCGCCAGGAGGTCCCTCGTTGGTCCAAGGGATATATCCTGATGCGAGCCACCAGTAGTTGATGTGTTAGTGGTATTCTTTCAAGCCAGGCCACATTGACTGGAATGAGCATTGTGCAGACGTCCAGAAAAGAAAATAGGATGACCCTAATAATTAGGAAGAAACCACCTGGAGTGGAAACAATGTCCTACCAAGATCACTACACTTGTTACTACCACACTATAATAGTGGCAAACTAGTAAGCGGGCACTTACTTGTGAATGACAGAAATTTGATGGAGCTGCTCCAGACTATAACAGTTGATGCCTCTAGCTTCTTAAGAAGCAATTTCTTGCAGAATGCACAGTTTTTGGGGTTAAACAGGCTGTATGATTGAAAAATAGAATGAGGGAGGCAGTATGGGTGGTCATGGGTCATATAGTGCCTTGCCCCATGTGTGCTGGCAGTGGATTTAGGTAGGCCCTCCCGGAGATGCCATCTTCCTGTGATAAACTCCAGAAGTGGAGATGTGGATATAGTTTATGAGAATTATTATTATTATTATCGTATTGATATCATTTCTGGGAAAGGTATTAAACCTTAAAAACTGTACATGACTGTGAGTAGACCAGACTGGAAATGATTAAGAGAAAGATCAGTACACTTAACCCTGGGATCTGAGTTATCTGGACTAAAAAGGTTCAAAAAGGAAAACTGACTTTAAAAATACGATCTTGTCAGCAGTAAAATCAAGCTCTTGTGCAAAACTGGCCAATACGGCACAAAGTCAACCACACAGACTGTAAGAAAGCTGAATCAGTGAGGCAAAGCAGCTTGCAATAGTTGAATCAGCATGAAACAACACATGTCAGCTAGTACCAGCCTAAATTGCCACGTAACGTAGCCGAAGCACTACCATCTAGGAATGACCTATGTTAACCGGTGTCGTCAAATCAGTGCTACATTAAGAGAAACAAGGCTGAGAGAAAATGTGCAGCCCAAATCGCCATCTATAACAAAACAGTAGCACTTATGTCTTAGCCCAGTCCGTGCTAGCCTTGGCTGCCAACTTGGCACTATGTGAGAGAAACAAGGCTGACAGAAAAATGAGCAGCCAAAATTACCACGTAAACAACGCTGTAGCACTATTGTCTTGGCCTGGCCCATGCTAACCAGATCTGCTGAATCAGCACTATGTAAAGGGAAGCAAGGCAGAGAGAATATGGGAAACCACATCAACACTAGTTGACCACTCGACTGGGAGTGGTAACCTGAGGTTAGACTCTGAGAAAGGTTTGTCCAACAAGGAAACCTGACTCAGAGAAGAGACATCAAAATAGAATGCAAAGGTCCAACATTAAACCATCCCGGCAGAGGGGAGGGAGGGGGGAGGGGGAGAACAACATCGTGAGTAAGCCTCACCAAGTGCGGCCAATGACATGTGCTTCCAAGGGGTACGCAACCAGAGGAAAACACTAAAGCCCTCAAACACTCGAACACACACCATAACCCAAAAGGGAGAAAACAAAGAGAGGGCACAGAATAAAGACAAGAAGGAAGAAGAAAAGAAAAGTCACTAGAAGACAAAGAAGAGAACAGAAAAGGAGGCCACAAGGAATAGAGTGCATGCTGAAAAGGAGAAAAAAAAGAAGAAAACAGCCAGTACAACTTACACTCATACCTAGGAGACTCCATCACTTCCAAAAAGAAAATGGATGTCTGCCTAGGTAAACACAGAGCAAGGAGTACAGGAAAAGGTAAAAAATTAGCTTTCCATTCATGGTGGTACACATGTCTGAAGCACTCAGCAAGAATGAATACCAGTTGACAAACATGAGTGACAGTGCTAAACACTGCCTGAGGAAGTACTGTACTGTACTGTACACGTTACAAATATTCGTAGGCTATCAGGAGAAGGTTACACGGATGAAATGCCTCCCGGCCGATGCTTCTCACACTGAAGTTCTTGTTCTGCTGAGCAAATCTTGTTACCCAAGGCCACGGGGTGGGCTTGGCATGAGCTATAGCTTCAAGGTGCTACATTCTGACACAGGACTTAAGAGGTTTAGAAAATGAAATAAACAAAAGGGTACAACTGTGAAGAAATGTCACTAGTTCACTCAATGCAGAGATAAAAGAAAGGTAAGTGAGCATGGGAAAAAATAAAAGTCCTTGCATGGCAGTACTGTGATTCTCATTTTAACATCTGGAAATGACGCTTGGGCCTTGTTGGAAAGACAAGTAAAGAATGAGTGCTGGAAATGAGTTATCTGTGTAATCTGATAGACAAATGAGGAAGAGAAGAAGCGCAGTGCTGTTGATGTGGATATACTAGGAAATAGAGGGTGAAATATTGTGTTGAGATGGTTGGACCACGTGGAGAGGAAGGAGAATGAAAGGCTGACTTGGAGAGTGTGAGTGAGTGAAGTAGAGGGGGAGAGGAGGAGGAGTGGGAGGCCAAGGAACAGATGAAAGGATGGGGTGGAGAGGTATACGGACGGGGCAGGCTAACTAAAAAAAGAGCAACCAGACAGCATATGACAGGATGACATGGAGATTATTTGATTCTGGTTACCTCTCACAGGATTAAAGCATCTGGCAATAGATAGATAGGTTCATTTAAATTTCAAAACATTCATCTAATGCACTGGTTTTCAACCACTGTCTTTCTGCCACACTGTTGCATTTGTATCCCTTTTCTATCACTACTTCAATGTTCACCACTCCTCTGAAGTGTCTGCTTGCATTCCTCCACCACTACAGCTGGTGTGTAGCACCTATCTGGTAACAAACTCTCATCCCTTTTCTGTCCAGCTCTCCAATGCAAGAATTAACTGTTACTCCCAGTTCTTCAAGTATGTAACAGGCCAACTCTAGAACTGTCTCCCTCAGTCTGTATTTCCAACTGCTAATGATCCCCAGTCTTTCAAACGCAGTGTGTCCAGGCATCTTGAAATGAACAGATCTTGAATTTGGCTCTGTTTTATCTTGTTTTTGTTTTTCCTTGGAGGGAACAATTTGCAGGCTCCTGGCCCTTGGTTCCTTTTTCCTTGCATTAAAAAAAATATACAGTATATATATTAGTTTTAATTCAAATCTACCCTTAAGCAATACTACTGATGAAAACAGAAACTAAATCTACCCTTGAGCAATACTACTGATGAAAACAGAAACTGTCAATCCCACACTGTCCCCTTTGGAGCATAAGGGATCAAGACTAGCTACCACTGTCCAAAACATCTAAGAGTGGGAGATTAATCTCTGACCTTGGTAACGTATTACAAGATGGGAAAATCTTCGGTCACCTCTGGGACTTAAAACCTTTGCATGCAAGACACAGTACATTCCGACCTGAGAGTCCTGTCTCCAGACAACTATATCATTAACACCATTATACACTCAATCCTTGAGTAATGCATGGTTGAGTAACACATTTTTGTTCTGACGCAGTCAATATAATGCGAAAGGTCACGTCAACACATGGAAAAACTCGAGCTCATGCGGGAAGTCTGCTGGCCTGGCAACGAAATTTGAAAGAGAGATGGTGTGGGGCACAAGGGCTTAAGAGTAAATGCAGATAAAACAAAAGTGATGATATCTAGGGTTGGTGGCGGTACTGTCAAAGACGAGGGAGAGTGGCCATGCACAGTTTGCCACAAAGGTGTGGGAAGTAATTCCAACTTGTGTAGTGTTTGTGACACATGGGTGCACAAGAGATGTAGTGGTATCAAAGGCAGACTGCAAGATAATGCTGATTTTATGCGTGCGGCGTGTCAGGGAGAGTAGGTGGAGATTATCAGGCGTGAAAGGAGTGAACTTGCTGGTGAGTCTCGTGAGTGTGTGGAAGAGTTTTGTTATTTGGGAGACATGTTGTGTGCTGGAGGTGGGGCTGGACCTAGCTCTGTGGCTGGGGTGAGAAGTGGTTGGAAGAAGTTCAGGGAGCTCTTGTCTCTCCTGACATTGAGAGGACTCTCCCTACATGCTAAGAGGTCTTTGTATGCAGCATGTGCTAGGAGTGTTATGCTGTATGGTAGTGAGACGTGGGGAGTAGAGGAGGAGGATATTCGCAGGCTCAGACGTACAGAAATGACAATGATTAGGTGGATGTGCAGTGCGTCCCCGCGTGCAAGGCCTAGTGGGGCTGGGTTTACGACAGAAGAGTTGAGAGGTAGGATGGGACGGGAGTGTATTGGTGTTGTGATGAGGAGTGGTAGATTGAAATGGTTTGGGCATGTGGAAAGAATGGGGGATGATAATTGGGTGCAGAACGTAAGCAGTGTTAACATTGGGGGTGGGGTTGTGAGAGGTAGACCGAGAAAGACATGGGACAAGGTCATTAAGTGTGACTTCAGGGTTAAGAGATTGAAGAGGGAGGCTGCAATAGATCGTGCAGCATGGAAAGCCGCCATTAGGTGACCAAGGCCGACACATGCAAGCATGTTGGAGCCTTCAAAAATGAAACGAAACGAAACAAAATGTCTGCAGTGATGTCGCCCGCCAGACTCGCCATGAATGACTATCTTACATCAGAGTACCTGTCCCTGGCACATTTAAGGCCATATAGTTAGACAAAACCTTATGGGTTTTGCAATTTTAGGGAAAGAAACGCAATGAAAATGTATGCTAATCAGAAAAAAATTACTTTTTCATGCATGTGTTCTCGTAAATTGGCATTCAGTTCCACAGTCTTTGTTCGATTTCACACTTCCCAACACATTTCGGACCAACTTAGCATACAGCTATCAGTCCTTTCTTGCATCTCACTGAGTTCTACCCCACACTCATGTGGGTTTTGCAATTTTAGGGGAAGAAATGGAACAAAAATGTTTGTCAATCAGAAAAAAAAAAAAAAATACTTTCATCCACGTGTTCTCATAAGGTAGCATTCATTTCCATATTCTTCATTTGATTTTGCGCTTCCTGACAGATTTTGGACCAACTGAGCGTAGTTATCAGTTCTTTCTTGCACCTCGAGTTCAACCGCACACTCATACGGGTTTGGCAGTTTTAGAGGATGAAATGGAATGAAAATGCTTGTTAATTAGAAAAAAAATTATTTTCATCCATATGGTCTTGTAAGTTAGAGTTCAGATCCACATTCTTTGTTCGATTTTGCGCTTCCCAAAACATTTCCGACTAACTGAGCATACGACTCAGTCCTTTCTCACGTCTGATTGAGCTTACCCCACACTCTTGTAGGTTTTGCAGTGTTAGGGGATGAAATGGAAGAAAAATGTGTGCTAATCAGAAATAATATTACACTTTGATTCATGTGTTCTCACAGGTTAACGTTCAGTTCCACATCCTTTGTTCAATTTTGCGCTTCCCAACACACTTCAGACTAAGCATATGGATATCAGTCCTTTCTTGTGTCACACCGCGTTCTACCCAGGCTATGCAGCAAGATTATTTATTTGTGTTTGAGTGTCAAGCAAGGACATTGACTCTTAGTCACACCGCATGATCAGCCACAGCCACCCAGAAAGCAGTGCACCTTCACGTATGCCCAGAAGTATGAGATAGTAAAAGAGTTAGAACAAGGACAGAGGTAGGTAGAAATTATGCCCAGAAGTATGAGATAGTAAAGGAGTTAGAGCTGGGAAAGAGGCGGGTAGAAATGGCAAAAGAGCATGGCATGAAAATTAAAGCACCATCAGAATGATTTGGATGGACCAGGAGAAGAAAAAGAATATCATGTGTAGGAACCCTGTTGATGTGAACCTGGCAGCAGTGAAAGTTCATAATGTCCAGAAGCTGACTGAGAAGCTCACAGGGTGTTATGTGGAGTGTCAGAGAAAGAACTAGACATATGGTCGGTCAGTCCAAAATGTGTAGGGAAGCACAAAATCAAACAAAGAATGCAAAAATGAATACTAACTTATGAGAACACATGGATGGAAGGAAATTTTTTCTGGTCAGCAAACATGTTCATCTCACTTTGTCTCCTAAAACTGTGAAACCCATACTTTTTCACCTAAGCATATGGCCTAACATCACTGCTAATGGCTGTATGATATGAGAGAAGGCGAAACTTTATGACAACAAAGTTGGGGGCGGTGGAAAAGTGCCAGGGAGCTATGCATCAACAATACAAGGGTACCCAGTCCAACTTTTTTTTTTAATACCATTCATGTTCTTAATTACAATAATGTAGGTATATCTCTTTCAGTGTCGTACCTGATGGTGGGTACAGTACTGTATATGGCCAGTTCAGCACAAATAATGGTGATCTTTTTGTCTGATGATCAATTAAAACAACCAGTGTTTACATTTTGGCTGGAAACTGTATACTTTCGGTTCTATGTACTGTAGACAGACTGTGTTTGTGGACAGAAACCAAGCAGCCCTAGATGCATTCTGAATCCCAAACTCTAGCCATGGCCCATCAAAAAGCGCATCTGTAGTTCAAAATTGCGACTTGGTAGACATCTGATGTGCCGTTGAAAATCAGGTTTGTCCAAACATAATCACACTAAATTTGAGTTTTTACTGTAGACTGTGCTATTGTACTCATTTATTTTGAAACATGTGCTTGAAACTCCACCTAAGGAGGGCCCACTGGATATAATGGACTATTGGCTTTATGAGATCAGGCTTTCCCCCAGTTACAGAAGTCCGTTATAGCACGGGTCTACTGCATGTTAATTCCTTTTAGTGCTTTTATAATTAGCAGTAAACTGGCCTGTAATGAGTTCATTCTGAAGCATGGTCTCTGTTTTGTATTTTCAATTAAACTTCGGTAAATTTTTAGAAGTAACCAATGTTTTTTTTAAATGAAAATTTGTGTTCCAATGCAAAACAGTGTTTTAATTTATTCTGACCTTCATTTTGGGAGGGAAATCCACTTTGGAAATTTGAGTAAGAATTCCGAAAGTGGGTTTATCCGCCCATGTAGAGGTGTATGGTATGTAGGAGGACTGCTGGGCCGTGATAGCAGGCTGTGAAGCCTATGCCCAGAGTCGGACACAAAAAAAAAAAAAAAAAAAAAAAAAAAAAAAAAATCAATCAAGATTAATTAAAAACACACTATTTTGCATTATACTAACCTAACCTAACCTAATCTGACCTACCTTTAACCCCTTAACCGCAGGTGTCATTCCAGAATGACGGCGACAAAACTGGACCAAACCGCGGGTGGCATTCTGGAATGATCGTGAATATTTTGAACACCGCGCGTTTTCCCGGCGCGCAAATATTCTCACGCAAGAGTAGCTGTCGAGTTCTTTCACGCCAGCCATCCCACACCTCCCTCCTCCAACCCCGAGGGGCCCCCCCCCACCCCTGCCCTGACCCGCGTCAGTCAGTATCTGTCCAGCTCTGTGCGTGATAATGGCGCTCCGTCCCGACTCATCGTCGCTCGCTTCCTCCTCTACAATGTTTAGTGCTAGTGTTCCCTCTACCTCTACACCGGTAAAGGAACTGCCGACGGCGAGGCAGAAGGGGTTGAGCACTCCTGAAATTAGAACTGAGCTGGACAAAACTGTAAGTACTACTCTTGATTGTGGCAGTGAAAGTGACACACTCACAGCAAGCAGTGATGATTTGGCAGTGATTGGTGGTGAACCATTTTCCATTGATAGTGACAGTGATGAAAGTGATCGTGTTGATTCCCCCACCACCCCCAACTTACTCTGGGAAAGGAAAGGCTCCTATGGGCAAATCTGGTATTGCACGTGGGAAGGGAGTGAAGCGCAGGCTCACGTCTCCCACACCAGGCCCTAGTACGCATTTCCCATCAATTTCCCGTTCCCCTAGCCCAATTGCCCTCACATCATCATCATCATCATCTGTCGTGCCCTCTCCTCAGTCTACATCATCTGAGGAGTACGAATTACCAAAGCCTGCAAAGCGAGGGAAGGCAGGCCGTGCAGGCAGGCCTAGAACAAAGGGGATGCGTGGCAGTTGGAGGGCAAAGCTGGGCGATAAGCGAGGCGATAAGCGAGGTGATAAGCGGGGTAGAAAGGGTCAAGTTTCACCACGCACCAGGTCAGAAACCCCCGCCTGCCCCCCGCTCAGTTCCCTCACCCGCGCCACCCCCACTCACCACCCCCGCACTCACCCCCCTCCCCGTTGCCTCCTGCCTCACCCACCTCCCGCTTGCCTCCTGCCTCACCTCCTGCCTCACCCATTGCCTCTACATCAGCTCCTTCTTACGGGGAAACAAGTGGAATGCAACCTGCCCCTGCCACTGAACCACGCACAGGGCAAGTTGATGCATTTGTTTGGACTGACGGTGGAGATTTCCAGCCACACAATCCACCGTTTGATATGACAAATGCTGGAATACAGCCTGCCTTCCCATGCAATGCAGGTGATGAGTTTGTTGATTACTTCCTGGCCTTCCTTGATGATGAAATTGTGCAGCATGTCAGCGATGAGACCAATAGGTATGCAACTCAGTGTGCAGCAGAAGGGCGGGGACCTATTGGCTCACCAAAGCAAGTGTCGTGGTTGCCTGTCGGGATCAGAGAGCTGTATGTTTTTTTGCACTCATGTTTTTGATGGCCCATATAAAGAGACATGAGTTGGAGGAGTACTGGCTCGTGGATGACATAACTACTATCCCCATATTCGGGAAGTATATGTCACGGGATCGGTTCCGACAGCTGCTTGGATACCTGCACTTCGCTGACAATGACAACCCGTCCCAAACTGACCCTTTGTGGAAAGTGAGGGATTTCCTCAACAAGATTAGGGATCGATTTATGCGATTTTTCAGGCCTATGCAGAAAGTCGTCATAGACGAGTCCCTGGTATTGTTCAGAGGACGTCTCAAATTCAGGCAGTACATCCCCAGCAAACGCCATCGCTTTGGGATAAAGTTCTTTGTGCTGTGTGACTGTGAGACGGGGTATATAATGGATTTTGTCATTTACTCGGCTAGCACAATGGATGTGAACAGGAAAGACCCCCTTGGCTTCTCTGGCTCCGTTGTAAAAGTGCTGATGGAGAGGTATTTTGGTGGTAATCATGTGCTGTACACAGACAATTATTACACAGCACCGAAACTCTCCAAATACCTTGCTGAACACGGCATTGGCACTGTTGGCGCTGTACGGAGCTATAGGAAAGAGTGGCCTAGTTTCCCCGAAGCATCATCATCATCCAGGGGAGATGTTCACCTGAAGAAGTCAGACAAGCTTCTTGCGATCAGGTGGCATGACAAGAAGGTCGTCAATATGATCAGCACCATCCACAAGGGGGAAATGAAGAGAACTGGGAAGGTCAGCTACAGGACGGGAGAGCCAATCATGAAGCCTGATGCCGTCATTGATTATAATGTAAATATGAGACTCGTTGATAAGTCTGATATGATGATTGGCGAAATAGACTGTCTCAGGAGAAACACCCGATGGTACAGGAAGGCTTGCCTGCACATGCTCGATATGTGCATGCTCAATGCCTTCATTCTTTACAAGACACAAGTCGGGGGCATAAGGCAACCATCACTGAGACAGTTTTCCAAGACTGTCGTGCAGCAGCTACTTGAACGATTTGGTCAGGTGACGGCATTGATCCCGAGGCGACACTCTGACACACAACCTGACCGTCTTGAGTGCCGCAATTACATGAGCCGGCACCAGCTTGTGAAACTGCCTCCTAAAGCAGGCGGCAGGTTGTCACAGGGCCGCTGCAGAGTATGTTCAACCACCACACGAAGGCCTACGACGAGAAAAATGAGCACACACCAGTGCCTTGAATGCCAAGTCGCTCTATGTGTAACTCCGTGCTTTGCCGAGTGCCACTCTCTGAGTAAATACTGAAAGTGACAGTGATATATAGTGATGCGACAGTGACGTGCTTTGCCAATAATTGTATAATGGATAATGTAGTAATAAGGGATATTTTGCCTAGAAAATAAAGGAAATATTGGCCAGTATAATAAGTGATATTGTAATAAGAGAATCTGCGGCACTTGTGGAATTCTGCGGCACTTATGTAATTCTGTGATGCGCCAGTGACGCAATATAGTAATAAGTGCATTGTAAATATAATGTACATTGCCCATATTATATGTAAAATAATATTAGAAGTTAGAAAGAATGAAAAGATCGCAGGAAACGTCAGTGAGCGGGTGCCGCCGCAGTGAAGTGAGGCGCAGCCGCAGTGAAGAGCGGGTGCAGCCGCAGGGAAGTGCCTTTTACCTACCTCAGTGAACACAGAGTGGGTGTTTATCGTATGTACAGTGTTCATATATGTTTATATTACTATTATGAGAGAGTGGTTGGCATTTGGTACTGGTGTGTGGGGCGTAAAATAGTTATTTCACACCCCTCACTTCTAACGGCTCTCCCCGTCCTGTGAAAGTCAACGAAGTCATGAAACCTACATCAATGGAAAGCTGAAGGTTTGTACTTTCTAATGGTACCTTATTTTTTTCTCTAGCTTTATTCTGTGCAGAGTTATTAAGGTTTAAAGGTTTGTTTACATTTGGCTGAAACCCCCGCGGGAGAGGACAGTCAGACCAAAACAATACCCGCGGTTAAGGGGTTAAGGGTGTAGAATTGTTCCTTTAAAATTGGAAACGGTGAATTTGCACTGGATCTTCCCCTTACTTTCCGACTTTTCCTCCACCTGCCGCAGTACCACTGATGTCTACCTTCCCGATCTTTGCAGGGCAAATTACACTCTTTACACTATTCTTCACTTGGCAATTTTTTCTCAGTAGTTCAATAGATGCTTCATTATTACAGTGGTAGTCCTTGATAATCTGCCAGTAATCCTTGCTACAGATACAAGCTTGCAAATCAACAACACATCCTCCTCCCCCGGAGGCCATGACATGACTGACTTTCAAATCTTTGGCGTCCCTGCGTCACCCACAAATACTTTAAGGTGATTGGCTGGTTTTACTTACGACTACTGTGACTGGCTGGTTTCAAAAGTCCCTGTTGCTCGGGAACGCCTGATTGGCTGTTTTTAAAACTCGCATACATAACGAAAGTACCAGCCGAGCACACTCGAGTCCAGCCGACATAGACCGAGTACACACGCCTGCACCAGCCAGTATGGAGCAACATTCATCTGCTACTAGCAGTTAGCCTAACCTGTCACTACATGAATACCCTTACAAAATTTGCTCCCCCAACTCAAACTAGGCTTAAAAGGTAAGTCTTGGTTAGAATAGTTCAGGGACGTAATATAATGAAAATCGGTAACGTTGGTTACTTCTAAAGTAATACCTAAACTTCTAGTGTACATATTCAAAGACGCCATTTTTATAAAGAACGACAATATAACAGCCATACGAGAATGACTTGTGCTGATTTGCTCTCTTCTGGTAATGAGTTCTAGTCAGGTAGGTATCTGAAATACACACTGAATGGACATTGTTACAACAGAGGTACGATGGGTCATGACAAATCAAACACCTTACAAGGAGGTCTGTGGTCAACAAAGATTGAGAGGCCCTTACCTAACCTATGTGCTTATTCCATATTTTTCAAGTGACAACCATGGTGTAGAATCCTTCTATTGACTGCTGAGATAAAAAGGGTTGCAACACTTGCAATGTGCATCCTCAAACATATAATACAGTACTTCAACCACCCATTCCTATCCTTTATCATTTTTTATCCCTTCCTTGACTTCCCTACATCGCCTTCTTATAAAGTCATTTACCATTTCAAGCCATTTTCTTCTCTTTCTAAACTTCTCCTACCTTTAAGCCTTTTCTCCGCCCTAACCATATCTCTTCTGCTAAAAAGGCCTAACTATACAAGCACTCCTTTACTTTTTGTTTAACAGAATAGCTTATTCCACATCTCTCATAACTCTGTATAGTTTGTATCCCTTCTAATCTATGCAGATAACTTACAAACCTCAGCAATCACATTTCTAATATTCTCATCCCAGCCTTTTCCTACTAATGCCATACCAATGACTCAAACCCGTTAAGTTAAGGATACTAACATACCCTCGTACAGTCATCTTGCAGTCTGGGTAATCAATTTTCTATCCCATATCAAGGCTTCCATTGCACCAACCACTTTTCCTCCTTGAGTTACTCTATTTTTCCACCGCTTTTCACACTTTTCTGTCTTTTCTATTCTTCAGCAATTCAAGTCTTTCTCCCTATTCCAATACCCTGCACTGTCACTCTCCTTTCTGAACACTCATCACTTAACTCTTACCAGTATTAACTTTTGACATCACTCACAAACATTCATAAAACACTGAATCACAATGTAAAGATCTCATTCACTAACCAGTATGGTACACAACCATCTGCATGCATCAAACTGACAATACTGTACAATATTCCATTCCTCAGAGTTCATCAACAACTTCTCTTAAAGCTTACATAACTTTTATTCTAACATCTCGCACAACCCCATTTATTAATATAGCTACCATGTTGAATAGGTAACATCGCTCCATCATTAAGGGACTAAGCACTGCAGTACACTGAGTACGCTTTTCTGCACATACAATATTCCTGGTACTGCTTCTGGCCACTGCACACTGAGAATACATATACAATGACCCCATGTATTCAGAGGGGCCAATGTTCTGTATACAGTACATCCTCCCGTAATCACTCAATGTTTATCTTTCCCATAACCATAAAATTTCTGTAGACTTTCTCCACTATCTATCTCACTGCAAATACCTGTATTTGATTCACATATCTTCATCAACTCTGGAAACCACCTAATTCATCGCTAATCACACATGTCTGGCATATCTTCTCTTGCATTATTTTTTCATACGCTTAGTTTAAATCAGTGAGCAAACTTATAACTCGATTATTTTTATGGAGTCATTATGGAGCATGTGTGTTGAAAGGTGTGCCTGTGAGGTGGAGTCACGATTCCAGGGGTTTCAATGGTAAGTGAATGACTGTTATTGGCTCATTTCATTGGGAAAGCTGTTGATTAGTTCTCCAACTTGTTTCATCTATAAAGGCTCCATAATGGTTATATGCATCAGACTGGGTCATCTAATGGCAGCTCTCCATGCTGTTCAATCTCTAACAGCCTCTCTATTCAGTCCCTTAACCTGTCACGTCCCGAGGTTTTCCACACCTCCAACATCCCCTAATCCCGAGGTATTTTCGAAAAAATTTTTTTTTGGCTAAAACCTTCGCTTTTGGTGAGAAACATCGAAAATTCATAGAGAAATCGCTCACCTGAGGTTTAAAATACTCAATCCAGGTAGGAGTTCCTCCTTACCTGACTGGGTTTTCTAACATGCTGGCACCAAAGAAAACGAGTTCTATGGCAGGGTAACTATTTTATCCACTCATAAACGGTATTTATTTATTTACTTGGTATGAATTTATATGTAGTATGAGAGTATATTGGTTTTCAAGCAGTAGTAAAGGCATTATAAGCATTGTTTCACTCACTAACTAATCACCATAGTAACTATTTTATCCACTCATAAACGGTATTTATTTATTTACTTGGTATGAATTTATATGTAGTATGAGAGTATATTGGTTTTCAAGCAGTAGTAAAGGCATTATAAGCATTGTTTCACTCACTAACTAATCACCATACCTGACCTTTTTTTGCCACATTACCTGATCATTATTTCTGACTGTTTCTTCTTCTAATGCTATGTAAACATTGTCCTCCACATTGTCATCGATTGGGGAATCGCTCTAGCCCTGAATATCTTTACTGGCCAGGTCACTGGTAACAGGTGAATTGCCGAGACAATGGCGTGAGAGGGGGAGGGGGGAGGTTATGCAGTGTAAGGCATTGTCCCTGCTTGGCATCTTGTAGAGGAATAGAGGAAGGTGTCCTGTGTATACGTGCCAAAAATCACTCGCGAAGTCATGCGTGAAAATTGAAATTTGTGCAAATTAGGGACCTTGCAATTGCACGACGTACCGGTACGTCGCCGGGACTGGCAAATGCAAATCGTTGCAACGTACCCATACGTCGACAGGACGGGGCGGGTTAACACTGAGATCATACTGTATGACCTCATCCCAAGTCTTCTTTTTTTTGGTTTGCCTCTTGCAACTCTATTGTCAGTGTTCATACCTTTCTACCTATGCATCCTCTCCATATACCCACACCATCTCAATCTACCCCTTCTCATCACATCGCTAATACAATCAAGCCCCATCCTTCCTTCCACTATTATGTTTTTCTTTTTCATTGCTTTCTACATCCTACCTCACACCATCTATTACTGGGATAAAGAGGCAAGATGATGATGATGACAATGATGATGATGATGATGAACATCTGGCTTTTGTGATGATGATGATGATGAACTTCTGGCTTTTGTGATGATGATGATGATGATGATGATGAACTTCTTGCTTTTGTGCTTATTCATTTGCCACAACACTTATTCTCTGTTTTTCAGTGTATGCTTTCAGATGATGAACTTCTTGCTTTTGTGCTTATTCATTTGCCACAACACTTATTCTCTGTTTTTCAGTGTATGCTTTCAGAGAGAGAGAGAGAGAGAGAGAGAGACTGATTGACTATCATCTGTCTTCTTCCATGTTTCCCTCACTTTCAGCTTACACATTACTTGATGCTGGGGAGTCTCTGTGTAGCAAACGGCAGGTGTGGTCGTCTCCTCTAGTGTATAACGATTTTTCCTAACAGACCTACATGTACCCATTACAATTGTGATTAAACAACAATTCGTATGGCCCTCTCTCAAGTCTCATATCACTAACGCTTCCAACCTTCCATCTCTCTACAACTGGATGTTTATTCATTGCCACTATCACATCTGGGTATCTCTCTACAACATTATCATCATCATTTCACTAGCACATCCAAGCATCCATCTCTCCATAAAGTTAGGGCCTTGATATTCTGTAATATGACAATTACACTCAAAATACTAACTCTGCTACCATATACATTCTTGCTTTTCACTCTTATTAGTTAAGTGTAAAGGGCAAAATTTTTGTCCAAAAATTCAAATGGACTGTGATGGAAAAGTGGTAATTTTGGCTACAAACATGAATACCCTCATAAACTGCAGCAGTCTGCACTCTGCTGGTGTCAGACACATGGATGCTAACACTGCAACCACTTCACACACCTCCAAAGTATTCAAACTTCCCCACTAGCAATTCCCATCACAGAATACTCAACTTTTTTTTTTCACATTCCTCCTAGTTAACTGAAACTGGTTGTGCAAAAGGAAATATGGTAATAAAGTTAGGGCCCAAATACTGTGTAATGCACTCTACACTGTTCTGATGTCATCTACATGTGACTAGGGTGATGTTACACTCAGCGAGACAAGTGATATCACACGGCCCAACTCCTAACTGCATCTTCCAAGGAGGAGCTAAGTGTATTAATCACTCAGGGGGTGGCTACAAATTTGCCTCTATGTCACCCTGCAAAGCTGGAAATAAAATGCACTACGTTTTTCTGCATTACTCAAGGCACTCACTTATGTCATTCACAGAACTGGCACCAACACTTCCATCCAAAATACTTTTCTCAAACTCTGTAATTCCTTGGTATGTGTTCTGTCCAGGGCCCAGGAGAGACCCCTTGGGCCCCTCCCGCTGTGAAGCTTTATAGGCTCCTGATGCTTTAACCTTACTGATAGTAGCCTCACTCCCCAAGTGAGGGAGAAAAAAATAATCAGCAAATGCATTTTTTTCTGTTTCAAAAGATGATCCATTTATCAAAACTAAATTATGGAACACTGAAGAGTATTGTACTACACATAGTAAGCTCCCTGCTTGTGCTCCAGGCCCCTTCTGGGCACAGTCCCCGGTGTATTGGTCACAAAAACCTTCCATCTTCTGGGCCCTGATTCTGTCCATCTACTTATATATATATATATATATATATATATATATATATATATATATATATATATATATATATATATATATATATATATATATATATATATATATATATATATATATATATATATATATATATATATATATATATATATACAGTATATATATATATATATATATATATATATATATATATATATATATATATATATATATGTATACAGTATATATATATATATATATATATATATATATATATATACAGTATATATATACAGTATATATATATATATATATATATATATATATATATATATATATATATATATATGTATATATATATATATATATATATATATATATATATATATATATATATATATATATGTATGTATATATATATATATATATATATATATATATATATATATATATATATATATATATATATATATATATATATGTATATATATATATATATATATATATATATATATATATATATATATATATATATATATATATATATATATATATATATATATATATATATATATATATATATATATATATATATATATATATATATATATATATATATATATATATATATATATATATATATATATATATATATATATATATATATATATATATATACATATATATATATATATATATATATATATATATATATATATATATATATATATATATATATATATTTTTAGTTAAACATCTAAATATCTCTGCACATTATCATGAAACTTTAATCTCAGTTTTTATTATGACAGTGATTCCAGTGGGTTGTGTGATGAGTAAGGATGGAAGTTTGGAGAGTGAAGTGCTTGAAAGGGTACACCATGGAAGAATGGTTGCTGACTCTTTGAAAGCAGTGATAAGGAACAGGGAAGTGGGCATGGGAGGAAAAAAAAGAAAAAAAAAAAAAAGAAAAAAAAAAGAGGCTGCATGTATTGTGATAACAACTCTAATGTACAGAAGTGAAGCTTGGACCTTGTTGGAGGGACAAGTCAAGAGTGAGAATGGTGGAAATGAGTTATTTGGAAGGAGCATGTGGACTCACGTGGAAAGACAGACTGACAAATGAGGAAGACACATTGTGATGTGGATGTGGATATGATAGAAAGTGCCTGAAGAAATACACTGAGGTGGTTTGGCCATATGGACAGGATGATGATCGACTGACTGATGAAAAGTGTGTATGTGAGTGAGGTGGAAAGGGGGGAGAAGGAAGAAGAGGCCAAGGATGAGATGGAGGGATGGAGTGGAGGGGTATATGACAGGGTGTGTGTGAGCTGGGAGCCTAGCAGTGAAATGGCAGGGGACAGGACAATTTGTTTGTGGCCACCCCTTACAGAATTAAGGAGTCTGGCAATAGATAAATAGATAGATAGATTTTTCTAGGCAATATCAAACCCTAACATAAGCATCTGGGGTTAATAAATGCATAGCTACTCACTTTTCTCCTCCATTTAAAAGTCTTTAAGGAATCCATTCCCTCCTTTACCCTATTTGTTAGTATGATGTCTATCCAAAAAGAAACTGAACTTTTTAGATGGTGCACCAACTAGCCGACAATAGCATGATCACGACGGTAGTGCTGTGTAGCAGCAACTTTAAGCTTTAATCTAACACTAGCCACATCACGACATGTCACTTAGTCATCGAGGTACATGCACCTGAGTGAACATATGTTTAGTGAACTTGATGATTTGTTGCAAGTTAAGCAATGAAGGATCTTGAAGAGCAGCGTATTTGTGTGAAATTCTGCTTCAAATTGGGAAAAACTTTTAATTTCTGATAACTGTCATAACAGGTGATGGAACGTGGGTGTACAGTTATGATGTCGAAACAAAAGGGCAGTCGTCACAGTGCATTGGCACATCACGACGACTAAAAAAAGGCACACCAGAGTCTCTCAAATGTGAAGCCGATGTTGATCATCTGTTTTTGGTTGGATGGATGTAGCTCATCAAGTCTTCCTTGGACGTCCTGAAGCTAGTGATGGGTGATACTTGATTTTTTCTGTAATCGATTATTTTGATTACTTTTGTGGTCAGTAACTGATTAGTAATCGATTACTTTTCGATTAATTTTACCTTGTAATAGATATAGGCTTATTAGTGAAGTACAGTATAAGGTATAATGTTATGGCTTCAGTGTATCTCTCTCATGCTCTCTCTCTCTCTCTCTCTCTCTCTCACCCAAGCTTTAGGATAGAGAAAAAGATCCAGGAAAGGTGAAAACAGTATTAAGAGCTGAAAATATAATTAACCAGTATTTAGATTTGCTGAGCCACCCGCCACACAGTCATACGACTCACACACTGCCACACAGCTGGCAGCCGTGCAGAGTGCACCTGCCACAGTCTACAAAGTACACAGTAGTACACAGAAACTGTGCACATACGAGGTTGTTGTTGTATTAGATTTGTCTCCTCCATCGTCTGAGGCCCCGGCTTTTTATTCTACTCGTACATACCTGCAATTAATTCTCAGCTACCTCTTTTTTTACATACAAGCATATCCTTATGAAGTAATGCATTTACTATAAAACAGATTAATATGTATTGGCTGAAATCCATTGAAATACACATGGTTATAATATATGTTCAATGTGTAACTGATACTGGGAGTAATTGTTTGGTAATCGATTACTGGAAACTATAATCGATTAGTGAAAAATTTTACCTTGTAACTGACGTGTAATCGATTACGCCCACCACTACCTGAAGCACTTGAGGGAAGCAGTGTGAAGGAAGAGGCCTGAGGCATGAACAAACAAAGCCTGGAAGCTGCTCCATGACAATGCACCTGCTCACACATCACTCATTTTCTGTGACTCTGGCATAGCACAGACAACTATCATCTCCCACCCACCCTACTCTCCAGATCTGATCCCTGTGAACTTTTTTTTTTTTTTTTTTTTTTTTTCCAAAGTCAAAATCCACCCTAAAAGGTTGCTGACAGGAGAGATAGAGAAAAATTCACCAAGACCATTACACACACATTCACTCGTGTGTGTACCTCGATCACTTAGGTGGCGCGGTGTGATGCCGCTTCTATTAGACTAAAACTCAAAGTTGTCACTACACAGTGCTCCCATTGCAATCATGTTACACTGCGCTATTTAAAAAGTTCAATTTCTTTTTGGACAGATTTGTGCTCCCACCTGAACTTAGGATGCATTATCACACCCCAGTCACCTCATCTGATTCACCCCCTACTCTCTTTGTTTCACAAAAGTCACACCATACTGTACTTTCACTCTTGAAAAGTGTTATTACTACCATTTGTTCTTTATTCTTATCCCAAGAACAGAAGAAAAATTATCATGCCCCTAGTGTGGAAAAAAATAAAAAAGTTTCCCTGTGACTTTTTGGTCATACTAGCGCATAGAGTAGCTAATGAAATATAAGCGTGAACATTTCTAGATTAATATGTAGCATAGTTGAGCTACTACACTGTTCCAAAGTAAAGTATTTTTTATTTCATCACAGACCTTTCAATGGGTATAAGGCAATCAGGCAGGCCATGAATGGTTGACTAAAGTGCCAGATGCTTTCAAATTATCTATTTAAAGTCAAAAGTTGCCTACTTGCATGACAACAAAGTTCAGAAAATTCAATATTTATCTAGTCTCTTACGATGCCATGTTTCAGTCTTACTCAAATACTGTATCTAGATATATGTTCCACTTCTCGGACTAATTCACACCTCTTACATTTCACACTCCTACAAGCCTGTTCAGTCTGACAAGCCCCTGGCAAGCTTGTTGTATTCTCCAAGGCAATAAGAATAAAACTGAGGTGTCATACAACATATTCTACATATTTCCACTAGAAATGATGTCAACTTATAATATGGTGAATCAGTGACTGAAAAGAGTAGTTTCTTGGTGGATGCTAAGCTTTCCTATGGTGAATATCTCTGAGAGACATAAATGTGTGGCTGCTGAAGGTGCCTTGTCAACAAACAGCAGAGTTTCAGTTTTAAAAGTACTTGATCCTGAGTAATGTGACATTTTTGCACTCATAAAGTCAAACAATTAAAACAACAGTCACAACTCACAATACTGAAGGTGCATTAGGAATCATTTACTATTTGTTACTGTATATTTAAAATATGTTGCAATTTTATTTGGTGTACTTTTTCCTTTTCTACCTTATGGCACTTCCTGAAAATCAAGGCCATTACAAAAAAGTGTAGAAACAATCAGATGTGGTAATATCTAAATGTGCAGATTTCAAGTAATAAGCTAAGCCCTAAAATAGTTTTGAACAGATGACCTACCTGTTTCACTTTTTCCATCCTACGTACATCTTTATTTGCAAAATTGGGGAATCTCTATTTTTTTATTTACCTACTTATTTACTGACACTCTACAATGTAAACCTGGGTAAATGCAGATCTACTTAATAATTTTCAGCTAATTATTTGCAGAAGTTATTATGGATTAAAAAAAAAAATCCCCATTTGGAATGTACCTGGGTACAAGAATGCATACTGTATATGCTAATGCACTGAAGGAAACTATGCTTACATATACATATACAGCCTTGTTTTAATTTTTTCCTCATGGTCATTGTTTGTAATGACACATGCATGTTCATATGCTGAACGGTGGGTGTATCTTCTTGACTGTGGACCTAACTAATACTGTACTTTGAATATGCTGTATTACTAGTGTCCTGTATAGCTGCTGTCCAAAGATTGCTACAGTTTACAGCAAGCTAAAGGTTACAAAATATCCTCAGTACATGCAATTTTGTGTGGTGTATAACACATTAGCCTGTGTCACCAATAATAGCCCAGTACTTTTATAAGCCAACTGTTAAATACTACTGAATGTAGTTCTTGCAACTTAAGATCTGACTGAGAATTATTCACCTACCCACAGTCAACTGGTCACCTTGGGTTGGGTCATGTGTCAGTTATTATATCCACAGAAGTGGGAAAAAACTTGCACTGCAAACATTACAATAAGCTAGTATTATAAAAATGTTTTACTTCATAGATCTAAATTCTGAACAGGCTATGACATACATGTGCTGATACAGGCCTATAACTAGGTTTTCCTATGCTCTATATAAATGACTGCATGCAATGGAAACTAAACATTTATACTTTTCTAACAACTGTACTATGAGCACAGAAGCTACAAAGTATAAACTGATAATACAAAGATTTGATGCTGTTAACATGTACTCTTAATAACTGTTTACACAATAAAACTGTAGGTAGTTCTTGGAAGACAACCTAATAAGCTCCGTGTACAAAGATACTGCAATTGCAGCTGTTCCTCACCAAATACATCTCATCTCAGAAACACAATAGTAATGCATACTCTAATGTTCCTCATGTAATGAAATAAGAAGTCAGTCATTGTGATCCTATGCAATGATGAGTGTACTGTGGGATTACTGTATATATAACTGCAAATGTGTTAGTGAATGTGTCAGAGTCCACAAAGCATTAATACACCATCAAAAAGAATTTAAACAAGAATGCTAACTGATGACTAGTTAATAAATCAATGGTGAGATATGAATATGTGTCAATATAAAAGAAAAAATCTGAGCGCAATTAGAATTAATCTTACTGTACAGGTAATTTACACCATGATACAGTTTCATGTACATTACTCCAAATCAATAAAATACTGCATTGATTAACAAGGGAGGAAATATTTATTTCCTGTGTGAATTATCAAATGAGCTTATATCTATATCTATCTATCTATATACATATATATATCTATCTATATATATATGATTCGTGCTCATTATGAGGTAAAACATGTATTAAAAATATATATATAATTATTGATAACAATTATTTGTAAGTACTGCAATAAAGACATCTTAAGGTTAAATGATGTGCATGTACTATATTGTATTGTATTATCTTAATATAAACTACATACTGTACTTTCCAGATCTGAAAAGTTTACTTTTTATATCTCTTTAACTATTCTGTACTTTATTTCTTAATTCTGACACAGATTTACTCCAACAAATATGAAGGGTGCCACATGCCATGCACCAATCCACTCCACATACAGTAACATCAATGAACAAGTGGAGTTGTAGCCACTAAAGGAGGCCAGGACCAAGGGGTAGGGGAAGTAGCACACATACAACCAGACACTGCAGAGCACAGGGTACTGACAAACACTTGAGGAACACATGCAAGTAGTGGTATATAACATTAGTAGTAGAGGTAGAAGAATACAGGAGCAATCATATAAGCAACTCTCACTGTTTGATGTTCCATCCCCTGCTACAGACAAAGCATGAGGATCCACTCTGATGTAAGATGTGGCAGTGCACTTTTTACCTATGGACACACTTAACAGTCACTGGAGCGCAAGTGGTTATTATACTGTTGCTAAACAGTGGTGCCAAGGAGGATAAATGTCCGAGACTGAAAAATGGGCATTGAGCAGAACACAGGAGATGTGCACATGATAACTGTTAAGGAACTGAATTGATTAAACAAATATTCCATACACAATTTTCTAATATATTACAGTCGTTAGGATACTGGGTATTATGTTGACGAATTACAAGGCAATGAGGTCTCTTGAGAAACAATAAAGTTTACCATGAGTAGCCAGAATATGCACCTTACACTGGAATAATAATAATAATAATAATATCTATCTATCTAACTATCTATATTCTCACAGAATGCAAGAATATGATGTGAAAATTATATATATATATATATATATAGTCTCATAGAATGAAAGAATATGATGTGAAAATAATAATGTCATGTTGCTTTTACTAGCTCTAGCTGTTGTTCGAAATACAGAGTACAACTGTAAATACATGCTCCTACCTTTCTGATATAATTTCCAGTATATTCTTATGATACAGTGGATACTCACTTGTTTAGGCATTAGGGACAGATCTTAAGGACAGAATACCTAAATACCTGGCTTAATGGGAAAGTCTTCACCCCTGAAGTTAAATATCCATAGCCCCTAATCTGCGCTCACTTACCTGGATCTTCTGAATTTCAGGCGTCCACAACAACCAGTCTTCTTCTCAACTAACTTTGTTGTACAGTGGATGTGAACAAAAAAAAACACAAAATCCTCTCATCTTGGGGAATTTCTTTGGTGGACCTTAAAGACATTAGTCTGCTTAAAAGGGTCACACTCCATTACATACTTCAGTTTATACAATGTTCTTGGCCCTATGGAGATGTCTATCATCTGTCCGCATGAAAGCCCCATTTGCCCAAGACTGAATAACCAAAACAAACAGGTTAGATTTCCCAGAATCTGCATGTTTTATATTCACATGATACAAGGTTTGTACTGCATACTCATCCATCTACGAAACACCTGTGCATAGTGTTATCTTTTACTTAAGCCTCAGCGGCATTTTGTTCAAATGTGCTACCTTAATATTTCATGGAACCAGACATTGCATTCTTTGTTTTTCATAGATACCAGTGCCTCTGTTCTGTATCCAGTACTTCCAGCCTTAGACCATGCACATTCCCATTATTTGGCAGCTCACTTATTCCTTACTACTTCTTTGAACTGGTACAGTTTATGTGAGCATTCTTCTCCATTTGGGCAATTATGCCAAACTTCCAGCATACCACTGTAGGGTGCTTGACAATGTCAGTCCTAAAGTCCAGCCTACTGAGTCTTCATAACATGGATCAGGACTTCAGGTCTTGTTCAGAGCCCTTCAGTCATGTGGTCTTTTCCAGCTCTCCTAGGTAATACAATACTGAGGCTCCAGCTAATAGCTGAAACATAACATGTCCTCTGAGGTGGAATTCATTCCCTGAGTCCTGTTCAACTCTATGTTTCTGGTAGCAGAGCCATGACTGATGCAACACATTCCAGACTAGGTGATCATGAGACATCCACAAATGCACATGGCAAATACAAAGCAAGACACACTATTGTCCTGAAGTCTATGCCACATATCCTTCCCTCCCACAGCTATTCACAGCAGGAGGTGTTCCTTCACCATATGGGAGCTCAGCACAGCACAGCTATCCATTCTTACTTGCACTGTACAGCAGTGAAAGGTTACCTGCATCTCTGATGTTTAGAAACCTTCTAAATGCTGGTAAAGGGCAAGATCCAATTTTCTGCAATGCCTAATACAGATTTTTTCCTCCAGAGGGAATGAATATACCCTCTGACTGCATAGCTTACCCAAGGAGTCATCCGATCCACTTTTCCTCCCTGTGGTGGCCTTGCACGCAGCTAAAAGGGTGGAAATGAACATAAAATGACCCCTTCTTATGTAGGGAAGACTCCATACACTTGAAGGCTGTGCAGTCTGATTCCTTTAACCAACTGTTACATAAACCTAATATGTTATCCGACCTCAGGCCTGATCCCAACTTGCCTACTAAAAACCTATGACCCCAACTTAACCACAGATATGGTTCTGAGGGGCACAGCCTAATATACAAAGGTAAAGCACATATATGACAATGACATTTAGGCAGTTTAAGGGAATAAAAAAGTACAAAAATCACCATGACAGTCCTTAACTTGCCAACTAAATACCCACTATGGCCCCAACAAAATTATATATACAGTAGCTATGTTTCCCAAGGGCATAGCCTACTGTACAGAGTTAAAGTAAACGTAAGACAGTAACATCAAAGGAATTTATTATTATTTTTTAAAAATGGGAAAAACTAATCAGGCAAGCAGTTTCAACCACCAGGGGCCCTCTCCCATTATGGGGATTGAAACTGACATGCACTCAGCATGCTTTTTTCCACACATACGATGATTCAGGTATAGTACCACTTTTGGACACCACACAAACAATCTGTACACAGTAACCCCACCCATATGGAGTCATAATACACCCTTGCCTGTTTCCTCAGTTTTGTGCTTGTGTCAACATAGCCCCTTACCCCACTGAACTGTGTGACGGATGTAAAGGCAACTGAGACCTACATTTCCTGGATGACATATAAACTCATCAATGCCATGAGATGCTTAGCTGCAGAGGCTATTTCCATACCTCAGGCATGTGAGCCTGTGGAGGATAATTCTCCCATTAACCTATGATACATTACCACCTTATCATCAAAGTTTCCACAGTTACCTCCCCAAGCTTACCCTTGTTTCAACCCACAGAGGATGGATGGACACAAGCTGAGTGGTGTCATGCAGCCTGCATCAAGATTTAAACCCTGGTTCTAAGGGGGCAGCAGCATCCAAGCTAGCAATACTAATTACTCATTTAGTACAGCAGTAGCTGCACAATATTTCAAACAGGCAATTTGTACCCGCACATAATGGATGACTGAAATTCAGTAATGGCAGTTAAGTGATCACAGTCCTGCCCCACCATCCTTCTTCAGTGATAGCTTGAGTGGCATTCCAATGCTTTGCTAAATGATTCAATATTATTATTATTATTGTTATTATGGTGAGAGACTGACGAAGAGAGTGTATGTGAGTGAAGTGGAGGGGGGAAGAGGGAGGGGGAGGCCGAGGATGAGATGGAGGGATGGGGTGGAGAGGTATATGAGAGGGGAGGGGGGTGTGAGTTGGGAGCAGGGTAGTGAAATGGCGGGGGACAGGGCGACGTGGAGGCGATTTGTTTGTAGCCACCCCAAACGAGATTGATGCGTCTGGCAATAGATAATAGATAGATTATTATTATTTCTGGCTGAGATCATTCTATTATCATCATCATCATCATTTATCTCCTGTGTCGCCCCATGAAGTGCGTAGAAGCCCAAGGCTAGGCAAGTTGGTCCTGATATTGAAGATGAAAGTGACCAGCCTCACTCATCCCTGAGTGGGATTATGTGGGCAATATACCCCAACCACCCCCTGGATAGAAACCTACACAAGCTCAATCCGATTGGAGCACCCTAATTACCCATTAACCCTTTAACCGCGGGTGTCATTCCAGAATGACGTTGCAAAAACTGGACCAAACCGCGGGTGTCATTCTCGAATGTTTGTGAATATTTTGAATACCCCGCGTTTTTTCCGTGCGCCAATTGTTTCAAGGGAGAGTAGCTATTAAGTTCTTTCACTCCAGCCGACCCCCACCTCCCTCTTCCCCCCCCTGGGGCCCCACCTCCCACCCCCTGGGCCCCCCACCCCACCCCAGACCAAACACGCATCAGTATCTGTCCAGCTGTGTGAGTGACAACACTGCTGATGTGATAGTGAAGTGCAGGCAATTACAGTGCCTTTTACCTGCCTTAGTGAACACAGAGTGGGTGTTTATCGTATGTGCAGTGTTCATATATGTTTATAGTATTATTATCAGAATGAGGTTGGCATTTGGTAATGGTGTGTGAACGAAAAATAGTGATTACAACACAGCTGATATGGCAGTGAAGTGCGGGCAATTACAGTGCCTTTTACCTGCCTCAGTGAACACAGAGTGGGTGTTTATCGTATGTGCAGTGTTCATATATGTTTATAGTATTATTATCAGAATGAGGTTGGCATTTGGTAATGGTGTGTGAGCGAAAAATAGTGATTACAACACCGCTGATGTGGCAGTGAAGTGCGGGTAATTACAGTGCCTTTTACCTGCCTCAGTGAACACAGAGTGGGTGTTTATCGTATGTGCAGTGTTCATATATGTTTATAGTATTATTATCAGAATGAGATTGGCATTTGGTAATGGTGTATGAGCGAAGGTAATGGTGTGTGAGCGAAAAATAGTGATTTTACACCCCTCACTTCTAACGGCACTGCCCGTCCTGTGAAAGTCAACAAAGTCATGAAACCTACATCAATGGAAAGCTGAAAGTTAGTACTTTCTAATGGTACCTTATTTTTTTCTCTAGCTTTATTCTGTGCAGAGTTATTAAGGTTTAAAGGTTTGTTTACATTTGGCTGAAACCCCCGCGGGAGAGGACAGTCAGGCCAAAACAATACCCGCGGTTAAAGGGTTAAACCAGCAGGTGCCATAAGTTGGTTATATGATTACCACCCAGCATAGTAAATGGTTTCCTGGTGTATAGGAAACCATTTGGCTTGTTACTCAGTGCAGAGTTACCCACAGACAAAAGGAAGAGGAAAGGAGAGAAGTGGATGGAAGGAAAGAAGGAAGGAAGAGAGGAAGCACTATATCGAGTGAGTGGATGGTGAGCACACACACCTACAGATCATTCTATTGTATAAAATATATTGATGATAAACTTACAATTTATATGAGGCACTAAGAAAAGGAACAGCAAACTTACCAAAATAAAATTTTCAGAAAATATTGTCTGAAGTATTTGCATTTTACATCATACAACTATGAAACAACAACCAGATTCTGATTGAAAGGACTTTTAATGATGAGTATGATCCATGTGGAAAAGAAAGTGCAAAATATGATTAATGTGAACAATTGCATCTTTTATTATAATGCTATGGTGTAAGCTGAGGGCGAGGCAGCAAAATGGCAGGGGACAGGGCAACATGGAAGTGATGTGTTTGTGGCCATCCCTTTCAGGATTAGGGGATCTGGCTAGAGAAACAGATAGACAGATATAAAAAAAATAATAAATACAAGACAAAAACAGTTTTGTTACAGCTGATAATTTTGACAATAAAAGAAAATTTGCAGTCTATTATGACCACTGCAGGCCATATCCAACAAGCACATGGACAGCATAAACAATAAGCTCAATGGGCACAAAAGAGAAATCAGAACGAGGCACCGACTGACTCCACCCCTCTTCCTGCTTGCTAACTGGCTCAATTTTGTAACTTTTGCATAACTAATCACCAGACTAGGTCACACTTGCTTTACTCTGGGTTTGTCCTAGGCATCACAGGTGTGTTCAGCCAAGCTCATGAGTTATGCACCATGTTATTTAAATGTAAATTCTCAATAAGATAAAGCTGAATTAACCCTTTTGTTACTTAGGGTTGCCGTGCAAAAGTCACCCGCTTGTTACTGGAAGATGCAGGCTGCGTCAAACTTAATCTCACCCGCTCGTTACTGGGAGACACAAGCTGTGTCGAGCAAAATCTCTCCTTGAAATTTTTTTTTTCTAGAATTTTTTTGCGTCCATTCCTGCATGCACCAAGATGCATGCTGCATCTCAGTGTATTGTTCCACGTGCCGCCCCCTTGACCAGCCCGCCCCCAAGTCCTTTGTCCACCCTAGTGTGTCATGAGCCTTGGCATTGACTGTGTCTCTAAGTGACCTGTGCTGCATTGATTTCGACTACCCTGGCTGATTTTTTCCTGTAATATTTTTTAACTTTGCCTCACTGCAAGTGTGTAGTAGTGTTTTGTTGGCATGCTGGAAGATTTTTTTCCATTAAAAAAAAAAAGGGGGGGAAAGTGATAAAGGAAAGAAAATGACTGTGAGGGACAAGGTGGCTATGACCAGCAGCAGGTATAAGCTGAAAAGTGTTAAGAAGTAAATATTTGTAACCCCTTCAAAGTATGCAGCCTTGCTTGATGAAACAGTTGAGAGTGAGCTAACAAGCTCTAGTGATAGTGAGGGTGAATCTGGGGCGAGTGCAGTGCGGCCTAGTGGCAGGAGGCCTGGGGTGCCTAATGGCAAATTGGTAAAGGGGAAGTCTGCCATTACAGGCCAAAAGTGCACTATAACTGCAGATGTCACCCCAGCAAAAATGTACAATATAGTTAATATCAGTGACAGTGAAACTGATTCCATTGAAATTTATCCTGGGGTTGAGAGGGAAAGCGAGGGGAGTGATGCCTCTAATGAAACTGGGGAAATATCCTATGTTAGGATTGCATATCCCAGTCTTCTACATCGTGGTGGTGGTAGAGTACGTTGCTGGCCTCCCCCCCCCCCAGTATCCCCCTCCCAATTCTATCCCTGTCCCTGCTAAATGACAACATGAGGCCTGCTCCTGTTCTTTCATCTCTTCACCATCACGCGCACCAAAATCTCGCTTGCCATCCCCATCACAATCTCCACCATGAGGCGTGGACAGAGGACACCATGCCACCACGTCTACACCGATTCACGGGTAGCCCTGGGTTGAAGGTCCCCCTTCCTTTGACCTCCTTAGGGTTCCTGCAACTGTTTATAACCTGTGAGTTGTTGGAGTACCTGGCAGAGGAGATGAATCTGTATGCCAGGCAGGAGATTGGGGACAATGAGAGACTGAGGCAGCAGTGGGTTACAGTGAATGTGGGGGACATAGCCAAGTTCTTGGGCCTCACAATCCTCACAGGAATTGTGAGGTTGCCAAGACTTTCAATGTACTGGGCAAAGAATGAATTATGGAATGTTGTGAATTTCAATCAGTGTATGATGCACCCAAGGTATTTCTCCATCAACAGATATTTCCATGCCTACAACAACAAGGCAATACCTAGGGGCAACATGGATAGGTTGTTGAAATTAAGAACAGTAATGGAATACCTCAGCAAAAAGTCCATTCTGTCTATGTTCCTGAGAGGGAGGTTTCCACTGATGAGGGTGGTATGCCATGGAAGGATATTCTCAGGTTCAAGGTGTATAACTCCCCAAAACCTGAGAAATACGGTGTAAAGATGATCATCACGGCCAAGGCTCTCACCAGATATGTCTTCAACTTCGAAGTACACACAGGCATTGGCAAGAAACATGAGACACCATCATGTCCATCCTCAAACACCTGGATGGCCAAGGGTACCACATTTACATGGATAATTTCTACAACTCTGTCGACCTGGCTCAACGGCTGTATACCAAGTTTCTCAATGTGTGTTGTACCCTACGCCTGGTTCAAGGTGGTGTTCCTCCATTCCTCAGGGTGGCTGGGAAGAAGAATTTGCCCCTTGACACCACTCTGTTTTACCACAGGAGGAATGTGTCATTCTGTGGCTAGACACCCATCTCGTGTCTGTCATCTCCACCCTGCACAACAACAAGAAAGATGAAGCACAGCGACAAGTGAAGACCCAATGCCGTGGTGTGACAACATTTTCCACGAAGGTGGCCAATAAGCCTTCAGCGATTGTGGATTATAACAAGTTCATGGAGGGAGTAGATCTCTATGATCAAATGATAAAAGTATTATCATCTTACTAGGAGAATTTTCAAGTGGACGAAGAAGATGACTTTTTATCTCCTGCAGATGGCCATCCACAATGCCTTTGTCCTTTACAAGGAGTATGGTGGGGACCCGAAGGCAGATCTGCTAAAATTCCATCATGAGGCAATCAAGGCATTGGTGTTCTTTGAATCTGATCAATGGCCAAAAGTAGGAGATAACATTCCCCATGCTCCTGACCTGGCAGAGGGCGAGCAAGAAGGTGCGTCTGTAAGAGTGGCAGAAGCAGTTCCACCTGCACATTCTCCACCCCCACCCTGTCCACCCTCGCCCATCCCTTCCACCTCCATGGCTGTACCCTTGTCTTCCCTGCTACCACCCTCATCTCCACCCACAGGCCCTTCATCACAAACCATGGAGGAGCTGCACAGCTTCCAAGAGGATGTGGGTGATCCAGCAACAGAGGAAGAACAAGAGGGAGAAGCCCCAGCTGTAACTCCTCCAAGTAAGCGGAGGCACATCACAGATCACCCTCATCATCTCAGGTGTGATCATGACCACTCCTTGGCCGTCATCCAGCAAAGGAGGAGGTGCCGTGTGTGCACCAAGAGTGGAATTAGGAAGGACACCAAGTATAAGTGTGTCACCCGCAAAAGTCCACTCTGCGCCACATGTTCCGACGCTTTCCATTGTAAGCAGCGGTACTGAAGGATCCAAACTTGGGGCCTTACACTTCCCCTCCATATCCAACATCATCATCATCATCTTCACTGCTATTGGCCCATCTTGTAGGGGGGACATGATCATCATCTTCATCCTTCATAATCATCATCATCATCTACACTTCCTCTTCCAAACGATGGAGCAACACACTATCGGTGAGTACAATATAAGATGTAATATTAAAGAGAGAGAGACAGACAGGCAGACAGACAGAGACAGAGAGCCTCTATGGTACAGTGGTACAGTGTGCATCTTGCACGCTGGTGGACGCGGGTTTGCTTCCCACCAGTTGTAAAAACTTTGGGAAGCATTCACTGAGCCACTTACTACCTTGGCGGACATAAGAGGTGCTGTGGTTGAACCAGCATCGCATACTAGTAAGCTTGCACCCAATCAGCTTAAGGCGGGCCGATTACACTTGGTTCACAGGCTACACAAACAACCAAAGCCACTACAACACTACAATCACACTCACAACCACTTCTCACCCCACATACAGTCTCTACCAGACAGCCAAAGCCACTGGGTAGAGATACATTGGCTGTATCATCCCTGCTTTGGTAGGGATAGGCCGGTCCTGCAGTGGACCTCAACGGCTGCTGCTGCTGCTGCTGATATATATATATATATATATATATATATATATATACAGAATCAATATACTGTACATACATATTTTATATAGTGTAATATATGACAAATAAAATTCCCTTTCAGCTTATAAAACATATAAAATCTTCAAACATGTATTTACACTATACCAATATAAAACTGCTGTGTCTGTATCCGTGTTAGCGTAAGATAATTTCCATTTGCGGTACGTAAAACTGACCCAAATTGTTTTACAGTAAATGTTTTTGTACCAAAATGTAGCTAATGAAATTTTCTAAAACTCTTTCTCATTAACAATTACCATAAAACAAATATTTCTATGAAAAAAAAAGAAATTATGAAAAAACATCGTAACTGCATAATTTATACTTGCCGAACGTTTTTATCAACACCATAAGCAAGTACAACTATTCGAGATTATGTGAATAAAAAAATCAGGCTGACTGAGGCATAAATAAAAACAGGGAAAAAAATATTTTAACAACAACTCTGACCGTGTGAAACACTGCTCCCACCCTGCAACACGACCATAAAGATAATTTCCTTTTGCGGTATGTAAAACCGACCCGAATTGTCCTACAGCAAATGTTCGTATACCAAATGTAGCTAATGAAATTTCCTAAAACTCTTTCTCTGTAACAATTACCATAAAACATATACAGTACTTCTATAAGGAAACAAGAAGGAAAGAAAAAACATTGTAAATTAGCGTCTAATTAATATTCGCCGAACGTTTTTATCAATATCATGAGCAAGTACAACTATTCGAGATTATGTGAATAAAACATCAGGCAGACAGAGGCATAAATAATGGCAGGGGAAAAAATAATTTAGCAACAATTTTGGCCGTGCGAAACACCGCTCCCACACCGCAGTGCGACCGTAAGATAATTTCCTTTTGCAGTAAGTAAAAACTGATCCAAATTGTCCTACAGTACTGTATATATTTGTATACCAAAACATAACTAATGAAATTTCCTAAAACTCTTTCCCAGTAACAGTAATCATAAAACATGTATTTCTATGAGAAAACACGAAGGAAAGAAAAAACATCGTAATTAGCACAATTTCTATTCGCCAAACGTTTTTATCAACATCATAGGCAAGAACAACTATTCGGGATTACAAGGAAAAAAAAATCATGGAGATTGAAGCAAAACTAAAGGTGTGAGAATAAAATATTTAAGAGGTACCATGAGCATGGAAATGGGAGGGAGGAGAGTTCTCCCAGTATTCAGGCAAAGCCAAGCAGGCCATTATCCTGAGTAGTAGTAGTAGTTGTTGTTCCATTGGCAGTCTGGCTGAACAGCCCCGAGTCCCTAAGGAAGGCCATGGCCGAGACTGGGCTTTCCCACAGAGCTCTCATGGAGTGTATGTTGTGTTGTTGGCATGGGCGATTGTGTGCAATGCAGTCTTCCATAATGTGCTTAGAAGTATGGGGTGCTGTGTTGCATCCTGAACAGGCATCAGCAATGGAGTCATCCAGCCTCTTCTGATAACTTAAGAGGGCTGGATGATGCCCACGTCTCAGCCTGGCCAGGTGGACCCAGTCCTCACAAGGGAGATAAGATTCAGAAGGGTGGATATCGGGAGGCCGTACATGCAGCTGTGTGTTGTCTTTAAGTGACTGAATGGAGTGGCGAGTGATTTGAGTATGGATATGCTTTTGGAAGCTGGTCTGAGGTGGGTGAGTGGGAAGAGATGACAGTATCTGTGTATGATATCATGTGCTAGGTGTCATTTTGATGCTCCTTGGCATGTGTGGATGTGCTGCCACGCTGTGTAATGGATGTTGTGGGTTTGTGGAGGCTGCAGCAAGAATTTGGGTGCCTTTCATGTCTAGATGATCCTTGACTTTGAGGACTTTGGTTTCTTGATGTAGGTGGTCTGTGGGTGTAGTAGCTGTGAAGCCTGTGATTATTTTTAGGGCTTTGTTCTGTATGGTCTGTAGAGTGTTGTAGTGTTAGTGAGGTTAGGGGCCCAAGCAGGGCTTGCATAATTCATCACTGAATGTATATATTGTTTGTATACTGTTATGGTGGTTTCTTTGTTGTGTCCAAATGTTGTATGGGCATGTGACCTCAAGGCACTGAGTCTTGGTGTTACTTTATCTTTAATGTTTGTGATTTGTTGTTTCAATAACATTGATGTATGTAACACCAAGGACTGTGTGTGTGTGTGTGTGTGTGTGTGTGTGTGTGTGTGTGTGTGTGTGTGTGTGTGTGTGTGCTTACCTAATTGTTCTTACCTAATTGTATCGTTACAGGAATGAGTCAAGCTCGTACTGTCCCGTGTCTTAGACCATATTTATTGTACATATCCTTAAATTTGTGATTTGTTTTGGCACACACTATTTCATTCGGTAGTGCATTCCATTGATCAATTGCTCTGTTTGGGAAACTGAATTTCCTTACGTCTTTATCACCTCTCTTCTTATGAAGTTTTTTGCAGTGTCCTCTTGCTGATGCTTCTCCATATGTTAAGTAATCATTTATGTCTATTTTCTCCTTTCCTGATATGCACTTATATAGCATTATCATGTCACCTCTTTTCCTTCTCTCCTGTAGTGTTGGTAGATTCAGTTTATATAGTCTTTCTTCGTAGCTTAGGTCCCTTAAGCTTGGTATCCATCTTGTAGCGGCCCTTTGAACTTTTTCAATCTTGTCTATATGCTTTTTGAGATGAGGACTCTAGACTACTGATGCATATTCCAGGGTTGGTCTAATGAATGATGTTATTATCCTTCTTAGCATGTCTTCATTTATGTATGTGAATGCTATTCTCATATTTGCAAGCAGTGTATACATGTTCCGTACCTTCTCGCTGATGTGGTCAGCCGGAGATAGTCTGTTACTGATAATCACACCTAGGTCTTTCTCTCTTTCTGATGTGTATAGGGTTTTATTTCCTAACTTATAATCCCAATCAGGTCTTTTTCCACTTTTACCAAACTTGATTACATGACACTTGTCCACACTGAATTCCATTTGCCATGTACTACTTGATTCATGAAGTTTATTTAATTCTTCTTGTAGCTCCCTACAAGAGTCTGTGCTAGTAATTCTCCTTTGTATTTTTGCATCATCTGCAAACATATTCAGATAGCTCTCATTTCCAGTGTTACTGTTTATATCAATTATATATACTAAAAACATGATTGGTGCCAGCACTGAACCCTGTGGTACTCCACTAGTCACTTCTTTCCATGATGAGTAGTTTCCTCTTAGTACTGTCCTCATTTCTCTTTTTATGAGAAAGTCTTGCATCCAACAAAACAGTTTGCCTCGAATTCCTCCTTGATGGTACAGTTTCCATAAAAGTCTTTGGTGTGGTACTGTATCAAAAGCTTTCTTGAAATCTAAATAGATACTGTCCACCCATCCTTCCTTTTCCTGTATTGTGTTTGTTACTCTGTCATAGTAGCTCAACAGATTAGTAACACATGATTTTCCTTTTCTGAAACCAAACTGTCTTTCTGTTATCATACTGTGTTCTTCTAGATGATTTACCCAAGCTTTTCTTATAAGTTTTTCTATTACCTTGCTTACAACACTGGTCAGTGATACTGGTCGGTAGTTGAGTGGATTTTGTCTATTTCCTTTCTTGAATAAGGGGACAATATTTGCTTTTTTCCAAATATCAGGTAGTTTACCTTGACTCAAGGATTTCTTGAAAATTAAAAATAATGGTTTACTTAACTCCTTTGCACATTCTCGTAATACCCAACATGAAATTTCATCAGGACCACTTGCTTTTCCTCTGTCTAATCTGCTTAACTCCTCCTGTATTACTTTTTCTGCTATTTGTATATCTGGTAGTATGTGTGGACATGCGTGTTCCACATAGTCCCTCTCAAAATTTTTTTCTTCTGTAAAAACTTATTGGAAATTCTTATTTAGTGCTTCACAAATATCTTTCTCTTGTGTATAAGTGATTCCCTCGTCCGTAATGGATTGTATTATATCTTTTACTTTGGTTTTGCTTCTGATATAGCTGTAAAACAGCTTTGGTTGATCACTACTTTTATTTATTATATCCTCCTCAAACTGTTTTTGGGCTTCCCTCCTTATTCTTGTATAGTCGTTTCTTGCCTGTTTGTAATTATTATACGCCCTTTCACTATTTGTGTCTTCTGTATCTATTCCACAACAAATCTCTTCTTTCTTTTGATTTTTTACATTCTGTATTGAACCATTTCTGTATTTTCTTATCTGCTTCTTTGTGCTGTGGGATGTACTTCTGGACTCCTACTTCATAAAATTCACAAAATTTTTTATATACAGCATTTAACTCTTGTCCTCTAAGCTCATTTTCCCAATCAACTTCTAAGAAATACTTCTTTAGGTCTTGATAATTTCCCTTTTTATAGTTTAGGCTCTTTTTATAACTGTCATTGCTGTTTACTATGTCATATGCTATCCTGAAGTTATAATTTAGTACTGCATGATCGCTTTTGCCGAGTGGAGGGTGATATATTAAACTGTCAATATCATTTTCTTGCCTAGTAAATATTTGATCTAGCACTGAAGGTACATCAAGTCCTCTTTTTCTGGTGGTTTCCCTCACATGTTGCGTTAAGAAAAACTCTTGTACGAGATCCAGGAGCTTTTGGTCCCAACAGCTTTCTTGGCTATTTATATCTAGAGTATTCCAATTTATATTTGTATTGAAGTCCCCAGTTAGTATAATTCTTTCTGATTTCTCTTCCATTTTATGTAGCAATGATCTTATACTCTGAATTGTACTCTCTGCCAGGTCCTCATATTCGTCTCTTTCCCATGTGTTTGATCTGGGTGGCATGTACAAATTGGCTACAATTACTTTACCTTCAGATGTGTCGATCTCTACTGCAATCAGTTCTACTTGTGATGGTATATCTAGTTTTATTTCCTTGACTTTTAGATTTTTCTTAGTTAATATTATAATTCCTCCTCCTTTTTTTAAATTTGTCTCTTCTTCATATATTGTGTTCCTCTAAGTTTAGTATGTCATTGGATATCCTTGGTGTTAATTTTGTTTCAGTAAGGCATATTATTTGTGGTTCATTTTCTCTGACATAATCATTCATCTCTAGTAATTTAGATACCTTTCCATCCACATTTGAGTACATCAACTTTATCATCTTGTTTATATACTTGTCATGACATGGTTCTACTATCTTCCTCCTTTTTCTTCCATCCTGTTTGTGTACCACTTTCGTACCTGCAATCCTATTACTTTGTAAAAAAATTTCTTCTTCTCCTCTTCTGATCTTCCCTCATTTTTTGTTTTTGCTTCCTCCCTTTTCTCTTTCAGTAATTCCAGTTCCTGTTGTGTTAGGCATCTTTTTATCCATACATTTTTGAACTCCTCTTTTTCCATAAGATTCTTTGCATTTTTTAGTATCTCTTCCACAGTGTTTACACTCTGGAAAGTCACCTTTAGAGGTCTTGTCTTGCTTTTCTCATATTTCCCTAACCTTTTGTGTTCCTCTATGTCTTTACTACAGATTTCCTCTGATACTTCTTTCAGTAAGCTCATTACATTTGCCATCTCCTTTTTGTCTCTTGTGATCTTGTTTTTAACTTCTTCCTCTTCTATACCAGTGATTACTATTGATTTGTTTATCTCTGCTGAATCTCTGACTAACTTTGGATTGTTTTGGATTATTCTTTTCACTTCCTTTTTAATGCTTTTTTCCTCCACTCTTGTTTCTAAATCTTTCTTTGCTTTCACCATTTCAGCATACGTGGTTTCTACATCATTTTTGTAGCTTTGCACAGCTTCATTCACCTGTGTTATCTTCTCCTCAATATCACTGCTCTGGTCCATAAGACTGCTTGCTTGCCTAAATGTCTCTGTGTCATTTTTGAACTCTTCCATAACACTCTCGTGATTGACTACTGTACTTGCCATTTCACTCACTTTCTTCCTAAGCGTACTCAATTCCACTGTTAGTTCACTGCTGGTTGTGTCTTTCTTATTGGCCTCCCTTCCTAGTTTTTCTATCTCTTCCTTTTGCAAGTGCATTTGCTTCTTTATTTCATCAATTTCATTTTTGAAAGCCATTTCTAGTTTGTGTACACATTCAACCAGTCTATTGTGAGTCTCCACTTCAACCAGTTCTTGGTAGAAATCATCATTTTGCTTTTTACTTTTATCCCTTTTCTTTTCCAAATTTGTTTTACTGAAGTATGTATCCATTTTGCAATACTAAAAGAACAAAGTATGTACTTACAGAGTATGTACACTTTTCACGGGTGTGTGTGTGTTCTTTCTGGTGAGGTGTGGAATCTGACTGTGTTCTGCTCTCCAGTTTGTAAGAAGGGTCACTGTAGATTTGGCTGGGGCTATTTTGAGCCTGTTTGTAGTGAAACATTTTGTGTAGTGTGTTGAGGAAAGATTGGAGGATGTGTGTGGCTGTGTTTGCATTTTGGTGTGTACATGTAAGTGTTATGTCATCTGCACGGAAAGCTATTTGTATCTGTGGTGTGTGGGGTGTGGGTATGTCGTGCATATAGATTAAAGAGTGTAGGGGACAAAACACATCCTTTGGGGGACGTCATTTGTTAAGTTTTTGATGTTCAAAGACTGATCGGCAAATGTTACATGTGCACATCTGTCTGCTAAGTACTGTAGTTTGCCAGTCATCTTTTTGTGTCACTGTGCATGTTTGTGTTGAACATTCTGTTTGTGAGGTTGTGGCTGGGATTGGCATCTAAAGCTTTGCTAATACCTAATGTGACTAGGAGTGTTCTGTGTGGTGGCCTAGCTGAATTCATGCCATCAGAAACTCTCTGTGTAAGGTCTGTAAGAAAAGTGTGGAGTGTAGTGGCCTTAAGCCATGTTGTGATGGGGCTAGGGAGGTGTGAGATGTAACTAGTTGTACTATCAGTCGTCCAGTGACTTTGGCGGGGGTGCAGGGGAGTGTGTGGAAGGTAACGTGGGGTCTTTGTTGGATTGGGGAGAGTGATGATAATGCCATGCTTCCAGATGTTGGGTATTATGTTGTATGAGTAGCTGTAGTTGAATATGTTGGTGAGTGCTTGTAGGCCTTGTGGTCCAAGGTGTACAGTATGTTACTAATGCTGTCTGGTCCACAGGCAGATGAGTGCTCAAGGTTGCTGATGTGCTTCGTCTGGGTCTGAGGGGAACTGTCTCTTACATTGGATGATATGTCAGTCATGTGCGATGGGGGATTAGATGGCTGATACGTGAAAAGTGATCGATGAGAGCGTTTTCTTGTTGTTTGTTTGAAGGTATGGTGTCTGTTGTTGTGATGGCAGCGTGTGATTGTGTAGTGTTGCTGTTGGAGAGTGTGATGCTGTTTAGTGTTTTGTTGAGTTTGCTGGTATTTGTTTTGTGGTCAAGTGTTTTGCAATAATTATTCCAGTTTAGTGTTTGCTGTTCTGATATTTTATTGTTTATTTGAGTGTTGAGTTCTTGTATCTGTCGTACAGTGTCTTGTGCATGGGGTGTTAGGGAGTGTTGTAGTGTGTCCCGTTGACTGACGAGGCCTCGAATTTCTGGTGTGAAGTTGGGGTAGTGTCTCTTTCTGTTGCCTCTAGGGATGTGTCTTTTGTCTGCGTTTTATATAACTGTATTGAAAGTGTGCGCAGCGGTGTTGATGTTTGTGATGGATGTACTGTTTAACCCGTGGATTGCGAGCCACAGCTCAAGCTGGGTACCATTGGGTTGCAAACCATTGCTCAGGCTGTGCTGGCCGTGCATCACCGCTAACTACTCCACTCCTATGCAAACTTACACATGGCACTACGCAAAGATGGAGAGAGAGATATTTTATCTTTTCACCAGATGATGCCCTAGATGTTTATCTTCAAGTTATAATAAACAAAAAGAAATTTGTTTTTGTTTTTGTTTCATTTTTTCACTACTCTCTTATGTAAACTTATGCAGGGCCCTAGGCAAAGACAAAGAGAGATTATTTTTTCTTTCACCAGATGATGCCCTGGATGTTTATCTTCAAGTTTATAATAAACAAAAACCAGATTTTTTTTTTTTTTTTTTTTTTTTAACCACAGGGAGGGATAAAAAAAAAGTAATTGTGCAATCCATGGGTTAATGTTTCTAAGTGTTGTTCTGTCTCAGTTGTGAAGGCCTCCCAGTTAGCTCTCTTATGATTAGTGTATGTGTGTCTGTGGCCAGCTGGGGTTATTCTGGTTTTGGTAGTGATGATTGGGAGGTGGTCAGAGCCAAAGGTTTTGACCACTCTCCAGGATGTTGTGGGGGCAAGGTTTGGGGAGCAAAAGGTGATTTCTGAGGATGATGGGAGGAAGAGGGTTTGGTGTGGGATATGGGTATGTTGATGGAGATTATTGAGTATGAAAAGATTATCTGTTTGGGATTGTAGTACCAGCCCTATCACTGTGTCCCATATCCTAAGTACTTGACCACGGTTGGACGCAGCCTGTGTCGTCTGGTAACAAAAGGATTAATAAAACCATCCCTTGCCAAAAACAAAGCACAAGCACATACAAAAACTGCATTTTCACTTTTGGTGGTGAGTTCACCCTTACTGTTCTCAATGTCTCATACTGTATTTATTGATAATGATAACAATCAAAAGATGGGATGGTGGTATAGTTAGTTTGTATGTGCACTGTGTTCAAGGATCTTAATAATTGAGGTCTAATTTCCTAAAGGTTATGGATCTGGAAGGTTTAGAATAAAATCCTCTATCTACTGGCCATAAGCTGCTTATCTCATTGCAATGCATTCCATTGCTTCAACCCAACAGTACAACTTCATATTGCGATGAGGATGCATTTGATAAAAATCCACTGCATAATGACTTATCATATATCAATTATAACATGGGTTCAGTGGGGATATGTTCTTGGTCAAGGGTCAGCCACCCAACAAGTCTAAAGACAAGTTCCTATCTATCTATCTATCTATTGCCAGACGCCTCAATCCCGTTTGGGGTGGCCACAAACAAATCGCCTCCAAGTCGCCCTGTCCCCCACCATTTCACTGCCCTGCTCCCAACTCACACCCCCCTCTCTCATATACCTCTCCACCCCATCCCTCCATCTCATCCTCGGCCTCTCCCTCCCTCTTCCCCCCTCCACCTCACTCACATACATTCTCTTTGTCAGTCTTTCACCCTCCATCCTCTCCACATGGCCAAACCATCTCTGTGTTCCTCATAACGCTTCCTATCACATCCACACCACAACGCTCCTTTATATCCTCATTCGTCAGCCTGTCTCTCCATGTGACTCCACAGGCTCCTCTTAAATAACTCATTTCCACTGCTCTCACTCTTGACTTGTGTCCTTCCAACAACGTCCAAGCTTCACTTCCATATGTTAGAGCTGGTATCACAATGCTGTCAGGTAGTAACTTTTTCACTTCCATGCTCACTTCCCTGTTTCTTATCACTGCTTTCAAAGAACCAGCAACCTTTCTTCCCTGCTGTACCCTTTCAAGCACTTCACCCTCCAAACCTCCACCCTTACTCATCACACTACCCAAGTACTTAAACGTACTCACATTTTCCAATTCCTCACCATCCAACCTTGCTGTACATTCACTGACTTCACCTCCCTCAAAGAGTTCCTAGCTCAATTAAACTAGTTGTTACTTCACTTCACTTGCTACTTACCACCCAAAACAAAATCCAAAACAAGTATCCATTTCATCTACACTTGTACAGTAGTCATTTAATTTCACTGCACTTCACTTGCTGTTTGAACTTTACTTGTGCTAAAACTCCAGCACTACAACATTGTTCCATCACTGACACTTAACATACCTGACCACGATGAATGCATAGGCCATCTTGGAACAAAGAAATGACTGTAGATTAATGTGACAGCAAGCATGTACATGTACAGTGAAAGTAGTGATCACATATTAACCAGTGAGGTTATGCACAGGATCATATCATAAGTGAAAATTCTATTGTACAGAGAAAAAATTGTGGTAGGTGGTGGTGGCCATCATCACTTACTTGCTGCCTACTCCTTTCTTTATCTTTATCATTCTTTTCTGTGTCTGCCCTCCTCTCTTCCTATTTTTCCCATCTTTCCTGTCGCATTTTATTACTCTTCTTTCTTTTTCAGATGGCTTTACATTGAGTGACAAGCCTAATGGTTTCCTGTAAGCAAAAAAGAAAAAAAAAAAATTACAACACTGGGTGGTAACCATATAACCAGCTCACACATTCCCTGTGTCAATAAGTGGGCTGACGGAGGGTTAGTGACCCTCCCCGTAAAAACCACTAACTCAAAAACAAACGGCCACCCCTTACGAGTTTATGGTGTCTGGCTATAGATAGGTAGATACAGAAAAAAGGTCACAGCATTTTTGTCATCGTATAAGCAATTCACTGCATACTTAGTGGTAGGTGGTGGTGACCACCATCCACTCACTTGATGTAGTGGTGCCTACTTCTTCCATCACCTTTATTATTCTTTTTCTGTGAATGTCCTCCTCTCTTCCTATTTCCCCCATCTTTCCCATCACTTTATTACTTTTCAGGTTGCTCCACACTGAGTGACAAAACTGGTTTCCTGTAAGTCAGGGAACCATTTACAACACTGGGTGGTAACCATACAACCAACCCATACGTGTTCCTTAAGTGTCAACAAGTGGGTTGGCGGAGAGTTTGTGTACCTCCCCATAAAACAACTAATTCAAAGACAAACAGCCACCCCTTATGGGATTGTGGCACCTGGATATAGATAGACAGATAGACCAATTCATCATAAAACAAGGGTGTGCTATATTTTCAAACTACCCACATGATGACATCTAGGCAGCATCTTGATCATCATCTTGGCATTGTCAAGAATCTGAGGGATTTTGTAAAAAATCTGAGGGGTCTGAGGTTGGCATCTAAGACTCTGCAGAGGAGTAAGGGTCACTGAGGGTTTTTAGTTGGCATGTTGGAGTCTATCATGATAAAATTCTCCCCCTCCACTTTTTAAAAATTAATTTCAGCCTTTTTACTGTTAGTTATACATCTGCTTTACCTGTATATAGTAGCCTACTCCCTTAGGAAGCATATCTGTAGTCCAGTTGTTGGTTACAGGGGGATTAATCAGCAAGCCAGAGTCTATCATCGTGGGATTTTTTTTGTCCTTTTTTTTTTCTCTCTCTCTCTAAAGGTTTTTTGATGTCACTGCCTTATGTCTGTTTTACCTTTGTACAGTAGCTTGTGCTCTTACGAAGCATATCTGTAGTCTAGCTGGAGTCGCAGAGGGTTTTTGGTAGGAGAATTGGGGTCTGGCCTGAGGCTTGGTTAACACATTAGCTTTAATGACAATAGGTAAAAGGGGCCTACTTATGTGGACTCTGCATGTGTGGTTCGCAATGTTAGGACTTTTACCATATAAGAGGAAGGACAGCTGTATCAGAGTTGCTGTACCTCCGTGCATGAAAACCTGTCAGCAGAGCACTGGGAACTGATGTCATACGTTTCAGCATCTTCCACTGGCTAATACAGTGGAAGGAGACAAGAGATATATTGGTAAAGGGATGACTGACTGACCGATTACAATAAAAGATCTTGACAATGTAACAACACAGGTCCCCAGCTTACAGCAAGACTAAAATGAAAACAAGGATAAAATAATATCCACATGACAATATATTAAAAATGACAAACATAAACAAACCTCACACATTAAAATCCACATAAAAATGTCAAGAACACACCATAATAAAGGCAATTAAAAAAAAAATAAAGTTACCAGATATTCATAAAACAACCAAAGCTGACTGAGGAAATCTGCTTCTCCAACAAACAAGGTGGCTCCTCCTATCAAACATGCCTCCTCGCCAAGGATGAAGGCAGGAAGGTAAGATGCATCTTTCACCCTAAACCTAGAGAGGTATTGACAGCAAGCATCCCCTAAACTGGGACACTCAAGCAAGAAGTGCCAGGGAGTCAACATGACCCAACAATCATCACGATAAGGAGGGGGTCTTCCCTCCAGGAGAGGGCAATGCATCAGGAATGTTTAACAAATCCATCAGTGGGTCATGGCAACTTACCAGTGATGAGCCATGGCTGTATAAGCTCATGGACAAACTACCACTATCACTCCCTGGAACTTGTTGGGTGCAGGAAGTGTATCCCAAGCACACAGCCAAGAGGTCTAGACATTAGTTTTAATTTCAGGGAAGTAATCCCTGTAGGGAAGAGATCTGATTCGGATAGCAAAAGTAGCTGCTACCCCTTTTACCTTATTTGCACATTTATTCCCTTCCAATCAGACATGGGGTGGCACTCAGCAAAATAAAATCCTCAAACAATGACAACTGAGGAGGAGGAACTTTTCTAAATTTTCCAAATCACAGGGTGGGAAAAGCTGAAATGCTAAAGGGCAGACAAAACTGCCCTGGAATTTCTAAAAATAGTACAATGGCCTCATGAGCAAGATAAGTTGGAAAGCCATCAAAACTGATGACAGCTCTGTAGTAAAAATTGAGGCTGAGGAGGGTAGGCTGCCACTCCAACTAAAATCAAGGAAGACGACCCCAAATCCAGCAACAGCATCAGATTTTGTGCCACTGGTAAAAACTGAGATAGACCCAGTATGACGGGCAAAGTAAAAAACTATGTACAAATCACCAGATCCGATGCCACAGCCTTAGGGATCACAACGTTGGCAAACTCTGACCTCAGATAACACCAGGTTGGAACCACAGATGTCCCCATGTGCAATGGTGGAATTCATGGGAGATTGAGGTCAGTCGAGACTTCCTCTGCCCTATAATAAAATGGTTAAGGAACCTGTAGATGAAGGTTATAAAATGGGTGGTCAGCAAAATTTAAAACAAAGTCACATGTCCTTCGGTCTCTGTACTAGCACAACACTACATGGAAATGAAGCCATAACTCCAGCCCTATACCAACAGCATCCACAAGCAAGCTTAGGACAGGGGAAATGTGAAATCCTCCTGTAGCCCAACAAAGGCCTGTGAGATGTATGGAGTCCAAGGTGCATAACTGTGCAGTAATCAAGGAATACACTTCATATCATGTTCCAGTTTGGAAAACACCAAAACTTGATGATGATGATGATGAAGAAGAAGAAGCAGAGGAAGAAGAAAAAGAAGAGGAGGAGGAGGAGGAGGTCTGTAAACACCCCATCTAGTATGAGCAGAACTTTTTAAAAGATTCAAACCTTCATGTTGGAAGCCTTACTCTGCTTTAGATGTGGGGCCCAAATTAGATGAGGGTCAAAACCGAGGACTAAAACTCTCACTTTTTCCTTATAAGCAATTCTTTGGCTATTTAAAAACAATTATGGCCAGGATATACACCATGTAAATGGCAGAAATGCGATGCAACACTCTTAGATAAGGAGAATCTACAACTGCATTTCTGAGTCTAGGTAAAAGCTTGGTCTATACTGGAACGTCCCACTGACTGGTGAAGACACTTGTCAGAGCCTAGGGAAGTAATGTCACATTTTGGCACCTCTCACTGGTTAAGAGCTTCATGGGAAGAGGTCGACTAAGTCCTAGTTTCCTACAAGACAAGGCAAGTTAAGTTCTAATTTTCAGGTATGCTGCCAATATTAATACAGCAAATGTAGGTAGCAGGCTGTAGCTCCCATGAAAAGCTGACCCTCCATTATAAGGGGATGGTTTTCTTAGAAATGACCTTGAAGATGAGATTAACACCCCCTAGGGGTGGGGGGTAGTCAGTCCCCCTAGAGATTGGTTGACCACCAAGGGATGTATGAGGTGCTATCAAAAAGTTCCAAGACTGTTCATGCTGTGAATCAACAGTCTGCAGCACAGTCATGCGTGCACAGCAGGGGCAAGCAGTAACCTTCCTGAGTCGGTATGCCACATGGTGTTGTGCTGTCAACATCGAAACCTGTGTTAAACATGTTTTTGCGACCACATGCATGTGCCCTTTTGCGCTCTTACTATGGACCTCAAACTTGAGCAGAGAGCAAACATCAAATTCTGTGTCAAGCACGGAAAATTGGCAACGGAGACTCCTAAAATGCTTCAGCAGGCCTATGGTAATGAAGCAATGAGCCTTGATGGTGATCCAACAATCCTCATGCACAATTCTTTGAACTTTTCTGACATTTTCGGGGATACTGCTTGTGGAGGGTCGCCCTGACCTCTTGTTTTCCAATGACATTCTGCCCCTCTTGAAGCGTGAATGCCACTCAAAACACCTTGCCTGGCTCACTACTTCATTGCCATAGGCCTGCTGAAGCATTTCAAGGGTGTTTGTTGCCAATTTCCCAAGTTTGACACTGAATATGATGTTTGCTCTCTGCTCAAGTTTGAGGTCCAGAGTGAGATCACAAGTGAGCACTTGCAAGTGGTCACAAAAGTGCATGTAACACAGGCCCTGATGTTGACAGCGTGACATCACACAACATACTGACTCATGAGGGTTACTGCTTGCCCTTGCTGCGCATGCATGACTGTGCTGTGCTCCAATCATTTGCAATAGGAACAATCTCAGAACTTTTTGATCACATCTTGTAGGCCTCCATGGATGGTACTCAAAAGTGAATGAACAACCCCCTAAAAGAGGTAGGGGGAACCTCAGGGGGGGGTAAGGAAGGGTGTGTTCTTGTGCACACGTGCATACACCCTGACAAGGTTGTTTTGAAGCATACATAATAATATTACTTGTACTAAAGCTGGGATGTTGAGGTACCGTACTCTGTGACAAAACGCTGGTAAGGATTGGTGTCAGAAACAATATAATGACACTTGAGGGGTGGGACATCTGTGGGGAGAGGACTCAACCCAAGAAATGCCTAAGGAAGGTAGCAGTGGCGGGGGTGGGATACTATGATATGGGGATGGGATACTGTGACATCAGGAACAGCAACACAGTGGGCTCCCGTGGGAGGGATAAACAGGATGTGCCTTGCCAGTCCGGTGGAAGAACCCTTTCTGCTAAGCAAGATGAACACCAGTGGAGCTATGGTTTCAGGGACAAGAAAGTGGTATGTTCCCAACAGGGAGGAGGGGTGCATGATGTGCCAGTTAAGTGATGGGTCAAGAGGGAAGGAATGGCCAGTGAGTGATTTGACAAAGTGAGGGAGCCTGCCTGAGGAAGGACTGCAACAGGACACTGCTGCATACTGGAGAGATTGGGGGGGGGGGGCATAATCATACTAAAGGAAGACACACTAACAAGGATGTCAAGGGTAGCATTTAACACTAAAATGTCACAGGAAGGTATATCAAGGAAAGGGGCACCATGGTAACACCCACACCGGGGATACTCCTAGGTATCATGCGCATATCAAGCAAGGAGGAATGTAACCAAATATTTGGGGGGGGGGGGGAGCAAAACTGGAAGAACCAAATAAACACAAAAGGAAGAAAAAAGGTTTCAAGAAGGCAGTACAACCAGAAGGTAAGTAAGACTATAAAGGAAGGAAAAAAACAGGATAGTCTATGAACCGATGCTATAACGGGAAAGCAACAGATGGATTGGATCATCCAATCCTTTATTATCCCATCATGAGTGTACAGGGCCTGGACTAGGAAACTTAAGTCTGACATTTATGATGAGGTTAACTAGTCACTCCTCCCCGAGTTCCGTTATGTGAATGATAAACTCCCACCACAACTCCAACACAATCCATTATAAGCAATAACCAGCTGGAACATCTTAACTCACTAGACTATCAAACTTCCATTTAGTTATATGGATACCATCCAAAGCTGTAAGTGGTTCCTTGGCTACAGGATATCACTGGGCTTGTCACTCTCTGTTGAATTACCTAAGGGTAGAATTACATCAAATGAAGAACTTAGTGCTGTACAGCAGGGTGAAGATGGGCACAAAAGTGATAGACACTGGGCTAGAATCACTAAAAGCAGTCAAATCCTGGAAAACCATCACTTTTAAAAAAATACCCACAATGTTTCAAGCCATAATCATGTATATTCTTTATGATGTCAATACCCAATCTTTGTTTCTCCTACACATGAGAACAAAGTTCTGAGATAGCATTTCTGTAAAAGCCTTGTTTAAATTACAAATTCATTAAGCCATTTTTTTCTTCCTAAAAAAATCTATCTATCTATCTATTGCCAGAGGTCATAATCCTGTACATGGTGGCCATTTGACTTCGAGTTATTTGTTTTATGGGGAGGGGCATTAACCCTCCACCAACCCACTTGCTGACATGTAGGGAGCACATATGGTTTGGTTATATGGTTACCACCCAGCATAGTAAATGGTTTCTTGGCTTACAGGAAACCATTTGGCTTGTCACTCAATGTAAAGCCACCTGTAAAGGAAAGAAACGCAATAAGAAGTGACAGGAAAGACAGGAGAAATAGGAAGAGAGGAGGACAGGCACAGAAAAAGAATGATAAAGCCTAAGGAAGAAGCAGGCAGCACTACATTAAATGAGTGGATGATGGTCGCCACCACCTACCACTAAAAAATCATTTACCTAATTTGCTAAAGTTGTACCCATGACTTATCACTCCTTGCCAAATTGACAGTATGTTTACAAGATGCCAAAATCATCAGTTTAATGAACACAGAATCATTAAAGTAAATAATTTGTTTTTTGCAGACTTACAGTAAACTCTCACTCTTCTAAACTTTTTGCGTTTTTCTGACACCATTAACCCTTTCGATACTTAGGGTAGCAGTGCAAAAGTCACCCATTCATTACTGGATGACGCAGGCTGCGTCCAACAAAATCGCCCCTTGATGGAAAGAAAAAACATTGTAAATTAGCGCACAGTTTATTCGCCAAACGTTTTTATCAACTACATAAGCAAGTACAACTATTTGAGATTACGTGAATTAAAAAATCAGGCGGATAGGAGCATAAATAAAGGCATGGGAAAAAATAATTTAGCGAAACACCACTCCTGCACTACAGCACGATTGTAAGATAATTTCCTTTTGCAATACGTAAAACTGACCCGAACTGTCCTACAGTTAATGTTTATATACCAAAATGTCGCTAATAAAATTTTCCTAACTCTTTCTCAGAAACAATTACCATAAAACATACATTTCTATGAGGAAACAAAAAGGGATGAAAAAAAACATCATAAATTAGCGCATAATTTACATTCGCCAAACGTTTTTATCAACACTATAAGCAAGCACAACTATTCAAGATTACGAGGAAAAAAAAAACACGGAGATAGAAGCAAAACTAAGGGTGTGAGGATAAAATGTTTAAGGAGTAATGAGAGCAGGGAAACAGGGGAGGTTCTCCCAGCACTCGACCAAGGCCGAGCTGGCCCACATCCTGAGTACTTGCCCACGGTTGGACGCAGCCTTTGAATTCCGGAAACGAAAGGGTTAACTGGTCAGCCATGGTGACTAAGTGATCAGAAAAACTGACTGCAAAGCTGTAAGCCCATCTGCACCAGAGTTCGAATCCTGGTGTGGACAAAAGGCATCACTCAACTCAAGTGTCCATCCACCTGTTATCAGTTGTTTAGTAAAACAAGTACAGTACATAGGTTAACACGTAGAGAAGGTACCGTAACTGTGGCAACCTGGATGATGCAGTGGCCCTGTACCCCCTGGATAATGGGTGAAAAACCTGCCACAGGCTCAAAAGCCTAAGTTGCAGAAATAAGCATGCAGCTAAGCGCCTCATGGTTTCTACTCCACCTTTACCCATTTCCCCTTTAACTGGCCAGACTTTCCTTTCGAACAACAGAGTATCAGATATATGAGATAATGTTCAAGGCAACCAATGCTTAGCTGTAATGACTTTCGGATTTAAGTTTAAGCTGCGTGACAATGTTATGCACTGTTCACTGTATGAAAGTATGCTGCATCACAATACTATGTAAAATATTATCTACACTGTACAGGAATTACATGGTTGCTCTGCACTTTTCAGCCATACATTAGGTCATTGTGCAATATACAGTATCCAGAAACATTCTCCTACAGTATGTCTTTCTAATGTCACTTTTTTTCCCTTTTTTTTATTTATTTATTTTTGCTAATAAGTCCAGAGTAAAATTCACAAAAATTGCCTAACCATTTCTACTAACACCTGCAAATGTTATTTTTCAGTTTCTTCCAACTTAAAGTAAAGGGTATCAATTATGACAAAAAGATTGTGACATTTCTAAACACATCCATGTCTTATAATAAGGCGGCCTGTACAGTGCAAGTATGCTTATTTCAGTCTGGATTTTCCCACTATGAATGCAATATACAGTATGGTAATGAGATTTTACTGCATTGTAGCAAAACCCTTATATTCTGTTCCAGTTATCAGAAAACTGTGTGCATATTACATGGTTTTCATTCATTCACTATCCTTTTTTCATCAACCATAAATTCTGTGCCTTAATTAGAAAGCAGAGATCTATAGTTTCATCCTGGATATGACCTTTTATCACAAAACACCTAATTTAATAGAATACCTGTAATTCTGGGATTCAGTGCAAATAATATTTCAGTCATTAACACGTAGGTACAGTATGTAGTTTAAAATGATCCACGTTCTTTACTAAAGGAGACATTATTTTAACTCTGCCAAACTGACAAAATGCAGTATTCTGCAATGCAACATGATACATTATTAGATCAGGACAATAATGAATTAGATCAGGTTTACTATGGTCTAATGAATTTTGAGATAAGAGTTCTTTTTACCTCTTGCTGCTAAGACCCCTTGATGCCTTAAAATAGTACATATACCTTGCATCCCTTGATGCCTAAATACCTGTATATCAGATATACCTGGTATCTCTTGATCCCTTAATAAATTAAATATACCTGGCATCCCTTGATGCCTAAATATATCAAGTATACCTGGTGTCCCTTGATGCCTTAATACAGTATATCAAATATACCTGGCATCCCTGGCGTCACATGAATTCCTCCAAGATCGGTAAATTTTGCTTAACAAAACTACAAAAAATTATAGGTGACATGCCAAAACCAAAAATGGCTTTCTAACTCCACAATGGGATATCTCTCCTACATTAAATAAAATTGACTGGCAGTAGCCAAAAATATATATATATATATATATATATATATACTGTATATATAAATATATAAAATCACCATACTGATGAGGTCAAGATCTAAACTGCTCTACTCAAAGAGAATCATGTCAAGACAGAGAAAGACAGTCTTTTATACTATCACATTCTACATCAGGCATGATGTTGCCCAGTGACCTCTTAGACATCTGCAAAGGCCCCCATATGAAAAGTGCACACCCCCTGTGACAGCCCTGTGCCATGTTCCCTCCCGCACATTTACCTGAGAGAGCCATAAACTTGCAAATAGTGTGCCAAAAAGGGAGTCAGTCCGAGCGAGCGAGATACAACTGACATGCACTCAGCTACCTGCCTTAGCACTGAGCTGCGTCTCCGGCTTATTGTGAGGAGGAGGAGGGGGAGGGGGAGGGAGAAGCCACACAAAAAGAGAAGAGAGAGGAGCTAAATTAGTCATAATAACAGGCTGCTGCTAAGTTTTTAAGCTTACATAGCAGTAAATAATGGACGTTGGACAGGGAGAAAAATTTACCTACTGTACTCGTTAATTTTGCATTACATTAATACTATTATTATTGTTATGTATCTCAGTACGGTACTTAAAGTTAGCAGGTTGATAACATTTCCAGTCATAATTTATTATACACAAGCAGAAAATAAACATGAAGGGCAGAATAAGCAAAATTGCAATAAACAATGGACACTGGACATAGACATAGGATTAAAAAATGAAACACTGAAAGAACCTAAAACTAATAATTTTCTATAAGAAATGAGAGATAACAAGGGTAATGCTTTTGAAATACATAATATAACCATCAGTAGCTTTTCATATTAGCCTACTTAAATGATTACAGTATAAAAAGTAGAAAACAGGACAAACTTACAGCTGAAGAGGGATACAATATGCCTACATATGGAAACACTAATTATGTTGTGTCTTGATGAGCATCATGACATCTCAGACATTCTCAACACCTTGAATTCAGTAAGGCTTTTTTATATAATTTTTGCTATTACCATATGATTACATTCAACTTAAGAAGGGTCTCTAATAATAGTGAGTTAATGAAGGGTACATGCATCTCCTCCAGTTTGAAGTTTATCCAATACTGAATACAATCATCTGGAGACAGCAAGAATTATAAAAAAAGAAAAGAAAAAAAAATGTTCCCAGACTGAAGGAATAGCAGAAGTGTCTATGTGTGGGAAAGAGCTCAGACTGCAAATAACTGTCAAATATTTTTTACAGCCTGATGATTAATGCTATCATCTGTCACAGTCTACATTTTAATTTAGTTTTGTATACAACACAGCTAAAGTGAAATCTATGCCTATTCTTCAACTGTAGTTAGTTGTTTGGCACTGACACTCTCCATTCAGTGCTGTACACAAGTGCAGTGGTAATGAAGGAACCACCCTAAAACTGCCGTCAACTGAAGTGCTGCAGTTCCATTGTGTTTAATACAACCGTATGAAAACTCCAGATTAAAACTTATGAAAATCTTGCACTGCCTGGCTACAGAGGGTGCTGGAGCCATGGTTACTACTGACTTGAAGCACTGTGACATGACCCTTTACAAAGTAACAAATACTCCTCTCTTTTTCTAGTGCTCAATCCAATCTCTTGTATTTATACTTTGTGTTCTTTACTTTTATGCTTATTTTAACATTACCAGGTAAATTATCTTCCTTTCTCAGGCTTGCTCATTTTATACACTCATGAAGAAAGGGAAAGCAGCAGACACTGATGAGGTATATAATAATGCAGTGAACTTACAGCATTCAACTGCTTATGGGGGGGGAAAAAAAAGAAAAAAAAAAAAAAAAAAAACAAAAAAAAAAAAAAAAAAAAAAAGAAGGAATTGTCTATATATCTATCCATGGCCAAACGCCATAATCCCACAGGGTGTCCATTTGTCTGTGAGTTAGTTGTTTTACAGGGAAGGGCATTAATCCTTTGCCAACCCACCTGTTGACATGTTGGGAACAGGTACGAGTTGGTTATACGGTTACCATCCAAAGTAACAAATGGTTTCTTGGCTTATGGGAAACCATTAGGCTTGTCACTCAATGTAATGCCATCTGAGAAAGAAAGAAGAGTAATAAAAAGTGACAGGAAAGATGGGAGAAATATGAAAAGAGGAGGGCAGACATAGAAAAAGAATGACTGTGAAGGAAAAAGTAGACAGCACTACATTAAGTGAGTGGATGATGGCTGCCATCACCTATGTGAAATAGAATGCTGCACTGGCGTCCTTTGAAACCAAAGTGAATACTTAAAATTATCATGGAAAAAGTCTGCATGTTGGTTTCTTTTTGTTGTTGCAGCTTGAATTACTGGAAACAGACTCAACTCTGATAGTTTGTCAAAGAGCTCCCTGGTTTCTGACATGTGTCAAGAGTGTACAACACTATATTTATGATCGTGAATATACTTTATTATCCCATTCATGACAAGCTATCTGTTGTACTTCTTCTTGATGCTGGCACCCTATTACTTAACTGGTTCATCCCCCAAGCACCCTCTTGTTAATTTGAGTAAGACCCCAAGAGTGCCTCCCTGATAAGAAAAGAGTTGAAAGTAAAGGATGTAAAAACTATAGTCATAATTTGGGATGAACACAATCTTCATAAAACAAAAAACAGATGGATGAGTGGAAGCCTGGAGATGGAGTGAAAGAAAAGGGCAGAAAGAGAGAACAAGACAGATGGAACTCAGAGATCAGCTAAGATTTAAAGGAATGGGCTACCAACTGAGAGGTTAGAGCATGAAAGATGGAAGAGGCCTTTGGCCTACTGTACTGTCGCACACGATGATGATGATGATGATGATGACGATGACAATGATGATGATCATCATCATCATTCATCATCATCATCATCATTCATCATCATCATCATCATCACGAATCCCATATATACAGTGTTAGGATCTGTATCAGTGGTTGTTAACATTTTTTGGGTCATGCCCCCTTAACTGTGGTCCACATATTTATGTCCCCCTTCCACTCTCCCTGCTGGCATCTGACTCTAAAAGCTTACTCCTTAATTATTGACATTACTGTCACTGCAGGTGACCCATGTGAATACTGACTGAATTACCCATTCTGCTAATCCACTATCCCCCTTTTTGGGAGATAGGAGGGGTGGGAGTTGAGGGACATTTACATTTTAACTGAAGTGTAATCCATCTTGCAACATAAGACTTCTTGGTAGCTGTAATTTTCTCTCAGAATGACCAGATGAGAGAGAGAGAGAGAGAGGAGGGGGGGAGGGTGACCAGCTAAAAAAAATATAATAATAATAATAATTACTTGGATATTAAGAAAAATGTTCTTTGAAGGCTGGAGCAGTGACAGAATATGAATACAGAATATTAAATCAATGGTTCATCGTGGCACACATGCATGTTCATGTGCGCGCACGCACACGCAAGCGCACACACACACACATGCACACACACACACACACACACACACACACACACACACACACACACACACACACACACACACACACACATGCATGCACACAACTTCAGAACACCACGGTAGAAATTTTAGAAATGGAAATAGAAGTGCACTATGGAGATAAAACAGATGTAATAGTATTCTATATGCCTCCTCAAACTAGGACATAGAAAAAAGATGATTATGAGCTGCTGGTATGAGAATCCATTACACAGATAATGATGTCAACTGAATGATGGAGCAGAATAATAATCATGGGGAATTTTAATTGTAGAGAAGTTGAGTGGGGAAATATGGATGCTGGGATCAATGAGATGGAAGTGGTGGGAATAAGGGAAGGTAAAAGAGATGAAAAACACTGAGAAAATAGATATAATTGTGGAAAAGCAAATTTTGCTTCCCTAAAGAACTACTTCCAAAATGTAGATTGGAGTGAAATGGATGCGGTCAAAAATGTTGATAAGAAATATGAGTTTCTGATGGAAGTGTACAAAACAGGAATTGGTATGTATGTCCCAAAATTCTCCACAGCAATGGAAAAGAAGAAAGAATGGTTCAACAGTACATGTAGACAGGCACCTGAGACAAGAAACAGAGCATGGAATAAAGTGAGAAGGTATAGCGAAAGGGCGTGGGAGGAATACAAGATACGGGGAGAGGAAGGAAGGAAGGAAGTATGAAAAAGATATTGTAAATAAGTGTAAAAAAGAGCCTAAGCTATTATACAGGTTTGTACATGGTGAAATTAAAGTTAAGGACAGTATAGCCCAACTGAGAGATGGAGATAAAACTTATGAAAGAGAAAAAGATTTGTGCGAAATAATGAACAACAAGCTGATGTCAGTCTGTGTGTTGGATGAGGAATTTAATGAACCCGAAATGGAAACCAGGACAATGAGAATGGCAGAAATTACAGTTAACAAGAATGAGATGCTGCAGATGATGAGGGACTTGGATGTTTGGAAAGCAATGGCACCAGATAACATGGCTGGATGGATCCTGAAAGAATGTGCTGATCAATTAGTGTGGTCTCTTTATGTCATCATAAAGGGTTCTCAGGAAAATAGGCAGGTACCCAAAGTCTGGAAAAGAGCAAATACTGTGCCAATCATCAAGGAATGAGACAGGGAAAGTCCACTCAACGAAAGACCTGTATCACATACTATTGTTGTTTGTAAAATCTGTGAGAAAATCATAAAAAAAAAAGGTGGATTAGGTACTGCATATAGAAGAGAATAAAGTGATAACACCAAGACAATTCAGTTTTAGGGAAGGAAAATCTTGTGTTACCAGTCTATTAAGTTTCTATAGTAGGGTGATAGATGTCACACAAGAGAGAGAGAAGGGTGGGCAGGTTGTGTCTACCTAGACCTCAGGAAAGCATTTGACAGGGTGCCCTATGAGAGACTGCTGTATAAATTGAAGACCTTTGGAGGAGTACATGGGACACTATTAAAGTGGATGGAAGATTATCTGGTAGGAGGGCAGATGAGAACAGTCATAAGAGACAAGATTTCACAATGGAAAGATGTGACTAGTGGAGTGCCCCAGGGCTCTGTTTTGGCTACAATAATATATCTACCTGTCTATTGCCAGACGCCTCAGTCCCGTTTGGGGTGGCCACAAACAAATCACCTCCAAGTCGCCCTATCCCCCGCCATTTCACTGCCCTGCTCCCAACTCACACACCCCCTCTCTCATATACCTCTCCACCCCATCCCTCCATCTCATCCTCAGCCTCCCCCTCCCTCTTCCCCCCTCCACCTCACTCACATACACTCTCTTTGTCAGTCTTTCACCCTCCATCCTCTCCACATGGCCAAACTACCTCAGTGTGTTCCTCATAACGCTTCCTATCACATCCACATCCACACCACAACGCTCCTTTATATCCTCATTTGCCAGCCTGTCTCTCCATGTGACTCCACAGGCTCCTCTTAACCCGCCCCGTCCTGGAGACGTGAATTCACGTCCTCACATGATGTGCACTCATATCCCGGAGACGTAAATTAACGCGGCAACATTGCAAGGTCCCTAATTTGCACAATTTTCAATTTAATTTGCACAATTTTCAATTTTCGTGAGTGATTTTTGGCACGTATACACGGGACACCTTCCTCTACAAGAAGCCAGGCAGGGACAATGCCTTACCCAGCATGACCTCCTCCCCCCCCCCCTGCATGTCCTTTTCTCCGCGATTCACCTGTTATAAGTGACCTGGCCAGTAAAGCCATGTCATGCCACGGTACGAAATTCAGGGCCAGAGTGATTCCCCAATCGATGACAATGTGGAGGACAAACATTAGAGGAAGAAACAGTCAGAAATGATGATCAGGTAATGTGGCAAAAAAAGGTCAGGAATGGTGATGAGTTAGTGAGTGAAACAATGCTTATAATGCCTATATTGCCGTTTGAAAGCCAATATACTCTCGTACTACACATAAATTCGTACCAAATAAATAAATAAATACCGTTTATGAGCGGTGTGGAATAGTTATCCTCCCATAGAACTCGTTTTCTTTGCAGCCAGCCTGATAGAAAACCCTGTAAGGTAAGGAGGTACTCCTAACTGGATCAAGTATTTTAAACCTCAGGTGAGCGATTTCTCTATGAATTTTCGATGTTTCTCACCAAAAGCGGATGTTTGAGCCAAAAAAAAAAAGGTCCAAAAATGTCGGGACTGGGGCGTACCACTGCCCAGAAAACGTCGGGATGGGGGGGGTTAAATAACTCATTTCCACTGCTCTCACTCTTGACTTGTGTCCTTCAAACAACGTCCAAGCTTCACTTCCATACGCTAGAGTTGGTATCACAATACTGTCATGTAGTAACTTTTTCACTTCCATGCTCACTTCCCTGTTTCTTATCACTGCTTTCAAAGCAATAATGTTTCTGATATATATTGATTATTTGCCAGAAGGTTTGAACAGTTACATGAGTATGTACACAGATGATGCTAAAATCACCTATCTATCTATTGCCCGACGCCCTAATCCCGCAAAGGGTGGTTGCAGACAAAACACCTCCAAGCTGCTCTGTCTCTCACCATTTGACTGCCCGCCCCCCAACTCACTCCTCCCTCCCTCGTATATCTCTCAACTCCATCCCTTCACCTCATCCTCAGTCTCCCCCTCCCCCTCCCTCCCTCCACTTCACCTACATATTAAATGTATTGATGGCTGTAAGGAGATGCAAAAGGACTTGAACAAACTCCACAACTGCAGCCAGACTTGGAAAGTGGAGTTCAATGCCAAGAAGTGTCACGTGTTTTAAATGGGAGTGAGTGAAAACGGACCATACTGGATACTGTATATGAAATGGACAGTGAAATAATTAGCAAAATAAAAAGAAGAGAAGGACTTGGGAGTGATTATACAAGATGACCTGTCACCAGAAAAGCACATAAACAGAATCACTGGAGGCACATATGAATTACTGACCAACATGAGAGTGGCATTTAATTATATGGATGAGGAAATGCTGAGGGAGTTGATAGTGTCCATGATAAGACCAAGAGTAAAATATCCCTCTGTGATATGATCACCACACCTGAAAAAGCATACCAGGTATTGATAAGACTGGTTTACAAAAAAAAAAAAAAAAAAAAAAAAAAAAAAAAAAAAAATTCTGAGGCAAGCATGTACTGTAAATAGGTGTTTTTGACTAATTTTGATATGCTTAATTCAAATGTCTAAACAGTTTTGCTCTATCACCTCTAGTTTATTTGCTTTCACATATACCTTTTTTTATTATAATGCATATATTTATAATATAATGAGTTTATTTCATATATGAAAATGGCATATTACAGAACAAAACAAAACAGACACAGAACACTGACAGAACTAAATATTACCATTACTTGGATATAAGCATATACAGTATACACACCATAGTACTACAGACAGTCAGAAGGGAGTTATTTTGGACGATCTGGTGTACTTTGCCTCCCGAATGTCGCGCAGGAGCATGCAGCAGAAGTCCCCCATCATGCTGGGGTTCCACTTGCCTTGGTAGTTGCCCTCCATCTTAGTAATATCTTGGTGGAACCTTTCCCCATGTTCGTCACTTACTGCTCCGAGGTTCTGGGGGAAGAAGTTCAGGTGGGAGTGGAGAAAGTGAATCTTGAGAGACATTCGGCACCCCATATCCTGATAAACCTGCAACAACATCTCGACATGCTCTTGGTAATCTAGTGCCTGTGTATTATCAAGGAAGCCATGGCAGACTACCTTAAATGCTTCCCATGCTTTCAATTCCTTCAAGGTGAGCTTCCCCTTGAATACCTCATCCTTCAGCACCTCCCGGAACTGAGGTCCGACGAAGATGCCCTCCTTGAGCCTAGCAGAACTGAGAGCTGGGAACAGAGTGCACAGATGTTGGAATGCAGCATCATCCTTGTCCATGGCCTTCTTGATTCTTCATAAGGCCAAGTTGATATGAAGATGGGGAAGAAGAATCTTGTTCATGTCCACCAGAGGATTTTCTTGGGCATTGTATTTCCCAGGCACGAAAGTGCTCCTAGACCCCCAGTCCTTCTGCGTGTAGTGCTTGACATGTTTGAGCTTGTTGTGGCGCGCGTTTTAAACCAAGTTCCAAAAAAATAGGACGGTAAATGGATTTTTGATGAATATTTTGGGTCTAGGCCTATATGTATACATGTATATCTCAAAAACTAGAGGTGATGAGTGAAAACGGATTTCGAATCTGAAATCAGCACCCCAAAATTAGGTTAGAATGCCTAATTTCATGCTTGCCTCAAATTTTTTGTAAACCAGTGTAAACTAGAGAAAGTACAACTTATTGCTATGAGGATGATACCATACTTAAGCAAACTGACCTATGAGAAGAGATTGGAAAAAATGAAGTTACCAACACTACACAAGAGAAGGGAAAGAAGAAATTTAATTACAATGTTTAGAAATGTAAGAGATCAAGATAAGGTGGATAATCATTTTGCACTGAATGACTAAAGAAAAAGATGTCATGAATTTAAATTGAGGAAAAGTAGATGCCTTAATGATTTTAACCCCTTCTCACGTGGATAAGTTAATAAGTTTTCTGTGCTGTGATGTGCCAGCTTCCCCCCCCCCCCCAGCCGCCACGCGCTGCAAAAATGTGTATTCTCAGCTTATTTTCACCACCCAAACATATTTATTTTGCCACAAAACCCACATCTTCCTATTCATCAATGTTTGTTCTGTACAATTAGCCAAAAAAAAAAACACACACACAGACACACTATACGTATGTTAGGGCCCTCAGAATAAACATTTGGGATCATAGATTTCACTTCCCAACATCATAAGTCAAATGTTTACTAATCAATCTCTACATGTTATACCATCATTCGAAAGAGAATTTTATTAGCTTTCGAGTGCTGGAGGTCCCAGTTTGATATGAGTTATGGTGTTCGAGTAATAAGCGAAAAAGTAAAACCCACTTCCGACAGACAACAGATTTTTTATTCAGGGAGCTCCAGCGAAAAACTTTTCTCGCCACTGTTAAGTTTTTATTTTATAATCCTATGCAGACCTGGCTTTCATTTGAGCCAACAACGGTGATCCTAGGCCTCATAGTTTTTGAGAAAAAATGCAAAAAACTATCGTGTACCCACGTCCTGTCGTGATCGTAGGGCAGTTTCCTGCCTTCCTCTAAGCTACTGAACATATTTCACCAATTCTTTGTACACTAGATATGCACACTATATTCACATGATTCACTGTCACTATTTTTTATAGCTGAATAATCACATTTGGTGCAGGGTAGAGGCAGTGTAGTTGATTAGAAACAATAGCACAAACTTCGTTGGGCCAACACCTGATAACAACCAAGAATGCTTCACAAACACCAAACTTCCTATTGAAAACACCAAATCTAATCACAACAGTGTCCAAACACTATACACAAACACTACTGGTATAGTGAAATATGCCTAAGTGATGTATTTGCTGCTGCTATAGAGTTCGATTTGGGAAAAGTTGTCAATACAGTGAAAGCTCGATTATCCAGCTTTTGGTATATCCGGGCCATGACTGAATGGTTCAGTGCTACAGTAATACATAGAATTATCTGTACGATAGCTCCGGTTTAAACAGGAAGCATCCAGTTGTTAGCGAGCGAGGCATGGGTAAACCAGAAAGAGTCTGCCACCCCTGCCCCCACTCACACCTCCCGCTCATAACTCGATCACGAGGGTGGTAAAGTGGAGTTTGGTAAGGCAACTGATACACCTTGACCTAGCCTAACCTTGCTTAACTACCTAATAACTTAACCTAACCCGGGCTCCAGCTAGGAAACTGGGAAACTAAATCCACTTTTGTGTACGCTGAGTTTCTCCCATTATGCAGGGAACATTCATAGGTAAGGCTTAAAGAACGTGGTAATAAAGGAGGAAATCCTTCAGCAAGAGAAGGTAATTTACCACCTTCAAAATAGAAAAATACAGAAAACAAACTGGAGGAATATGAAGTGAATTGGTAAAGTCTTCAGGCTGTATGCTTAAATGAAAATGAATGGGTTTCCCAATTTTAGGGAACAAAATGGACCAAAAATGTCTGCTAATCAGAAAAAAAAAAAAAATCACATTTTCTCATAAGTTAGCATTCAGTTCTGCATTCTTCATTAGATATCGCGCTTCCCAACACATTTCGGACCAACAGAGCATACAGTTATTTCTTCGTCACACATTTACTGTTCATTCTTTTGTTTGTTAAGTGTACTGTATGTGTGAGAGTATTAATACAAACAATAATGCATTCCATTAACCCCATCATAACTGCCAGCCTCGAACAATGCTTTACTGTATCGGTGTCAGGGACATTAAGGAGAGCTATAAAAAACTGCGAACAATTATGGGAAGGGAACGAAGGTCACTGGTATGTTTACACAGCCCTAGTCTACCATCCCAAACAGTCAGGCGGCCTGGCACTTCATCTCAGATCTTTTTCCCGATATGTTTAAATGCTAATGTAACATGCAACGTGATTATGAGTAAGTTTCCTCCATTATGCCGGAAACAATCGTAGGTAAGGCTTAACCCCTTAAACGCGGTTGTGTACAGTCGTTCCCCCCCGAGTGGCGGGGTTGTATCGCGGTCTGAGTACCTGTAGGAAAATATTCGCCAAAAATCAGAGATTAACCCTAGAACATTATACAGTAATCCCTCTAATATCCGAACGCCCAATATCTGAACATCCCCACTAACCGGACATCCTCCTGGGATCCAATATTCCCAAAATGGGCCAAAAACCGCAAAATTTTTTTTAAAAATCTGACTTTTTTCCCTCCCATAATTTGAAAATCCCACCTGGCGCCGAACAGCTGTTACACCATGGTCCCTTCACCCCTTCCTTCCTCCCCCTTCCCCCTCCCCTGTCAGGTTGCCATTTGGTATTTTTCATTACCAAGTGTGGGCCAATTTGGTAATGAAAAATTCGTTTGGTAATGCATTAGAATAATGCATTACCAAATGGCTTTTTCACATGTATGAGGATACACAGGATGGAGATGGTGGACTGTTTGCTCTCTCTGATTAATCTGCTACCCTACATAGTGTGAAAATAATCAACATGGTGTTAGTTATAAGGAGAGCGATTACATGTATTTCCACTTGTATATATAATTAGTGAAGAATATATGCTAGCTTTACGGATTTGGTAATGAAAAGTTATATTTGACAATGAAAGTTGAGGAGATTGGTAACGTGGCTGTTGCGATCTGGCAACTCTTACCCCACCAACATCAACAATCACAGCTTAACTCAGATGGAGAGCAGATACTCATAACAGTGCAAGCCACAGGTGCTTGTTTTTTGTGGATAAACAGTGAATAAACTGCAATACCTTGCCACTAGAACACACAGGAATTTACAGTGTTGTGCAGTGTTAAGAAATTAGAATTTAGAGTGGAGAGGATTAACTGTGGACTGCAAACTGGCGGTTCAAACCAGTCCAGGAGCAAGGGACTTGTAAGTACCCAGAATGTTTAATATTGTATAAACTCACCTCTAAAACCTCATTTTATGGTTCTTTTGCATTTATTTCAGTCTTTTATGTCCCTTATTGGTGTGATTTGGGTGTTAAATAGGTGCAATGCACGTCTAGAGGGAGTTGTATAGGTGTTTTTCAGAGTTAGGGTCCATAAGTACAAGTCCATAAGCTGGGGCCCAATATCCGGACAGGGCCACTATCCGGACCTGCCTATGGCTCTATTATGTCGGATATTGGAGGGATTACTGTACTTGGTATGGCAGATAGTACTTACATTCAGCTTTCTCCAGAGACAGGTGTTGAGCCTTTGTGGACTACCCAAGGACTTGTGGAGACTTGCAAAGTTGGGTAACCAAATCTTCACTTTCACACCTCCAGCAACCCGGTTTCCCCTCTACCACAGCCTCATTCTGTCACAGTAAACTTTATACTGCAACGTAAAGGTAGTTAGGAATCCGTATTTGTACAATAAGCACTGAAAATACGGCTAAAATCAACGAAGCGTACGGCCAACATGCACTGTGGCGGCGGTCTTCCCATCACTCAACAAACATTTCCATTTTCACAGCTAAAAACATGTATACTACATTATTTTCAATCATATTACTTCCCAAAAGATCACCACGGCGCGCTTTTTATTCTGCCTTATGCCCACCACTTTATTCTCGTTCCTGTCGGCCGCTTGCACTGACTGGGAAGAGCTAGAACTCGCCATAATGTCACTTTGAAAGCCTGCAGTAAACTGACGCTAAACAGGGGCAAACCGTGAGAAAAAAAGCTAGTGTTACAACTGGGGAAACAAGCGTTTCCTAGTAGCATAAACTGCTTGTGAGAGGAGAGCGCAGATTTACAGTTCTGAGCGCTCAGAGCGCTGCCATGTATCACAGCCAGGCTGGCCGGGCCGTGGTGGGGGGGGGACGGGGGGAAAACGCGATACTTGGCAACAACTGAGGTCAGTAGTACAAAGGTAAAGTATGCTAGTTGTAGCTAGAGGGTGGTGGTACTGATAGACAATACCAGCTGGAGCCTGCTTGCCCGCGGTTATTCAAAATTTACTAGAATCGCAAACGCGACGATCCGCCATTATGTCCTTTTCGCCGTGCGTCGCAAACGCAACGATCCGCGTTTAAGGGGTTAAGGAATGTTATGATAATAAGAGAGGAAATCTTTCAGTGAAAGGTAATTTACCACCCTCAAAACAGGTAGAAAAATACAGAAAACACACTAGAGGAATATGAATTTAATTGGTAAGGTTATTAGGCTGTATGTTTAGATGAAAATCTATGAGTTTCACAATTACAGGGGACGAAATGGAACAAAAATGTTTACTAATAAGAAAAAAATACTGTCATCTCATGTTCTTGTAAGATGGCATTCAGTTCCACATTCTTCGTTCGATGTCGCTTCCCAGCATATTTCGGACCGACAGAGCATACAGTTACTCGTGCTCCTTACAGTTAAGTGGATATTTATTGCTCATTCTTTTGTTCAGTCTTAAGTGTATGTGTGAAAGAGATGGTATTGATACAAACAATAATGTATTCCATTAACCCCTTCATGGCTGCCAGCCTTAAACAATGCTTTACTGTACTGGTGTCAGTGACGTTGAGTTAGGGAGAGCTATAAAAACTGCAAACAATTATGGGAAGAAAACGAAGGTCACTGGTATGTTTACACGACCCTACTCTACCATTCCACACAGCCAGGCGGTCCCTTCATCCCAGATATTTTCGCAGATATGTTTAAATGCTAATGTAACATGCACCCTAATTTTATGTTTAAATGCTAATGTGACATACACCCTAATTTTATTAATTCTTTCACGAATCATAGCAAATCACAAGATGGGTTTAGGGGGGAGGGGAAAAAGCAAGGTGTACCAGACGAGTCTTTTCACAGCTGTAAGAAAAAGACTCTAATTTTATAACTTTGAAAAAGTGGTTCCAAGGTCTGCCATGGGAGCATACAAATTTTTGAACTCATGAACATTGAGGGGAAATAAACATATGCTTTGCTGTAAGCAGTAAAAGCACCTTACCAAATCAGTTCATCCTGATAGTCTGTTATATTTTTCTGATTATATCTGGGTTGGTAAATAAACATTTCTTGTTAAATCTGTTTCCTTGCTGTTTTTAGTGGTTCTGGTGTGACAACCCTTTGATTCATTAACGTAATGGCAGAAGTCACTGTTCTACAGTAATCTAAGCGTTTAACTAAACCTGGCCTAACCTAGTGTAACTGCACCTAAAAATATAGCCTAACCTAATTTCCAGTTGGGAAGTTGGGAAACGAAGTCCACATTTGAGTACGATGAGTTTCACCCACTGTGCTGAAAACAGTTGTAGGTCCAGCTTCAAGAACATGACAATAATAACAGGGAGGAAATTTTTCAACAAGAAAAAGTAATTTACCAAACTGAATATACTGTACTTAATGTGTAGATTAACCGGTAAATATCTCAGTCTAACAATACAGTACCAGTACTTGCGTTTTGTTTCTGCCGGATTAATTGTGATTTCGGACTAATTGGGCACCCCTTCACACCATATAGTCCAGATAATCGGGCTATCTCTGTACCATCTCAGCACTTTTGCGGCACCTCGGTTTGGGTTACCTTTCCCAGAAGGGTAGTCAAGTCATACCCCACCTGCTCGTGGTGACCTCGCAGACACCCTGTTTTTTTCCATTTCTGTTCTTTGTGTTTTTTTTCGGTTTTCTTTTCTCTCCTAAATTAGGGTGACACAAACGGGGGCAGTGCTACCCAGGTTTATCCCGGGTAATATTGTATATACTTTTTGCTGTTGTTGTTGTCGTTTTGTTTTGTTTTTATTCTCCTTTACCATGAGCAAAGAACACCAGTGCCCTCGCTGCAGTAGGTCTGTAGCAAAAATAACACAGGCACTGAAGTGCGCCTACTGCAGTGAGTGGGTTAATATAGCTTGTGAAAATTTGGATGCAGGCAACTATCCATTTATGAAGAAAAGCCACCAGCTGGGCTTTCACTGGCAGTGTAGCCAATGTGTTGCACCGGCGGACGAGGTCTTGGCTGGTGGAGGAAGTAGTACCAAGAAGGAGTTTGAAGATAAAGTTATTGGCCCGATCTTTCAGGCAATTAGAGATGTTTCAAATAACTTGGAGGCACTAGAAACCAAGGTCTCATCACCCATGGCAGTCACACAAGATCAGGCCAAGCCATTTACATGCTGTTCGCGGGTCTCTCGTGGGGGAAGTGGAGGATCTGCCTGGGGGCGTGATTGAGATCAGTGCTCATGGCAAGAAAAAAAGCCATTCATAGTCAGCATGTACTGATTGTGAAATCAAAGAGCAGTGCTGATGCCCTGACAAATCAGATGGGACCAGAAGACATCAAAGGTGTACTTAACTCGGTACCGGTTGATACGAAGTAGCTGCCTTAACCCCTTAACCGCAGGGCATCACTTTCATGAAGCTCGGGTGCAATGGATCATACCGCGGGGCGTCACTTTTGCGATTCTGTGTTATTTTGAATTTGCCCAGGCTTTGAAGCAGTTGCTTGTATCATCTGTCAGTACTGTCAGTGTCTAACAATAGTCAGTGCTGCTACTGTCATCTGAACTCCCATCCATTGTTGACAATTTAGCCATTTCTCACCGTTCATGACTCCCTTCCATTTCCCTCTTCTCCCCCCTGCTCCAGCTGTGCCGCACTAGGCAAATCTTGCCTGGATTTTTCCACTCATTTTATCCATTGGAATGAGCCCAATGCCTTATTCTCATACAAAATAATATATATAAAAAAGAAAAAAGGTAATTGATAGTGCCATACAGTTGGAATTGGCTAATTATCACCTGGCAACACCCCACGTGCACTCGTTCGCTAATTTTCCCTGTTTATTTCCCCTTGAAATATGCTGTATGATCTGTTCTCGTAATAAAAAGATATATAAGAAAGGAAGGGAGAGGCCTAAGTGATATTTACATTCACCTGGAACTACCTAATTTCCTGCCAATCATTTCACAGCATATAAATTAACAGCTGTCACCTCGCTGACGTTGTCAACCCTTGGTGGCCCCACATCCGCCTCGTCATTCAGTTCAGTGTTCGTCTCTTGAGAAGAAAGCACGTAGCACTCGCGCCCTCCATTTCCGCTGCTTCTAGAGGGCCCTGTGACCTCTACCCCTACTAAACCTCGTGTGAGAAGAGGTAAAGGACTACTGTAAGTGACTCTGCTGTGGAGCGTGAACTGGCTAATTTATCCATGACAATGATGGACAGTGACTACAATCTTTCTGGTGAATTGTGTGATTAGCCAGAGGAGGAAATGGTGATAAACTACGAGTGCTTCAGTGTCCCAAGTTCATCCTGGCTCCAAGGGAAAAGAGCCCTTAGTTACTGGAAGTGACAGTGTACAACATACTGTAAATAAAATAGAAATGTAAATAATTACTAATATAAGAATATGAGTACAAATAATTCGAGTAATGACAGTGAAAGCTTTGCTCTCTATGCTAGTTTACTGAATGAGAAAGTTAATGCCTGGAGTGAAAATAAACTACTATAACTGAAGGAAACTTTTCAATAAATGCTGTATATATATATAAGTGTAATAAATTAATAGGAATATAAAGTGTGAGTGTGTTCTCGAATAATAAATGACTAAATACCAGCAGGAAACGATCACAAGTGGGAAGCTCGTACGCGCTCCTAATTTTCATAGCTTTCACAGTGTTTCTTTTTTGGTGTATGGATTCCAAACTACTTGAAAATCATAGAATTGTGTTTCTAGTGATAATATCAGGCTGTGGTAATCACATTACGGGGTGTCGGGAAGTGTAAAGAGGAGACTTCGTTACCCAACTTCAGAAGTCTCCACAAGTCCTACGGTAGTCAACAAAGGCTCAACAAATGTCCCAGGAGAAAGCTGAAGGTATGTGCCATATGCATATGTAATTATAATATTCTAGGACTAATAACTGATTTTTGGCAAATATTTCTAAAAATCAGTCAGAGCGCAAATATCCTCGCAGGACACGCAAGGAGTGCAAAAACATCTCCGCGGTGTAGTGGTAAGACCAAAGCTGGTGGGCTGGTAATGAAGATTCCATCAGCTGAGGCCAAAGGTGAAGCAACTGGAGTGCTGACTGATCATTTTGGCTCTGAAGGCACTTTTTGCATATCAAAGCCAAAGAAAATGTTGCCTAAAATGACAGTGACAGGTCTTTCCTCCTCCTTGGGTGACTGACATCATCCCACACATTCTGAGAAAAACAATAAAATTAAGATGCTCGTTGATCGAGGTTGTACCCTCAACCTTCTTTTCACAAGAACAAGGAATGACACCAAAACTGCTGTCTTGAAGATGTCGCCAGAGGTGAGATCCTCCATTGTAGAATAGGGCAATTACATCTATGTGGATCTTACAAGATGCCACGCTTTCGATAGATTCTGGGTTACACAGTGTCATCACTGTCAAGACTTTGGTCATACATTTCATACATTTGAGAGATGTTCTAGGAGAAATGATGAACCTAAATGCGTCTTTTGTGCTGAAGCCCATAAATCTAAGGATTGTAGTAACAGAAATTCTCCCAAATGCATCAACTGCTCTTCTTTAAGACATCAAGATGCTAATTCAAATTCACAGTTGGTTGCCCATTTTGCAGCAAGTAGAGACTGTCCAATTATGATTTCTCATAGGAATAGACTGATTGAAAACACCAATTTTGACCATTCAAAAAACAGACTACATCCCTCTTGAACCAGTTAGGGATGGGTCTTTTAAATATTTGTGTTATCCGTAATAAGATAGACCATATTAATGAAACTCTAAATCAGCACGAGCTTGACATTTTGTGCCTGACTGAAACCTAGTTGTGTGAGTCTGATATCGATATTACAGGTAACTCGCACGGAACACGATCTCACGGAACGCGCTCAGTCTATTCCTATGAGAAATTCCTATTCCTATGAGAAATTATACACGGTAAGGGCTGAGATACATATAAGACAACGTAAGATTAAAAAACCATTATGAAAACTACAAATTAACGCAGGAGAGGCCTTTGAAAGATCAAATCCTCGAACGTCACCGCAGCGCGCGGTTTGTTTTGATTACGTGACGATCTAGGCGGGAAATTATTTAGTGAGTGAGACATTCCCGAGTACAGTAGCACAGTATTTGTAAGTTAAATATTTACAGAACTGTACTGTTCTGGTAAGTTTGTGTGCAACTTAAAGTACTATTATATAACGTTAAAGCAAGAAATAGTCTTATAACCAGTTTACCTGATAGGCGTCAGAATATTGCCTTTTTTATTCGTTTTTTCCACAATACAGTACAGTATTTGTAAGTTAAATATTTACTGTTCTCGTATGTACTGTACTTGTAAGCACTTAAAGTTAAATCATTAAATAAAGCCTTGTAACCAGTTAACCCGAATTATATGATTACCCATGATCGGCGTCGGAATATTGCCTTTTTTGTTTGTTCGTTAAACTCTTACTGTACTGCTTTTCTACAGTACTGTATTTGTAAGTTAAATATTTACTGTTCTGGTATGTACTTGTAAGCAATTAAAGCATTAAATAAAGCCTTGTAACCAGTTAACCTGATTTATATGATTACCCATGATCGGCGTCGGAATATTGCCTTTTTTGTTTGTTCGTTAAAGACTTATAATAAAAGAAAAATACATTTTTGTCTTGGTATCTTTACATATTTGCTCAGGTTTGCTGTAATGGTTTGGATCATTTGATGCAATGCAACTTGTAGAAAACTGTGAATAAACTTTCGGGAAGTGAACGAAAATCTGGGACATGAGACTGACCTTGACTTCACCCTCTCATGTATCATCTGTCAGTTCACCACCTGCTATCGTGATGAGTGGATGTACGATTTTTTTCGCTCGTGGCCATGCCTAACCATGCATAGGTACACCCATTATATCGACCCAGACAGAAAATACAATCTTTTTCCTCCCTTGCAAAACACAAACAACCACCCTGTTTACGAGACAGCAATATATATTGCGAAAATAGCAAGGCAAAATGATAAAGATGAACGTAAAATGATAGAGAAAGATGAACATGTTATGACGGAAGAAGTACGTTTTCCCCGTCTGTAAACGTATTTATTTCTACTTTGTATCTGTATTCGTAATAATTAGACTTATTGTTAGTTCTGAAACTGCATTACGATTCTATTTTTAGCCATTCTCGTGGTGTGGGAGCTGGAAGTTGTGACACAACTTCCTTATTGCTAATCGGACTGACCCTCCACTTTATTCTCCCGTGGCAGAGTCTAGCCTTGGAGGACGTGCAGTTTTCTCATTTAGGACTGAAAATTCAACTCTTTCGCTCCCTTTTCCAAGCATGGGCACAACAATAACGTAAAAAATAACTCGAAACTACCATAAATATATATCAAAAAGGTGAAAATGTATTCATAACATTTTTTTTTTTTTTTTTTCAGCCATTCCTAACAGATTATGTACTGAAATCATTCGATATCACAGTACTGCACTTCTAAGTTAAATATGTACTGTTCTGGTATGTACTTGTAAGTTAAAGCACTGGTACCAGTTAACCTGATTTATATGATTACCTATGATCGGCGTCGGAATGTTTCCTTGTGTTTACGTACAGTATTTGTGTGTTGAAGTTTTGCTCTGGAGTACTGTATTTGTGAGTTATAACATTAAATAAACCTTCTAACCACTTAAAGTGCTTTCTAGTGATTACCAGTGACAGATAACAGCAAAACAACACATTTGGGGGGTCTAGGGAGCAAAATACGGAGTAGTTTAAATATACGCGATTTTGCACCTAACACGGCACGGTAGGAACGAAACCCACGTGTTCCGTGCGAGTTACCTGTATTCATAATGCTTTGCCTAAGACACATTCTGTTACTAGTATTCCCAGGCCTGCTGCTGACTATCCGGGAGGAGGAGTAGCGCTCATCTACTCGGCAGCACTTGCAAACGTTTCTCTCATTGCCTAAGACCTGATCCCATCTTCATTTGAATTTATGGAAGTATTAATAAATTTCCATCAGAATATCATTAGAATTGCAACTGTCTATCGACCAGGTCATCCGGGCAGGTTTATGGAGGAGTTTGGGCAGTTTCTTGAAGGGTTTTCTCTTAAACCTGGAGGACTTCTTGTTTGTGGTGATTTCAATTATTGGGTGATTTCAATTATTGGGCTGACAGTCCAGAATCAAAACCATTTTCTTCAGAATTCTTTGAGTTGATCACCCAGAACAATTTTCTCAATTTCTCAATCATGTGAGAAATCCAACTCATGTCTCAGGACATGTCCTTGACTTGATCTTGTCCCCTGTTGGTTGCAGGCACATATCAGATGTGGAGGCTGACTCATTTGACCCCTTCATCTCTGATTACTCTTAGTTTTGATGTCCCGAAATCCCCTTCATATAGAAAGGTCATCAGGTTCAGAAATTACAGAAATGTTGACCGCCAGTTGATGCGTCTTGAAATTGATCAGCGTTTAAACTACACTGATTCTTCAAATCTTTCTTCTGATGAATTGGTTGATATTTACAACAACGAGCTTAGGTCAATTTTTGACCATTAATGTCCTGAGGTAGTAAAAACAATCACTGTACGTGATAATTCTCCTTGGTATGGTCCATCCATTAATTCTTTGCGTAGACAATGTAGAAGGGCAGAACATGAGTGGCGCTTGCAGCGGACCAAAATAACTCGTTTGCGTTACGTTTTTGCGAGAAGAGCAGTCTTCACACTGTAAAAGCTCAAAAGGCTAGGTATTATCAAAATAAAGTTGATTCATGTGGTGGTGATAAAAAAAAACTGTCTGCAGTTGTGAACAATTTGGTTGGTCAGAGGAATGTAATTGTTAAACGAACTTCTGTATCTGATGCCCAATTGGCTTCTGATTTTACTTCATTTTTTACAAGTAAGATATCTTGCATAAGAAGTGATTTAGACGCAGTTCTCCTAGTGAAGTGTACTCAGTTGACTTCCAGCCGTGGTGCACCGGGCTGGATGTAAACAAAGTCAAATGTTACATCAAAGAACTTAATAAAACATTTTGCTCACTCGATTCATGTGACATGTCACAACTGCCTGATGTGTATGAGCATGCTGCAGAATTTATCTGCAACATAATAAATAGATGCTTCTTAGAAAGTAATTTTGTGCAGTCTGAGAAACGTGCTTTGCTTAGGCCCCTAATTAAGAAACCTGGCCTTGATGTCGAGAGCATGACAAATTATTGTCCGTCTCTAACCTGTCTTTTTTATCCAAGATTACCGAGCAGGCCATACTCGATCAACTCATACCACAACTAGAACACAACAGAGTTGTTCCTGTTGTTCAATCAGCATACAGAAAATACCATTCAACTGAAATTGCACTAACAAGGATTCAGAGTGACGGTGGAAAACACTTGTAGTTTTTTATTTTTTTTTTTTTTTTTTTTTTTTTTTTTTTTTTGAGGAAGAAGGAACCAAAGACCATGAGCCCACAAAACTGTTCTTTCCAAGAGAAAAACAAAATACAAGAGAGAGCCAAATTCAAGATCCATTCATTTCGAGATGCCTGGACACACTGCGTTTGAAAGACTGGAGATCATAGGAAGCAGGAAATACAGACAGAGGGAGACAGTTCCAGAGTTGACCTGTTGCATAAATGAAGGACTGGAAGTAACGGTTAACTCTTGCATTAGAGAGTTGGACAGAAAAGGGGTGAGAGTTTGCTGCTAGACGGGTGCTATGAGCCCGTCGTAGAAGTGGAGGAATGCATGCAGACAATTCAGAGGAACAGTGATCATTGAAGTAGCGATAGAAAAGAGATACGCAACACTGCGGTGAAGAGACAGAGGTTGAAGGGAGTCAGTAAGAGGGGGAGAGTTAATGAGACGAAAAGCCTTTGACTCCACCCTATTGAGAAGAGCTGTATGTGGGGAGCCTCCCCACACATGAGAGTTGTACTCCACACAGGGGCAGATAAAACCCCTGTATAGAGTCAACAATTGTGCAGGGGCAAAGAAGGAACGGAGTCGGCTTAGCACACCCAATCGCTTGGAAGCAGAGTTTACAAGAGATGTAATATGATCTTTCCAAGACAAGTCCCGAGCAAATGAAACCCCAAGCATGTTCAAGGATGATGCAGGATTAAGTTGAGTATTATTAAACATAAGTGGGTATACCTGTGGAAGATTTTGTCGGGTTGATAGGTGCAAAAACTGAGTCTTTGATACATTAAAAACAACCAGATTATTTTTACCCCAGTCAGAGATACGAGCTAAGTCAGACATTAGGTGTGCCATAGCCTCATCCCTTCCCTGTTGAAGTAACTGCTGAGATGGACGTTGTGGGAATCGAATGGAATGGTGAAGGGTGGAGTCATCAGCGTATGAGTGGATAGGATTAGATGTACAGCATAGAAGGTCATTGATGAATAAAAGGAAGAGAGTTGGTGATAGGACAGAGCCCTAAGGAACACCACTGTTAATAGATCTAGGAGAAGAACGATAGCTGTCTACAACAGCGGCTATAGAACGACCAGAAAGGAAGCTAGAGAAGAAGGCACAGAAAGAAGGATAGAAACCATAAGAGGGCAGTTTGGAAATTAAAGATTTATGCCAGACTCAATCGAAAGCCTGTGAGATGTCAAGTGCAATGGCAAAGCTTTCGCCAAAGTCCTGAAAGGAGGATGACCAGGAGTCTGAAAGGTAGGTGAGAAGATCACCTGTGGAGCGTCCCTGACAGAACCCATACTGACAATCAGAAAGAAGGTTATGATAGGAAAGATGCTTTAAAATTTTTCTATTAAGAATAGACTCAAAAACTTTTGAGACACAGGATGTTAAAGCAATTGGGCGATAGTTAGAGGGTTGGGAATGGTCACCCTTCTTTGGGACTGGCTGAATGAGAGCAAACTTCCAGCAAGAAGGAAAGGTACAAGTTGACAGACAAAGGCGAAAGAGTTTGCCTAGGCAGGGTGTAAGGAGAGAAGCACAGTTCTTGAGAACAACACGAGGGACTCCATCAGGCCCATATGCCTTATTAGTACTGAGGCCAGCAATGGTAGAAAATACATCAGCTGAAGAAATTTTAATGTTAGCCATGAGGAAGTCAGAGGGGGGAAGTGATGGAGGAACAGCACCGGAATCGTCTAAGGTGGAATTGGAGGAGAAAGTCTGAGCGAAGAGATCTGCTTTATCAGTAGAAGAAATAGCTACAAAGCCATCAGAGTAGAAAAGAGGAGGGAAGGATGATGAGGTAAAGTTGTTAGAAAGGTTTTTGGCAAGGTGCCAGACGGAACGAGAAGAGTTCGAGTTGGAGAGTGAGAGCATTTTGTACGGATGAAATTATTTTTAGCAGAGCGACGAACAGACTTAGCATGATTCCGGGCAGAAATGTATAAAAGATGTGATTCAGGGGTGGGTTGGCTCCGGTACCTCTCTCCCAGTTCTATTGGATCTGTCTGCAGCTTTTGATACAATAGATCATAATTTATTGTTGAATGATCTGTAGTTTTATGGCATTCGTGAATGTGTCCTTTTGCTCCTTAAGTCGTATCTGTCGGACAGATCTCAGAAAGTGGTTGTTGCTTACGCTAGCTCTGATTCAGCTCCCCTTCTATTTGGAGTCCCTCAAGGATCAGTTTTGGGTCCAATTCTATTTACTATCTACACAAGTAGTTTATCGTCTCTACTTGATGCTCATGATGTGTCCTATCATTTTTATGCTGATGACATCCAGCTCTAAGTTAAGATGTCAGATATCAACGATACTAAGACAAAGGTTGAATCTCTAATGTCTGATATTAAGATTTGGATGGCTAAGAGGAAACTTAAGCTGAATGATGGTAAAACTGAGATCATCATCATCAGAGGAAACAGAAGGGGTGATGACACTGACAATGCCCTGGCTTTGAACATTGGCGTGTCACAGCTTAATCTAGTCAGTTCTGTTCAAAATCTGGGTGATTATTTTAATTCTAAATTAAATTACAAAGAACATATTAATCAGGTTGTAAGTGGGTGTAACTTGCATAGGCTATCAGAAATTTGTACTCTGTGAGAAAATTCCTGAATAGACAGTGCCTCTTAACATTAATCCATCTCGTCTCGCGTTGATTACTGTAATTCACTGTGGACTAGTCTTCCAAATAATATACTAACAAAAGTTCAGTCTGTGCTGAACAGGGCATCACGGCTTATCATTGGTCTCACCCCGAGAACCTCAACTACCCCACTTCTGATTGAGTTGCATTGGTTACCAATAAAGGCTAGAATTGAATTTAAACTGTGTCTTATTACATTCAAGGTTCTTAAGTTTGGTGAACTGAAGTATCTTGCTGAATTGTTAAAACTCCCATCGGCACGCCCGGGTGTGATGTTATGCAGTGAAGATGATTCCTTGCGTCTTGACGAGCCAGGAGCCATTCACCAGTTATCTTTCTCTGATCATTCTTTTGCATACAGAGCCCAAAGATTATATAACAGATTGCCATTGTCCATAAGACAATTCTCTACTGCTGAATCCTTGAAGAGACAGCTGAAAGCCTTTCTTTTTTCAAAATGCTGTGACCTGGAGAAAGGTACTATATAGGGTTTAATTATTGCGACTTTCATGTATATATGACGTAGCTTGTATTATATACAAGAAATGTTACAATTCTTGTAACTGTAAAAATAATGTATGTGTGTCGAGTGCTAGTGAATTCCCAGAGGAAGAACTGGCGCTTCTGAGAAACAAAAGGCCCGATTATCATTATTATTATTATTATATTATTATTAAGAGTGGAAATTTAAAGAGACAGAACCGCACAGTACCTTCCCCACTCACAGCTCATTTGGTACTGAATAACCTGTCCGCTCTCTTGCTGATATCGGGACCCACAGTTGCCAGTAATTACTTTTGATGAGGAGCATGGAAGCTACGACGCCTCCAAAAATGCCAAAAACTTTTTCCCTGATGAAAGTTTTTATGTTTTAATGACGACAAATGTGTCATTGTGTGCAGAGGGGTTATAAGGTTCAGTTTCCCAAACAGAAGTAAAAGTACTTGGAATGACTTAGACAAAGGAAGTGCTGAAAGCAAAAAGCATCCATGTGTTTAAAACTTGCCTGGATAAAAGTAGATACAGTAAAACCTCACTATATCGGACTAATTGGGGCCCAAGCCAGCCCGAATAAAGTGAAAGTCCGATAAAAGCGACATCAGGACCCCCCTGGACTTCCTCCTCCTCTTGTTATGCACAGAGGCTTGCTTGTCATTCATTCATTTATTCTCTCTCTCTCTCTCTCCCCCCGCACTGGGCACTTCTATTTTACTTCACATTTTTGTCTTCATCATCACCATCTTCACTTTTCCATTCATTTTTACCTTCACTTTCAGTTCACTCTGACATTCACATTCACTTTCATATTCTCTTCCATGCTCATTTCACATTCACCTTCACACTCACTTTCACTATCACTCATTTTGAATTTCCCTTTCACCTTCACTTGCAACCTTACTTTCTCATTTTCACATTTATCTTTGCAATTATTCACTCACCTTCACTTTTGACCTCCCTTCTTTTACTATCACCTTCACCTTCTCTTTCACTTTCAACTTTTCTTTCACTTTCACCTTCATCTTCACGTTTAAATTCATTTTCGCTTTCACTTTCACCTTCACTTTCATTTTCTCCTTGGCCTTTACTTTCACCTCCACTTTCACCATCTTCATTTTTACATTCATTTTCACCTTCACTTTCACCTTCATTTTCATTCATTTTCACCCTCACTTTCACCTTCACCTTCACATTCACCCTCACTTTCACCTTCATATTCACATTTACTCATCTTCACCTTCACTTGCACTTTTGCCTTCACTTTCACATTCACTTTTACTTTCACCCTCCACCTTCACTTTCACCTTCACTTTTACTTTCACCTTCACAATGCCTTCAGTAACCTTCACTTTTTCATTCACTTTCACCTCTCCCGGAGACAGAGAGAAGGGGAGGAAATATAGAAAGAGAGAGAGAAGAGGGACCAAGGTTGTGCCTATCTCCCTCATTTGTTTATGCCAAGGGGATGCCATTTGTCATTTCTGTATTTATTCTCTCTCTCTGTTTACTTTGACATTCCATATTCACTTGTTTTCTCTCTTTCACCCTTGCTTTTACACTCATTTTCACTGTTATTTTAATTTTCAATTTTACCTCTCTCTCTCTCTCTCACACCAGAGATGGAAGGGGAGGAAGGAAAGGTATGAAGGAGGAGAGAGAGAGAGAGAGAGAGAGGAGGGACTGTTATGGTATCTCCTATGTTTGTTTATTCGTTTATTCCAAGAGAGGACTGCTTCTGGCTTTATTGGACTTTTGCTGAGCATAAGAATTTAGTCCACTTGGCTCCTTGAGTCCGATAAAAGCGAATTCCGCTATATTGAAGTCCGTTATATCGAGGTTTTACTGTATAGAGACAGAACAATACGAGCTTAGCTCAATTCCTGTATACTACAAATTGGTAAAATAGGTAAATAGGTAATTACACACACACACACACACACACACACACACACACATACACACACACACACACACTGTTCCCCTATTCAAGAAAGGAAATAGACAGAATCCACTCAACTACCGACCAGTATCACTTCCCAGTGTTAAGATACTAGAAAAGCTGGTAAGAAAATTTTGCGTAAACCATCTAGAAGAACACAATATAACAGAAGTTTGGGTTTTGAAAGGGAAAATCATGTGTTACTAATCTATTAAGCTGCTATGATAAAGCTACAGAAACATTACAGAAATGGGAAGGATAGGCGGACAGTATCTATCTAGATTTCAAGAAAGCATTTGACAGAGTACTGCACCAAAGATTTTTGTGGAATCTGTACCATCAAGGAGGTATCCAAGGCAACCTGTACTGTTGGATGTAGGATTTTCTCAGAAAAAGGGAAATGAGAACTGAATTAAGGGGAAATTACTCAACATGGAAGGAAGTGACTAGCGAAGTTCCACAGGGCTTGGTGCTGGCACAAATTATGTTTTTAGTGTATATAAATGACATAGATAGTAACAATAGAAATGAATGCTATCTAAATATGTTTGCTGATGATGCAAAAATACAAACAAGAATTACTAACACAGACTCTTGTAGAGAGCTACACGAAGAATTAAATAAACTTCATGAATAGAGCGATATATGGCAAATGGAATTCAATGTGGACAAGTGTCATGTAATTTTGTAAAAGTGGAAAAAGACCAGATTGGGATTATAAGTTAGGAAGTAAATCCCTACACATATCTGAAAGAGAAAAGGGCCTAGGAGTGATTATCAGTAACAGACGATCTCCAGCTGAATGCAACATGTATGTATACACTTCTTGCTAATATGAGAATAGCATTCACATACATAAATGAAGACATGCTGAGAAATATATTAACATCATTCATCAGACCAACCCTGGAGTATGCATCAGTAGTCTGGTATCCTCATCTCAAGAAACACTTAGATAAGACTGAAAAAGTTCACAGGGCCAGTACAAGATGGGTACCAAGTTTAAGGGATCTTAGCTATGAACAAAGACTAGAAAAACTGAATCTGCCAACACTACAGGAGAGAAGGGAAAGAGGAGACATGATTATGCTGTATAAATGTGTCTCGGGGAAAGAGAAATTAGACATAAATGAATATATAACCTAGGGGGAAGCATCAGCAAGAGGGCACTGTAAAAAACTGCACAAAAAGAGAGGTGATAAAGATGTAAGGAAATTCAGTTTCCCAAATAGGGCAACTGATCAGTGGAATGCACTACTGAATGAAATAGTGTGTGCCAAAACAATTAATACATTTAAGGATATGTACGATAAAAGTGATTTAATACACAGGACAGTACGAACTTGACTCATTCCTGTTAAGATACAATTAGGTAAGAACACACGCACGCACACGCGTGCACACACACACACACACACACACACACACACACACACACACACACACACACACACACACTTGTTGAGGGCACTATTTTTCCTGAGTCATCATGCTCCCAGATTGAGAACTGCTGATCTATATCACTAGAAAGAGATAGAAAAAATAGGAGGGGGTTGATACCTGGTTTTATATTAGAACTGGTTAATTTAATGAGCTATTAATTAGCAATGTATATCATGCACTATAATACTGGTACAGAACAATCTGTCCAAAGATAAAACATTGGCAATATGTCATTTCTTTCCAGAACATCCTCCAGCACTTACAACAGAAAAATATATCAGTGAATACAGGTACTTACAAAATGAAAATAATGTATTCCTAATTTACTCTAACGATGAACTACCTCACAAGCTCTATTTACTGTACATCATAAAACTATAAAGCAGAGCTGAGGACCTGAAGCAGCCAGAGGAAGGAAATGATTGATAGACAACAATAGGTACCTTCCAGAACATGTTATTGCCTTTAGGCTGTTAAAAATACTGTATATCGCTAAATTTGACTTTAACTCTGTGATGTTAGACCTTTGTCACACTCTTATAAATGTTGTTTACATATAATATTTACTGACTACTGCTACTCAAAATACTGTATTCATTATTCAATACAGAACAAACTGAGTAAAAAATTATACGGTTATGCTCACTGTGGAATAATAAAATATGAAAGAATTTCCTCACTGGCAGCTAAACCTAGAGCTCAAACATATTTGGCACTTTCATTATGTACACAATTTGCTAAATATACATCGAACACCTGCAGTTCTGTACTGTTCATTCAGTAAGGGTTATTATAGAAAAGAACTAAGATGTAATTCTGTGTAACTCATGCACAAGCCAGGGCTTCATCCATTTGGTTAAAATCATTTAACATCAATCAGTCTGAAAGCATGAGATTCATGTGCATGTCCTGACCACTGAGGAGTGAACAAAAATTAACTGCATCTGATGACACAGGTAGGTTCTCTTTGTATGTTTTAGAAAAAATGTGCAACATTTTAGAGCATTTAAAAAAATCTGAATTGTTGATACATGAAACATGTATTAAAATCATATTATTATCAGCATAAAATTCTCATAATGGTAGGACACCATATACTGTATGTAGGTATATCATATTGGGAACCATCCGAGTATACCCCTCAGCATCTATAAGAAAAGGAAGAACCAGGCTTGAGAAGCACTGTATTATACTTCTTGTGAGTGAGAATAATCTTTACCAGATACAGTTCCTGGGAAGTCACTAACACTCTCTGATCCTAGTCAAATACGGGAACAGGTGGAAACTAATATAGGGATGTCATTTTCTTCTGCTCTGCCTGTCCTATGTAACACAAATATATATATATATATATATATATATATATATATATATATATATCCATCCATCCATCACGCAATCCTACGTTGCTCCATGAGGAGCGTAGGAGCCCGGGGCTAGGCAGTTGGTCCTGACATTTAAGATGAGAGTGACCAACCTCACTCATCCCTGTGTGGCATTATGTGAGCAATAAACCCCAACCACCCCTTGGATATAAGCCTTCACCGGCTCAAACCAATTGGAGCACAATAATTACCCACTAAGCCACCAGGCGCCAAAATTTGGTTATATGGTTACCACCCAGCTTAGTAAATGGTTTCCTGGTGTACAGGAAACCATTTGACTTGTCACTCAGTGTAGAGTCACCCACAGGCAGAAGGAAGAGGAAAAAATGAAGGAATGAAAGACAGAAGGGGGAGTGTAAAGTCACCCATAGGCAGAAGGACGAGGAAAGAATGAAGGAAAGAAAGATAGAAGAAGATGGAAGGAAAGAAGGATGGAGGAGAGGACAGGCCAGACACCCGAGAGCAGCACTACATTGAGTGAGTGGATGGTAAGCGCTCCCACCCACACTATATATATATACTGTATACATATATATATATATATATATATATATATATATATTCATCACGGGGTTTTCACTTGAGAGGTTGTTAACTTATTCTTTCTTGATACTGTACGACCTCTGTGGGGTTTAACCAAATCAAATTAACAAAACAATTTTTGGTGCAGAAGGGTCATGTCAGGCTGGTTCAAGTCAAAGATGACATCAGTTTCGGCGCAACTTCCATATGCAACAAATGCAAGATCATAACAGTCTGTATGGGAAATTCTGCAATTGTTTACAGACACACAGCTTCTCACTCCTTGACTGACAGCTGGTTGAGATGGATCCTTCACAGTCACAATGCTTGTGAATGGTAGAATATTATGATATCTATTGTTACCTTCTTACATGCTTTCATGACATACATGTGGAGGGAAAACAGGTTTTGGGATATGCAAAAACCTGCATGATACTAAGTTTCTGGATTTACAAGCTTTTTCACTAAATTCATGGATGTTAAGGACACTATTCTGCACTTTTTTGGAAATCTGAGGGGGAAAAAAGGGGGTCAAAAAAAAAATAGTAGTGTAGATTCTGGCAATTTATTCTAAGACTCAACTTTCTGGAACCTTTGCAAGGGATCATAACGTCCAGTATTACAAAGAAGATAGAAGAACAAGGACACAAAAGTAGTTATAAAGGATATTATACAGGAAAAAAAGCATTAAAAGAATACTGTACAACAAATACTCACTGCTGTAAGGGAGAGATAAGAATATGCTATACCACACATATTATCCTCAGCAAATTCTCACATACATATGAAATCTTACACATATATGGATTAGGTGAGTAAACACAAATTAAACTGGGATATCAATAATTTATAAGAAAAATAAGGGCACAAATTAAATAAACTGACTGATGTGACAAAAACATACTAGACTAACTCTCCTCTTTGTAATGTACTTTCTGTCTTTGGTCAGTCTGCAACAGCCATCAAATGATCCAAATATTCTGAAGATATTTCTGGTAAATCTCACTTACTCTCCTCAAAGTTAACAAACTTTACTTAAGAGAGGAAGTAAACACCAAACAGTGCTGTAATCAAATGAAGAGAGAAAAGGATTTCTTAAGTGCCTACAGTCATCATCCCATTATCATTTGTCATGCAAGTATGACAATACCAAAAAAAGGAATATTTTAGAATGACCAGCCAACTTTTCCTTTGTTGTCTAGAAATGTATTCTCTAGCATGAAAATAAAAAGAAATGGGATCTACAAAATTAAAATAATGTATCATTAATAAAAATAGTTTAAGGGGAAAACTACCAAGATAGTTATCATGAATAAGGTAACAAGATCTGTAACAAAATTGGCAGTCACATTACATATTCAGAGATGGATTACTTAATATATGAGAATGAGATAAAGATAAAAATCAAACTATATAATTTAAAATAAAAGAATTAGTCGTGGCTGACAGCCATGAGTGTGAAAAAAAAATATCAACAACAAAGAACCAGAAAACGAGTAAAAGGCTGGTTAATACAAACTACAAATTTACTTCTTAAAGAAGTGATATAGAGCGAAGCCAGCATGACTTTCTGTTTTTACAACTGTTTGGGAGGTAACTTTAGATCAACAGTGTAAAATAAAATCTTTGTTTCAAAACCATGACTTGAATGGTGCTGAGTATTCAAGCACATAAATGACAATATAAAAATTAACATCTACATTATCAAACATGAGGAGAAGTCAAGGTGATGAAAATATGGCAGACAGTTCAGTACAAATTATGTGGTATTTGTATGGTAAGAATGAGTTAGTGAATTAATGTGATAATTCCACAACACTTAAGAGGTAAAAAATTTTATGGGATTTATTACCTGAGTAAACCACCAGGAAAAAAATGGTTTTGTGCTCTGACACAGCCTGAATTATGATACCGTACAGTGTAGGCATGATTGCTAACTTTGCACCTGCCATGTAGCTGTGGGACAGCATTATCAACAGCATCATGCCAATGGCATATCAATCAATGAGTATGAACATAATACTTGAACTCCTTCAATCCAATCATGTATTTTTCAATTTCAGTTTTGCCATCTGCAGATGATTTTATTCAGCTTAAGATAGACTTTTCAAACTGGTGAGGTTATATGGTTATATGTACAGCCTCAACTCTTCCCTTCACTGAAAGGTTCCTTGTGGTATCATCAATAAAATGAATACTGTATATTACTGGACTGATGAGGATAATCCACTGTAGGGCAACCCATCACTCAGGTATTTTACTTTGGCTATGACAGACTAAGGTTATGCAGATGAAGAAGATGAAGGAGACCCCTGGCCAACAAAACATTACAGTGCAATCTTAGTTAATCCTCTGTAGAGTGGGATATCACTTGTACATTATACTCTGTCTTTTATCAGACGATTTTTTTTAGTCTGACTAACTAGCCATTACCATAGTCATCATTTAAAATCTGTAGTCCTGAAAGTTAGGAACTGTTTCAGCAAACTGTCCTCTTTCCCCACCTCTCATTTTCTGTAAGATGCTCAGAGGAAGTTGCATCCATTGTGCCACCTCTCCACCCTTTCCCCTGTGCTATACTGCATCTGGTAATGGTCTTGCCTTGACTGTCACACTGCCATATCCCAGAACTTCTGCCTATCAGAATTTCTTAATACCCCAAAATGCATCTCTTTGGAATTCACATCCAGTGAGTAGCTTCACCCAAAACTTCAACCTATGGCAGCTCAAGTCCAGCTGTTACAGATTTTATCATAAATGGAGGACAACTGTAACCTGGTGTATGTATGTTCTTTTTAATTTAGTTTGTTTTTCCTTACTCTATTAATTTTCTGTAAAAAAAAAAAAAAAAAAAAAAAAAAAAAAAAAAATCCTGTGTAACACCATAAAAAAAAAAAAATCCTATGTAGCACCACCAAGGAAACTGATGACTCCAAACAAAAAAATCTGACCTAAAATGTTATGGCTACAATTTTAATCCAAAGCACATTCTCAGAATGTAAGCTGACCTATCAAACACTGACTATACACTAACTTCTTACCCAAGTTGATTACTGTATTAGTAAACACATGGCAGGTAACACTGGTTAAAAACATAATTAATATTGCTGCATACTCATCAATGAAGTAAAAACTGTCACCTAACCAATTCATTCAATATGACTTCTTTATGATTGACCAGATAACTAGGATACTATACTACTGCATATTGACAAGAGACTTTTTTATCAGTGTTGCTTTTGATACCAATTATACATAAAGTTTAAAGATTTTAGGATACTAATATTATCATCATTTTACATAATATCCATACAACCTGAAACATAGAGTAAAACTGATGACTGTTACAGATGAGTAAACAGCTTTTCAAGAAACCTTGCTTAATAATGGAAGCTATCCACATACTCTACATAGAAGGAATTATAATATCATTAACTACTCCTCATATTAGTCACTCCCAAAATTTCTGAATAAGATTTTGGTTCTGAAATGTCTTCTTATACAGATGTAGGATATTAGACAAATTTGCTAGATGGATAAGCTATGCAATATGCAGTATACTATGCAGGAACATGGCATGACATAAGTTGTACTGTACTCTAGAACAGTGAAGAATATCTTTCAGTTTTTGCCAGTGATCTTACAAGTATGCAGTAACATTTTAGACAAAGTATTGGTACAAATGAACTCTCAACATTATCATACATGACAGTAGAATTTCATCTCAGAAAGCTCATTATCATACATGACAGCAGAATTTCATCTCAGAAAGCTCATTGCAAGATTGTTTTTTCCCTATAGGTATTACCATGTACATATTACATGGGAGATATAATTTATATCAGAAATGATTTTGCCTCAAACACAGATATCATACTCTACTTCCTTACTCTAATGGGCTGGCTGACGTATTAGCGTTGCATATAAAAAAGTTATCAAATGTTTATGCTAATGTATGTAGAACTTCCCTACGCAGCACACAAAGTTTCATGGAAGTATTAACAAAGGTCAAGCAAGCCACAGAGCATTTACCTCCCTTATTACCTCACTTATTTCAGGTGACTTTAATTTCCCCTTCAAGAGGTGGCCAGTGGGTCGGATCAAGCGAGGAAGCTGCAACGATCAAGAACAAACCAGAATGCTACAGGGCCTCATTGTTCAGCTCTTCCTGACTCAAGAAACTGTTGAACCAACAAGGGGGAACAATATCCTGGATCTACTCTTTGTCAACAACCATGAAATTATACATGGGTACAAGTTGAGAAAACCAAATTCTCAGAATGCAGTTTGGTCTCAGTGCCAGCAAAATCACCTTGTTCACAAGCAGCAGGCATCCACAACCCAGAACTTCAACAGTGAGGAAGCTGACTGGGAAGCCATAAAACTGAGCCTTGCAACTGTGGATATACGATTGGATATGAATGAAAAAGTAGGGTATGTGAAGGTGGATGGAGTAGTTGGTGAGTGGGGTGTGCCCGGAGAAGTGGATGAGAATAACAGTGCTATAGAGGACACTAGTGCAGGAAGGGGGTTCGTGATAGCCAATACCCTCTTTAGAAACAAAATGATCCACAGAAATACATGGTGAGCGATGAGTAGGAAGAGTGGTGAACTAAATGAATGGAAAGCAATGACTGATTATGTGTGTGTGTGTGTGTGTGTGTGTGTGTGTGTGTGTGTGTGTGTGTGTGTGTGTGTGTGCATTTACCTATTTGTTTACCTATTTGTAGTATACAGGAATTGAGCGATGCTCGTGTTGTCCTGTCTCCATATCCACATTAATCTAGTTTACTTTTACACACATGAATGTTCTTCTCCTGCACCACCTTTTTGTCTAAGTTGTTCCAAATACTTATGTATTTACCCAATATACCTAATTGAGATACACATGAAATATGCTATGCTCGTGGGTTCCCATCGCTGTTTCTCAGTAAGTCAAATTTAGCTTTAAACTCATTTAAGTTTTTAGACTGGATGATCTCTTTGTCCAGACTATTCCATAAATCTATACTTCTGTAAGGAAAGCTATATTTCTTGATATCCTTCAAGCAGCTTGACTTTTTCAATTTCATTCCGTGTCCTCTTGTTGCTCTCTTATCCCATAAAAACAGATCTTCTCGGTCAATTTTATCTACTCCCACCATGGTCCTGAACACTGCAATCATGTCTCCCCTCTTTCTCCTTTCCTCTAAGGAAGGCAAATCCAGCTTTTCCAGCCTCTTTCTGTATGACAGATCTGCCAGACTGGGGACCATTTTGGTTGCTGTTCTTTGTACTGTATTATCTCAATCTTGTTTATATCTTTCTTTTTGTGTGGGAACCACACTACCGCTGCATATTCTAACTTGGGGCGGATCATGGCCACTATCAATTTTTTCATCATCTCCTCATCCATATAATGAAATCCTACTCTTATGTTAGTCAGGAGTTTATAAGTCTCTCTATCTTATTAATGTGCTTTTCAGGTGACAAACTATCTTGGACCAGCACTCCTAAGTCTTTCTTTTCTCTCATTTTAGTGATTAATTCATTACCCAACAAATATCCCTGCTTGTCGTACGAGGCGACTAAAAGGGTTGGTGGTGGGTTAGTGCCCCACCCCGTAAAAAGAACTAACTAAAAAAGCAAATAAAGCGCCTCGGACCCGGACGGACCATACGTTGACGACTAAGGAACGGACAAAGGACATTCTGAGAGTAGGAACGTGGAATGTGAGAGGAGTGAATGATGAAGTGAAAGAGAGAGAGATTGTCCAGGTGCTTGAGGATGCAAAAGTGGATATATGTGGATTGACTGAAACTAAATGGAAAGGTGAAAGGATGAGAGAATGGGAATACGGTGTAGGTATATGTGCGGGAGTCAGTGAGAATGAGAGGGCAAGAGAGGGAGTATGTCTGATGATAAGCAAGAAGTGGAAGGAGAATATAAGAGAGTATGGAACAGTGGGTGCAAGGATTGTATGGGTGGGGATGAAAGTAGGTATACAAGCATGGGCGATTGTATGTGTGTATGCTCCAACAGAGGATCGAGTGGCAAGAGTGAAAGATGAGTTTTGGGCGAGAGTAGAAGCATGTATGGACAAGTTTGAGAGGAGCGAGAGAGTGCTGTTGATTGGAGACATGAATGGCAAAGTCGGGAATGTACGAGTGGATGGAGTGGTTGGTCAGTGGGGTGTGCCAGCAGAAGTAGATGGGAATGGTAGTGCTTTGGTGGACATCTGTGCTGGTAAGGGGTTGGCAATAGCCAACACCTACTTTCGTCATAAGATGATCCACCGGTATACATGGAGAGTAATGAGGAGGATGGATGGTGAACTTGTTGAACGAAAGGCAATGATAGACTACGTGTGTGTGGATGAGCGAATGAGAAGACAAGTGTTGGATGCAAGGGTGTGGAGAGGGTGGGGGAATGGAGTCTCGGACCATCACTTAGTGATGGCCAAGGTAGAGCTGCAAAGAAAGTGGTTGAGGAGGCGAAGGGGAAGACAGGAGGAAACAGCTCCTGTGAGAAGAGTGGAGAAATTGCAAGATAGTGAGAAGAGGACAGAGTATAAGAGCATAGTGGAAGAAAGATTGGGAAGGTATGAGCTAGAGCAGATGGAAGGGGTGGAAGACGTATGTAAGATATTCACGGAAGAGATAAGCGCAGCGTGTGAGGTGGTTTGTGGAGTGAGGAGGAGATGCAAGGGTGTGCAAGGGACAGCATGGTGGAATGATGAGGTGAAACGAGCTGTGGAACAAAAGAATAAGGCATATGGTGAATGGTTGGCGAGTAGAGGTAGGGGAGAAGATGAGAGAGAGAAGAGAGAGGTATATGTGAGCAGGAGAAGGGAGGTTAAGAGACTGGTGAAGGAGAGTAAGAAGAAAGTGGATGAAGAGTTTGGGAGGAATCTGAGTGTGAAATGGAGGGAGAGTAAGAAATTGTTTTGGAAGGAGGTAAAGAAAGCAAGGATGTGTGAAAGGGGAAATAGTAGGGGAGTGAAAGATAGGAATAATAGATTGTTGGTAGAGAAGAGAGAGAAATTGAGGAGATGGAAGGAGCACTTTGAGGATTTGTTGAATGTAGAGAGTGAGAGCAGTGTGAGTATAAGTGGTTGGGGAATGGCTGGGAGAAGAAGAGATGAGAGGAGGGAGGAAGAGATCAGTAGGTCGGAAGTAGTGGAAGCGATGAAGAAGATTAAGCTGGGAAAGGCCCCAGGAATTGATGGAGTATGTGGTGAAATGCTTAGGTATGGGGGTGAGATTGTTGTGGAGTGGATATGGAAGTTGTGTAGATTGGCTTGGGAAGAGGGAAGGGTTCCAGAGGACTGGAAATCAGGTATAATTGTTCCTCTGTACAAAGGAAAAGGGAGAGAGAGAGTATGTGGTAACCATAGGGGTATTTGCCTTCTTAGTGTGACTGGTAAAATATATGGTAGAATACTCATTGATAGGGTTAGGCATATGACAGAGGAGCTAGTTGGAGAAGAACAAGGGGGATTTAGGAAGGGAAAAGGGTGTGTAGATCAGATATTTGTTCTAAGATGTTTAGTGGAGAAGTATCTAGAGAAGGGAAGGAAAGTGTACGCTGCCTTCATGGACTTGGAGAAAGCTTATGACAGAATAGATAGGAAAGGTATGTGGAAGGTATTAAGAATATATGGAGTGGAGGGGAAATTGTTGAGTGCTGTGAAGAGTATGTACGAGGGAGCTAGGGCTACGGTGCGAGTGGTTGGTGAGCTGAGTGAGTTCTTTGATCTCAATGTGGGACTGAAACAGGGGTGTGTAATGTCTCCATGGCTGTTTAATATATATATGGATGGGGTCGTAAAGGAGGTACAAGGTAGGGCAGTGGATGTGGGGGTGGCCCTAACGAATGAGGGTGAGATTTGGAAGCTTCCGGTGTTGCTGTTTGCTGATGATACAGTATTGTTGAGTGAAGATGAATGGGAGTTGCAAGGTTTGGTGAATGAATTTGGGACAGTGTGTAGGAGGAGGAAGCTGAAAGTTAATGTAAACAAAAGTAAAGTTATGGTGTTTGAGAGGAATGAAGTCACAGAGTGTGCAGTGAGGTTGGATGGTGAGGATATGGAGAATGTGAGTGCATTCAAGTACTTGGGTAGTGTGATGAGTAAGGATGGAACTTTGGGGGATGAAGTGCGTGAAAGGGTACAGCAGGGAAGGAAGGTTGTAGGCATGCTGAAAGCAGTAATGAGAAATAGGGAAGTGAGTATGGAAGTTAAGAAGTCTCTGCATGATGGTATTGTGATCCCTACCCTGACGTATGGAAGCGAGGCGTGGACCTTGCAAGAGGGGAACAAGTCAAGAGTGAGAGCAGTGGAAATGAGTTACTTGAGAGGAGCATGTGGAGTGACATGGAGGGACAGGTTGACGAATGAAGAAGTGAAGGAACGTTGTGGGGTAGATGTGGATGTGGTTGAAAAGATTAGGAGAAATACACTGAGGTGGTTTGGACATGTGGAGAGGATGGAGAGTGAAAGACTGACTAAGAGGGTGTATGTGGGTGAGGTGGAGGGAGGGAGAGGGAGGGGTAGACCGAGGATGAGGTGGAGGGATGGAGTTGAGAGGTATATGAGGGAGGGGGGGATGAGTTGGGGGGAGGGGAGTCAAATGGTGGGTGACAGAGTGACTTGGAGGCGTTTTGTCTGCGGCCACCCTTTGCGGGATTAGGGCGTCGGGCTATAGATAGATAGATAGATAGAAATTTTATTTCCCACTTCTGGCTCCAATCATATATCCTATCCAGATTCTCCTGCAGCATTTTACAATCCTCCTCAACCTCTATCTTCCTCAAGATCTTTACATCATCAGCAAACAGACTTGCATAACTGTTCACTCCATCTACCATATCACTTACGTAAATCAGGAACATTACTGGCTCCAACACCGAGCCTTGGGGGACTCCACTTGCTCCTTCCCTCCATCCAGATATCCTATCCTTTATTACTGTCCTCATTTGTCTGTCTCTCAAAAAGTCTCTCATCCATTCCAGGAGTTTCCCCTTCAGTCCTCCTATATATTCTAGTTTCCACATTAGTCTCTTATGAGGTACCTTGTCAAAGGCCTTCTCTAAGTCTAAGTACACACAATCCACCCAACCATCTCTCTCCTGTACCACGTCAATTGCTCTTGAGTAAAAGCTCAGCAAGTTAGAAACACATGACCTTCCACTTCTGAATCCAAACTGACTTTCAGCCAAAATATTCATCTCTTCTAGATATTTTATCCATCTGTCTTTCAGGATTCTCCCACACAATTTTGCGACCATGCTGGTTAGAGACACTGGTCTATAATTCAGGGGTTCTTCCCTGTTTCCTCCCTTATAAATTGGTACCACATTTGCCCTCTTCCATTCTTGTGGCACTTTCCCCTCTTCCAGAGAACACATGATCAAACTCCGAATTTTATCTGCCAGTTGTTCTCTGCATTCCTTCAGTACCCAATTAGAAATTCCATCAGGTCCTGGGGCTTTCCTTACATCTTGAGTTTCCAATAATTTGTACACTTCCTGTACCTCCACTTTTATATCTTTTATCACCGGTACATTTCTAGTCACTCCCTCCCCTTCCACAAACTCTTTTTCATTAGTGAAAACTGATTGGATACATTTGTTCATTATTTCAGCTTGCATTGCTGCATCTTTATAGACCTCTCCTTCTATTTTCAATTTAGTGATTCCTTCCCTTTGTTTCAATTTGCCATTAACAAATCTATAAAACAGTTTGGGTTCATCCTTGCATTTGTCTATTAAACCCTTTTCAAAATTCCTTTCTTCTTCTCTACGTATTCTTGTGTAATTATTTCTAGTTCTTTTATATTCTTCCTTTGTTCTGGTGTTGCCCCTCTTTCTCCAGTTCTTCCACGCCTTATCTCTTTCTTTTTTTGATATCATACACCTTCTATTAAACCACTTCTTTTTCCTGATTTCTTTCCCTCTTACTCTTGGTACAAATTTTTCCACTCCCAAATTGTAGAGGTCTAGAAAGATATCCCACTTCCTTTGTATCTCTCTTGTTTCTCTGAATTTTCTCCAATCCGCATTTTCAAAAAAGTTTCTCTCCTGTGAAATTAGCTTTGCCAACGGCCATACCACGTTGAGTACACCGCTTCCCATCCGATCAGCGAAGTTAAGCAACGTTGGGTCTGGTTAGTACTTGGATGGGTGACCGCCTGGGAACACCAGATGCTGTTGGCATCCCTACGTGTCAAGTGGGGTTGGTGGAGGATTAGTGCCCCTCCCTGTAAAACAATTAACTCTAAGCCCTTGGCCACCCCATTTGGGATACATGGCGTCTGGCAATGAATGAATGAATGAATGAAATTAGCTTTTCCAAAGTTGTATCTTCCCTGTCTATGAAGCTCGTCTCTTGGCTCGACGTTCCCTATTATCATCTGGAACTCAATGACCACATGATCACTTTTTCCTATAGGACAGAAATATTTCAATGATTCTATTACATCGAGTTCTTTGGTAAACAGTAAATCTAACCTTGCTGGTGTATTTACCTATTTGTATTTACCTATTTGTAGTATACAGGAATTGAGCAATGCTCGTGTTGTCCTGTCTCCATATCCACATTTATCAAGTCTACCTTTACACACATGAATGTTTTTCTCATGCACCACCTCTTTGTCTAAGTCGTTCCAATATTTAAGTATTTATACCTAATTGTGATATACACAGAATGTACTATGCTCGTGGGTTTCCATCGCTGTTTCTCAGTAAGTCAAATTTGGCTTTAAACTCGTTTAAGTTTTTAGACTGGACGATCTCTTTGTCCAGGCTATTCCATAAGTCTATACTTCTGTAAGGAAAGCTATATTTCTTGATATCCTTCAAGCAGCTTGACTTTTTCAATTTCATTCCGTGTCCTCTTGTTGCTCTCTTATCCCATACAAACAGATCTTCTTTGTCAATTTTATCTATTCCCACCATGGTCCTGAACACTGCAATCATGTCTCCCCTCTTTCTCCTTTCCTCTAAGGAAGGCAAATCCAGTTTTTCCAGCCTCTCTCTGTATGACAGGTCTGTCAGACTGGGAACCATCTTGGTTGCTGTTCTTTGTATTCTCTCAATCTTGTTTATATCTTTCTTTTTGTGTGGGGACCACACTACCGCTGCATATTCTAACCTGGGGTGGATCATGGCCACTATCAATTTTTTCATCATCTCCTCACCCATATAATGAAATGCTCCTCTTATGTTAGTCAAGAGTTTATAAGTCTCTCCAACTATCTTGTTAATGTGCTTTTCTAGTGACAAACTATCTTGGACCAGCACTCCCAAATCTTTCTCTTCTCTCCTTTTTGTGATTAATTCATTACCCAACAAATAATTCAGTGATGGCCTCCTGGTACTTTTACCCATTTCCAATATTTTACATTTCTTTACATTAAATTTCATTTCCCACGTCTGGCTCCAATTGTGTATCCTATCCAAATCCTCCTGCAGTATTTTACAATCCTCCTCAACCTCTACCTTCCTCAGGATCTTTACATCATCAGCAAACAGACTTGCATACTGTTCACTCCATCTACCATATCATTTATGTAAATCAGGAACATTACTGGCACCAACACAGAGCCCTGAGGGACTCCACTTGTTACTTCCCTCCATCCAGACATCCTATCCTTTATTACTGTCCTCATTTGTCTGTCTCTCAAAAAGTCTCATCCATTCCAGAAGTTTCCCCTTCGGTCCTCCTATATATTCTAGTTTCCACATTAGTCTTTTATGAGGTACCTTGTCAAAGGCCTTCTTTAAGTCTAAGTACACACAATCCACCCAACCATCTCTCTCCTGTACCACGTCAATCGCTCTTGAGTAAAAGTTCAACACGTTAGAAACACATGACCTTATACTCCTGAATCCAAACTGACATTCAGCCAAAATATTCATCTCTTCCATTTATTTTATCCATCTGTCTTTCAGGATTCTCTCACACAATTTTGCGACCATGCTGGTTAGAGACACTGGCCTATAATTCAGGGGTTCTTCCCTGTTTCCTCCCTTGTAAATTGGTACCACATTTGCCCTCTTCCATTCTTGTGGCACTTTCCCCTCTTCCAGTAAGCATACGATTAAACTGTGAATTTTATCCGCCAGTTGTTCTCTGCATTCCTTCAGTACCCAATTAGAAATTCCATCAGGTCCTGGGGCTTTCCTTACATCTTGAGTTTCCAGTAATTTATACACTTCCTGTACCTCCACTGTTATATCTTTTATCACAGGAACATTTCTAATCACTCCCTCCCCTTCCACAAGCTCCTTTTCTTTAGTGAAAACTGACTGGAAACATTTGTTCATTATTTCTGCTTGCATTGCCTCATCCTTAAAGACCTCTCCTTCTACTTTCAGTTTGGTGATTCCTTCCTTTTGTTTCAGTTTGCCATTAACAAATCTATAAAACAGTTTGGGTTCATCCTTGCATTTGTCTATTATACCTTTTTCAAAATTCCTTTCTTCTTCTCTACGTATTCTTGTGCATTCATTTCTAGTTCTTTTATATTCTTCCTTTGTTCTGTTGTTACCTCTCTTTCTCCAATTGTTCCACGCCTTATCTCTCTCTTTTTTTGCTATCATACACCTTCTATTAAACCACTCCTTTTTCCTGTTTTCTTTTCCTCTTACTCTTGGTACAAATTTTTCCACTCCCAAATTATAGAGGTCTAGAAAGATATCCCACTTCTTCTGTATCTCTCTTGTTTCTCTGAATTTTCTCCAATCCGCATTTTCAAAAAAGTTTCCCAATCCTGTAAAATTTGCTTTCCCAAAGTTGTATCTTCCCTGTCTATGAAGCTCATCTCTTGGCTCGACGTTCCCTATTAACATCTGGAACTCAATGACCACATGATCACTTTTTCCTAAAGGACAGAGATGTTTCAATGATTATATTACATCGGGTTCTTTGGTGAACAGTAAATCTAACCTTGCTGGTGTGTCCTCACCTCGAAACTGTGTCTCTTCTTTGACCCATTGCGTCATCACATTATTCATTATTATATTTAATAACATAGTGCCCCAAGAATCCTCGCCGCCTCCCGAGTACCATTCCTCCCAGTTCACCTCTTTACAGTTAAAGTCACCCACTAAAATTATATTATTGCTTTTTTCAACTATTTTTTGCAAATAGATAGCCATATCTGACAACATCTCATGGTATTCGTTCTCCTTCCATGCTCTCGTCTTTGGGGGAACATACACTACCGCCATGTCTCTCTTAACATTCTCTCCAGTTTCTAATTTCATATATATCACTTCAGCCCTGCCTTCTCCCATTTCCACAGTATCTACATTTATGTTGTTCTTCACTGCTATCATCACTCCTCCTCCCTTTTTTTCTTTGCTGTCTTTTCTCCACAGTTTGTATTTACCATCTCCCAAATGAACATCAATATCTTCTCTTAATTTGGTCTCTACAAGGCACATGATATCAGGTTCATGTTCTCTCAAGAAATCGTTAATTTCGATCCTTGTCGATATGAAACCATCAACATTAGTATATATCACCTTCAAATTATTTTTGATGTTTTTAATACCCTCTTCTCTCCTACTCTCTATCCGTAAAACTTCCTCAACTTCTGATCTTTCACAGCCATCCCTCTTAGTTTCCTTCACTTCTATTTCCTGAAATACCCGGTACCACTTCCTTACTTTCATATCCAATACTCTCTAAAAAAAAGTTTTACATTCTTCCTCTGTCCTCTTATCATTTTTTCCCTTTGCTTCTTCCTTTAATGTTTTTAAAACTTCTCTTTCTTCTTCATTCAGATCTTTTCTTATTATAATATTTTCCATCCCCGTCTCTTTGCTTAATTTCCAAGTCACTTTAAGTATCTCATTTATTACACTTTCTGATGTAAACTTTACTCTCACTGGTCTTGTTTCCCCTTTCTTATAAGGCCCTCTCCTCTTTACTTCCTCAATTTCTTTTACCAACTTGTCTCCTTCGGGGTCTGTCTTGCCTAATATTCCTCTCACCAGGTTCATGTCTCTCTCGAGTCTTACAAACCTAACCTTTTCTTCCTCTTCCCTGTTTCCAAATACTACCACACATCTGTTCCTTTCTACAGTTTTTCTCACTATTTTCTCTTTTTTCTTCAGTATTTTCACTACATTTTATTCCATTTTTTTCTTGTTCATTTCCCTTTCTTCTTGGATGATCTCTCTTATGCTGACCACTTCTTTCTGTTCTTCTTCTACATGTGCCCACTTTGCCTTATGCTCTTCTAATACATTACTCACCTTCTCCGTTTTATTAGTACTCTCTTCTAGTTTCCTCCTCAATTCAACATTTTCCCGCTTCAAATTCCTAATCTCTTCATTCGCTGTTTCATTGGATTGGATCAGACTCTGGTGTGTCCTCACCTTGGAACCGTGTCTCTTCTCTGACCCATTGTGTCATCACATTATTCATTATTATATTTAATATAGTGCCCCACGAATCCTCGCTGCCTCCTGAGTCCCATTCCTCCCAGTTCACCTCTTTACAGTTAAAGTCACCCACCAAAATTATATTATTGCTTTTCTCAATTATTTTTTGTAAATAGCTAGCCATATCTGACAACATCTCATGGTATTCGTCATCATTCCATGCTGTCGCCTTAGAGGGAACATACACTACCGCCATATCTCTCTTGACTTTCTCTCCAGTTTCTAATTTCATATATATCATTTCAGCCCTGCCTTCTCCCATTTCCACGGTATCTACATTTATGTTGTTCTTCACTGCTATCATCACTCCTCCTCCCGTTTTTTCTTTTCAGTCTCTTCGCCACAGATTGTATTTACCATCTCCCAAATGAACATCAATATCCTCTCTTAATTTGGTCTCTACAAAGCACATGACATCAGGTTCATTTTCTCTCAAGAAATCATTAATTTCAAGCCTGGCCGATATTAAACCATCAATATTAGTGTATATCACCTTTAAATTATTTTTCATGTTTTTTATACCCTCTTCTCTCCTTCTCTCTGTCAGTACCACTTCCTCAATTTCTAATCTTTCACAGCTATCCCCCTTAGTTTCCTTCGCTTCTATTTCCTTATATACCACTTCCTTACTTTCATATCCAATACTCTCCAAAAAAAAAGTATTACATTCTTCCTCTGTCTTCTTATCATTTTTTTCCTTTGCTTGATCCTTCAATGATTTTAAAACTTCTCTTTCTTCTTCATTTAAATCTTTTCTTATTATAATATTTTCCATTCCAGCCTCTTTGCTTAATTTCCAGGTCATTTTGAGTATATCATTTACTAAACTTTCTGATGTCAACTTGACTCTCATTGGTCTTGTTTCCCCTTTCCTATAAGGCCCTATCTTCCTTACTTCCTCAATTTCTTTTACCCACTTGTCTCCTTCGGGGTCAATTTTGCCTAATATACCTCTCACCAGGTTCATGTCTCTCTCGAGTCTCACGAATCTAACCTTTTCTTGCTCCTCCCTGTTTCCAAATATTACCATGCATCTGTTCCTTTCTACAGTTTTTCTCACTATTTTCTCTTTTTTCTTCAGTATTTTCACTACATTTCCTTCCATCTTTTTCTTGTTCATTTCCCTTTCTTCCTGGATGATTTCTCTTAAGCTGACCACTTCTTTCTGTTCTTCTTCTACATGTGCCCACTTTGCCTTATGTTCTTCTAATACGCTACTCACCTTCTCTGTTTTATTAGTACTCTCTCTTTTAGTTTCCTCCTCAATTCAACATTTTCACACTTCAAATTTCTGATTTCTTCATTCGCCGTCTCATTGGACTGGATCAGGTTCTGTATAGTAATTTCCGTATTCTCAGACACGTCCTTGAACACTAAATTCTCCACTTTCTTTTCAAGTTCACTAATCCTCATTATCAATGTTTTAACCAGATCCATGATATTAGTATTTCTATCAAATCCTGGAAATTCGAGTCCCTCAGTGTTTACATTTTCGGCCATGTTGGATGTTGGTTACTGTAGCAAAAACAGCTGTTACCGAAAATACTACAAAACATTCACGTATATTCTTCCCAATAAATCTTTAGATTTTTGGTAGTCTATATTAACTTACAATATTTTAAACATAAAACAAAACCATAGGAGACACGATAAACATAATTCCTGGAAACTACTTAAGGTATGCAGCCTGTGCCTGGGAGCTGTTGGGAGACACGTCCGTCTGTTGTGGCTCTGTGTGTGTGTGTGTGTGTGTGTGGATAATAGAATGAGAAGGTGCATAATGAATGCAAGAGCATACAGAGGTTGGGGGAGTAGACTTTCTGACCACCACTTGGTAGTAGTGAAAGTCGAGGTTCAAATGAAATGGAGAAGAAGAAGAGAATGACAGGAGGAAGTAGCCCATACAAGGAGAGTAGAAAAGTTGCAAGAGGATGGTAAAAATGAAGAATATAAGAGAAAAGTGGATGTGCAATTTGGTAAATATGATTTGGAGCAGATGGGGAACGTGGAAGGTGTGTTCATGATATTCACAGATGAAATTTGTGGAGCACATGAGGTGGTGTAGGGTGAAGACAAGACAAAAGGGGATGCAAGGAACAGCATGGTGGAAAGAAGGGGTGAAACAGGCTGTGGCACAAAAGAAGAAAGCATGTAGTAAGTGGCTGGGAAGCAGGGACATGGAGGAAGTTGAGAGACAGAAGAGAGAGTTATATGTAGAGAGGAAGAGAGAGGTGAAAAGATTAGTAAGAAAGAGTAAGACGAAAGTGGATGAGGAATTTGTATGGAATTCTGAATGTAAAATGGAGGGAACGTAAGAAAGTGCCCTGGAAAGAGATACAGAGAGTTAGACAGAGTGCCAATGAAGTAAGTTGGAGAGTGAAAGATAAAAATGGTAGACTGCTAGTGGAAAAGGGAGAAAAGGTGAGCAGATGGAGAGAGCATTTTATGAAACTGTTGAAAATAGAGAATGAAAGTAATATGAGCATAAGAGGCTGGGGAATGATCGGGAGGAGGTGGGACCTAAGAAGAAAGGAAGGAATCAGTAGGATGGAAGTAGTGGAAGCAATGAAGAAAGTCAAAATGGGGAAAGCCCAAGGAATTGATGGAAGGGAGAGATATTAGTAGAATGGATATGGAAGATGTGCAGATTGGCCAGGGAGGAAGGTAGAGTCAGAGAGGATTGGAAGTCAGGTATAATTATTCTCCTGTACAAAGGAAAAGGGGAAAAAGAAGTGTGTGGTAATCAAGCGGCATTTTAGTGTAATACGAAAAGTATATGGTAGGATACTTACTGACAGAGTTAGGGAAATAACAGAGGAATCAGTTGGAGAACAGGGAGGTTTTGGAAAGTGACGAGGATGTATATATCAGATATTCATTCTTATGTCTTTAGTGAAAAAGTTTCTAGACAAGGGAAAAAAGTTGTATGCAGCCTTCATGGATTTGGAGAAAGCATATGACAGGGTGGATAGACAACAAATATGGAAGGTATGAAGGATATACGGAGTAAATCGGAAGTTGCTGAATGCCATGAAGGATATTTATGAGGGTGCTAAGCCTGCAGTGTGTGTTGATTGTGAACCGAGTGAATTTTTCTGTTTGAATGTTGGATTGAAACAGGGATGTGTCATGTACCTATAGCTGTTCATTCTGTATACTGATGGAGTTATAAATGAGATATTAGGTAGGACAGTGGATGTTGGAGTGGCCCTACAGAGAGAGGGAAGTGTTTGGAAACTCCCTGTACTATTGTTTTCAGATGATACTGTGTTGTTATATGAAGACGAATGGGAGCTGCAAGGCTTGATGGATGACTTTTTGTGTGTGTGTAAGAAATGGAATCTAAACGTGAATGTAGGGAAGAGTAAAGTTATGGTCTCCGTAGGAAATCAAGTCACTAAATGTACAGTGAGGTTCATGGAAAATGTGAGTGTGTTTAACCCATACCCTCCCATCATCGTATCCGTACGACAGTCCATAGGAGCCGCTGTAGACCTGGCATCATACACCATACAATTCGCAATTGCAAGGCACATTGTGTGCACATTTTTCACATTTTGTGGGTGATTCGTGGCAGGTAGACGTGTGAGACCTTTCTCTAGCTGCCGCCAGGCAGCTAGTGATGGTGTGTGTGTGTGTGTGTGTGTGTGTGTGTATATATATATATATATATATATATATATATATATATATATGGGAGCTGCAAGGCTTGATGGATGACTTTTTGTATGCATGTAAGAAATGGAATCTAAACGTGAATGTAAGGAAGAGTAAAGTTATGGTCTTCGAAGGAAATCATTCATTCATTGCCAGACGCCATGTATCCCGAACAGGGTGGCCAAGGGCTTAGAGTTAATTGTTTTTACAGGGAGGGGCACTAATCCTCTACCCACCCCACCAAATCAAGTCACTAAATGTACAGTGAGGTTCAGTAAGAAGGAAATGGAAAATGTGAGTGTACATAAAATATGAGAGAGAGAGAGAGAGAGAGAGAGTTTATTGGAGGAAGAAGGAAGAGAGGGAAGGGCAATGTGTAAGGAACAGTGTGCTCATGACAATGTTCAATCGGTACGATAGATAATAAGGAATCTTTGTATATTTTGCAATGTGAACAAAACAATACTGATCATGAGTGTGAAAACTCAGAGTGTAAGAGAAAAATATAGTGTTGGTGGGAGAGTGGGAGATGTATGGCGCAAGGTGGGTGGGAGGTGAGGTGGAGCGGAGGTGAGGTGGAGCATCTCCCACACTCACCTCCCACCACACAGCAGTCCCACACTACTTATTATAGGGCTGTGATGAGTGTACATACCTCTAATCAAATTTTTTCAAAGTGTATGTTAGTGGAAACAACAGTATCAGCTAGTCAAGTGTGCCAGAAATCGGAGATTTACAGGTGGTACCATTATGAACCTACGTTATTTTCACCCAGTTTTATATATATATATATATATATATATATATATATATATTCATTCATTCATTCATTCCCAGACGCCATGTATCCCAAACGGGGTGGCCAATATATATATATATATATATATACCACAATATTGTTGCTGTATATGTACTTTTGTAGCAAATAAATGTAAATATAGGTATTCAGGTTGGTTCTGATTAGTTATCCTACTCCTTCCCACTGTAGAAAACAGAGCAGCTGCACTGGCCTGGCCACAGAACACCTGGCTGAGGTGAAGGGGGATGCACCTTAGGAGCACTCAGGGGTGATGGGAGCAACTTTTTGGTGATATTCATTAGTTTCTCACCAAAAGGGAATGTTTGAGCAAAAAAAATAAATAAAAAAATAAAAAAAACAAAATAATCGGATTTTCAGGTGGTGGGGAGGCCCGAAAAAAACAGAAGGGTATGGGTTCAGTACTTGGGTAGTGTGATGAGTAAGGATGGAAGTTCAGAAGGTGAAGTGCTTGAAAGGGTACAACAGGGAAGAAAAGTTGCTGGTTCTTTGAAAGAAGCGATTAGAAACAGGGAAGTGGGCATGGAAGTAAAAAAAAGTTGCTGCATAACAATACTGTGATACCAACTCTAAAGTATGGAAGTGAAGCTTGGACCTTGTTGGAAGGACACAAGTCAAGAGTGAGAGCAGTGGAAATGAGTTATCTGAGAGAAGCATGTGCAGTTACATGGTGAGAGAGACTGGCAAATGAGGAAGTGAAGGAGTGCTGTGATGTGGATGTGATAGAAAGCATTAGGAAAAATATGTTGAGGTGGTTTGGCCATGTGGAGAAGATAGAGAGCGAGAGGCTAACATGGAGAGTGCATGTCAGTGAGGTGGAGACTGAGGATAAGATGGAGGGATGGAGTGGGCAGGTAGATGAGAGGTGGGGGGGGGGGTGCACTGGGAGCAAGGCAGTGCAGTGACATTGGAAAAGGTGACATGGAGGCAATTTGTTTGTGGCCACCCTGCATGGGATTGAGGCATCTAGCAACAGACAGATAGATGGGAACTATGGAATTGGACCAAATATTACAAAACCTTGAGCCAGACAGTTTGCTAAATGCCATCACTACCAACATACTGATAGTATGTAACAAACACATCCCCCAATTATAACTGCATGGCACTAGACAAAACACCATTCCATGGGACAGGAAAATCCTCATGTGGAAAAGAAGCACCCTAAACAAGTTACTTCTAAATATTAGGAGCCATCAGGAGAAACTGACAGTCATCATACAGCAGCAACTGATGAAAAGATATGTATAGTATATCTCATGAACAGCAGAGATGAAACTAGGGCCACTGCAAACATCAAGGTCAACTCAAAATACTTCTTCAACTATGCCAAAAAACATTCAAAAGTCAGTGCGCCATTGGTCCCCTAATATCTGAGGGACAGGTAGAAGAAGTAACTGAAAGTAGACTCTTATCCCAGCAGTACAGTACAGTGTTCAGCAACCTAGACCAAACAATACTATGAGATCCAGAACACTCTTTCCAACCAACCCAAGAAACCCTTAGCACTAGAACCAGTATATTACAAGACACTGAATTTACATGAGGATATAACTGAGGCAATTGAGGAACTGAAGCCTAACTCAGCCCCTGATCCTGATGGTGTGCCTTCAAGCTTACTCCATAACTGTGAAGAAGTCTTAGCTTGACCAATCTACTTAACATGGTCTATCTATCTATAGCCAGATGCCATAATCCCGTAAGGGGTGGCTGTGACTTTAATTTACTATGGTACTATTCCTTAAACACTGGCATTGTGCCAACAGAGCCAAAGAAGGCTATCATAACACCAATCCACATGGAGGGAAGTAGAAACTATGCCAAGAATTACAGAACAGTTGCTCTCATCTCACACACAATCAACCTCTTTGAGAAGATTGTGAGAAACTGTGTCTCTATGTTTCTGGAAGAGAATTACCTCCTTCACTACATCCAAACTGACGATGTAATTAACTTCTTTTTTCTTTAGTATGCAACCCATCTCTTCCTGATGATTTTTCTCACACAATTATAAATGATGTTAACGAGTGACACTGGTCTACAGTTTAATGGATCTTCTCTATTCAACTATTGGTACAATACTTGCTCCCTTCTAGTTTCTTGGCAGATTTCCCTCTTTTAAGCCGTACCACAATAAAAAAAAAAAAAAAAAAAAAAAAAAAAAAAAAAAAAATACCCCTCTACGCCGGCAGATTTTGGATTCCTTTTTTTCTGACTAAATGGTCTTAATACATTAACATAAGATATCTGGCACTAATAAAAGTAATCACTAAAGCCAGACAGTTGGCTGAACTGCATTAGGTTTGTGCCATTCTGCCTCTGAAATCTTCGAGATTACTGAGACAGCAGAGTGGCTGCGAGCTTGTGAACCGATTTTTTTTTTTTTTTGGCTAGATGGGCTTATTACATCAATATAAGATCCCTGGCACTAATAAAAATAATTGCCAAAGGCAGAAAGTTGGTTGAATCGAGTCAGGTTGGTGCCACTCTACCTCTGAAATCTTTGAGGTTACTGCGAGAGCAGAACGTCTGTGAGCTTGTGAACTGATTAAGATTTTCTTTTTTTGTGGGTAAATGGGCTTAATACAACAATACAAGATCCCTGCCACTAACAGAAGAAATCACCAAAGCCAGAAAGTTGGTTGAATCGAGTCAGGTTGGCGCCATTCAACCTCTGAAATCTTCGAGGTTACAGACAGAGCAGAGCGGCTGTGAGCTTGTGAAGACTCACTCACCTCCCATGCTCCTAAATCAGTGTGTACAGGTTGAAAAGAAATGCCAATAATATTTTTGCACATAGCACTGTAATATCCCATGTTTATATACATTTTTACAATTTTTCAGTTAAACGACGACACTTGAGGACATTGTTACCAGTGAGTTCCTATATATTTTGTGATATTTATCCACACTTCTAAAAGAAAATATAGGCAATTTAGAAGATGTTTTTATCATAAGGGCCCCTAAGGGCAGAGTTAGCTACACTAGAGAGCGGAAAACAAGTTAGACAAGGAGATGCCCAGTCTCTCTTTCTGTTTTGATTTCTCGGGAGCAGATCATGGCCTCCTGCCTGGAGCTTTCTTCTCCTAGCCCCATTATGAGTTGGTGCACCGACTTCTATTCCCCTAAAAGCTATTTTTACTTTATTGTGTCTAGATTAGTAACATTTTGAAAGTGAAATCTGCCCTAGAAATTGTTAGATATGAGAAGAGTACAGAGCAGCTGGGTGTGAGGAGGGGCAGAAACAGCTGTTGTCAGCAGTCTGATACCCTGGGATAAGGCCAGCCAGCATGTACCTGTTTTATAATTATGAAATAAGGTGACGAATTCTTATTCTATGCAGTATCATCCTAACACCAAGAGATTAGGGTGGTTAAAGGGCAGCTGCATTATCCAATTCCTTGAAATATTCCCATGAAAAGTTTTTTTTTCACATTAAAGTAAAATACTTTTATCTTATTACTTTGCTTGAATCTACCTGAAAGTTCTAACACTTTCAGGGGAGCAAGTCTTGGAACAAGTCCTGGTGCAAGTCTGAATATAAGTCTGGGAGTGGACTTTAACCAAGTTCTGGCAGAGTATTTCACTTCAGACACTGGGTCCAGCAAGGCCATTGTCTGGTCTTTAAGCGGCTTTCAAGTCTTGCCCAGACCTGGAACGAGTCCAGTCTCCCTGTGGACAACCTTTCACATTACGCCCATTTATCATTCTGTTTTAAAATGTATTATTAACAGCAGTTCCTCAAATATATCATATACTCTTAAACTTCTTTAATTTAAATGTACTGGTCACTTATTATTATTTGTGTTTTTTTTTCATCTGTACATAATGGTGATCAGTACAAGTGTTGTAAGCAAAGAAGAAAAATGTCTGAAGTTAGCGAGATATGATATTACCTTCCATTTTACTTTGGTTGCTTGCAATGACTTCTCAGTGCTGCAGGACGTAGATCTACGTCACCGACGTTATTGATGAGGATGAAGATTTACGTCACTAGCGTGGTACAGGCTAAAGAACACTTTATTATCTTTTATATTGGTTTAACTAATTGGTACATTCTCTAATCACCCAACCAGATATGTTCCCTGGCCACATCAATATTTTTCATTAGCTCCTACAACTCCTTAGGTTCAAACTCTATCAAACTTATATTATTTGTCATGTTCTGATTTATTTCTGAACTCTGGACACAACTTTCCTTACAAAAACTGTCTTCGTTTTTGAAGGTTCCAACACACTTCCATGCGTTAGCTTGGTCATCTCATGGTGGCTCACCATGCTGCTCGATCTCTGGCAGCTTCCCTATTCAGTCCCTTACCTTTGATGTCACACTCAATGACCTCGTCCCACATCTTTTTCCGTCTACCTCTCGCAACCCTACCCCTAATGTTAACATTTCTCACATAATGCAGTGAATTATCATCCCCCAACCACCTCCACATGCCCAAACCAACTCAATCTATCTATCCTCATCACAACACCTATACATTCCAGTCCCGAAATATATATATATATATATATATATCCATCCATCCATCCATCAACCAATCCTACATTGCCCCATGGGGAGCAAAAGAGCCCGGGGCTAGGCAGTTGGTCCCAACATTTAAGATGAGAGTGACCAGCCTCACTCATCCCTGGGTGGCAGTACATGAGCAATCAACCCCAACCATCCCTTGGATATAAACCTTCACCCGCTCAATCCGATTGGAGCACAATAATTACCCACTACACCACCAGGTGCAAAAACTTGGTTATATGGTTACCACCCAGTGTAGTAAATGGTTTCCTGGTGTACAGGAAACCATTTGGTTTGTCACTCAGTGTAGAGTCACCCACAGGCAGAAGGAAGAGGAAAGAAAGACAAAAGAGGTAGTGTAAAATTACCCGTAGCAAGAAGGACAAGGAAAGAATGAAGAAAAGATAGACAGAAGAGGATGGAAGGAAAGAAGGATGGAGGAGAGGAAAGGGCAGACACCCGACAGCTGCACTACATCGAGTGACTGGATGGTGAGCATCCCCACCTATATACAGTATATCTATATATATCTATAGATAGATAGATAGATTTTTAGATTCAGGTCATTCTTTGTTGTGAGCCACTCCCTGCTGCAGGTGACCATACGTTAAGCTGCATGTAAAAATTCAGGTCATCCTTTGTTCTGTGAGCCACTCCCTGCTGCAGGTGAGCATAAAAGACCTCTCCTTTTTACGTTTCTGTCCCACTCTGTCTGAAGATGTAATATACGAAAGTACTCGCTGTCGCTCCTTTCATTTCTCTTGTGGTTATTTTGCATACATATCTTCACGGTGATGTGAAGTCTCTGCATATATATATATATATATATATATATATATATATATATATATATATGTATATATATATATATATATATATATATATATATATATATATATATATATATGTATATATATATATATATATATATATATATATATATATATATATATATATATATATATATATATATATTTATATATATATTTATATATATATATATATATATATATATATATATATATATATACACGAGTCAATCTGTGGAAGAAGGGCCGACAAACCAAAAATTGCAAAATGGATCTACAGATTCCGCCATGTTCTCCTGGCCCAGATCAAAGAAAAAAATATTGACCATTTTCGCATGGTTGGGGGTCCATAGTCTGGAACACCAGCATTCAACCCTATTGCATTCAGTTGACCCAATGGACAGTGCTCCCACAGGGATGGAAGAAGTGCTATTGTGTAAATACATACCAGATAATAAGGCACTTCTCAGCCTGTTGGCATAACATCTGATGCTTAATACCTGTCAGTATTAATGCTCCATTTACAGATATAACAGATGAATGATACTTTATTTTTATAATTTCACTTATTCATTCAGATGAAGAATATTCTGGGGATGAAGGCCACAAGTATTACAGTAAAAGTCCTATTATTCGGCAGCTGATTATTCGGTAGATCCGACATTTCAGCAGTTTTGAGAAATAGTCCCATTTACAAAAATCATTGATTGTTTGGCAGATATCCAGAATTATCTCGGCAGTCCAGGAAGTGTTATCTGTGACTTGTAAGCCTAATGTTTCATTACACTTCTGTATGTTCATTAATATCTATATTTTTTCAGATTCAAGTTTAGTACTGTATTGATTACAATATTGCACAGTATCATACAGTACAGTAACCACCCCCACCAAATTAGCAAGGGTTACGTTCCAAGCCCCCTCGCTAATTCTTGAAATTCTTTCATTCTTGATGCCTTCCTGAAAATGACATTTACCAGTAATTGCGTAGCCCATGAACCACTGATACTGTAATGCATTACCCATAAATTAATGTTGCTTGTTAAATCAATTTCCCCGTTGTTTTTAGCTGTACGGCTGTAACAGGTCTAATATTTTTATTCCTCAGCATAATGGTGGAAGGGACTGTCCTGTTTAACTAAACCTAACCTAACCGAGTTTAACTGTACCTAATAATTTAACCAAACCTAACCTAACCTAAAGTCAGAAAAATACTTAAAAATAAACTGGAGGAATATGAATTGCTAAGGTCTTTCTGATGAAAGTTAAACATACATTTAGCGCTCATTCTTTTGTTCGTTTTTGTGTTTAATGTGAAAGAGAGAGTATTGATGCAAACAGTAATACAGTACCCTCGCGTCCAGCATGCGTTAGTCCAGCATGGTGAGCAATTAATTAGTATTATTTAATATGATTTAATTACTGCAACACAAGTGTGTTAGCATAACACGCACAGAGCTCCGAGAAGTGGGCCGAATCAGCAGAGTTCACTCTAGCACGATCACCCCCGGTCCAACACGGTCATGCTGGACATTCCCAAGATGATGATAGCCAATGAAAAACTTCTGATCAAGTAGCCTTCCCCGCCCGCTATCGTGACGTGATCGTGATGCCGCCCAATTAAAAACGCTTCTGATGTCACGTGATGTTTTGTTTACATTTCCCCCGCCACAGAGCCACTCAGTCTTGCTGCATTTTCTGCCCTTGTTACTGCATTTTACCCTGCTCACGATGCCTAGGAAGCCTTCTGAGAACCCCAAGAAGCATCAGCACCTCCCTCAGGCCACCAAGCTAGAAAGCATCGAGAGGAAGAAGAAAGGGGAGGGGAAAGTTGACACTGCCAAGGCCTACGACATGAATGAAGCCAACGTGATCATAATAAAAAACTTAAGACAAGATCCTGGCAGCCGAAGGCTATCACACGGCACTTCATACCAGGTTTGCCGAGGATACGATGGTAAATCGGAACGGTAACGTGGTAAAATTGCTGACGATACCACGGGCATTTGGAATTCATCTAGATGGATTCCTGCCGAGCATACGATGGGGAAAACAGTGTGACCAAAACCTAGGCGACTCAACAGAGAATGTTTCGTACTACAGCATTGAACATTTAGCCTGACACTGAATACGTATTAATATTTTAGAATAAATATCAATCGTTTTGAAACCCTTCTCATCGGCGTGCGTACCAGTTTATAAACAAAGTTGCTTCTCCTTATTCTCTACCGAGTCAGCGACAGCGATCACTTTCCACAGTCACGAGACGGGGCTCTGGCAACAGTGTGAGAAGCATGCACTTTCCCGAGAATTACAGTGCTAGGACAGGCAGAAGCAGGACCTTCCATGGCTGTGGACGAAGAAAGTGATTCTGAATGTGATTTCGAAGGATTTATGAGGGAGGTTGAGGAGAAGCAACAGCCATTACCCGCTAGTGACGCCAGTAGCCATCCTCCGGGGACCCAGTAGGACTAACTACAGCCTTGGATACCACCTTCCATTCCCAGCAAGCCCACCAACACTATCCTAAAAGGTTAGTTATCATTCATAGCACAGTACCATTTATTATAATTACAATAGTACCGATATATGTATAAGTACATGATAGGTATTTAGGGTGACTTTTCCGAGGGTTGCTGACATCATTCATTTTTCCTCATAAGCTCTATTGTTAGTCCAACACGTTTTTGGTCGAACACGTGACCCATGCATGACAATATTACCGTGCTGGACGCGAGGGTACTGTATATCCCATTAACCCCTTAACCTTCGGCACTGAACAACCTTTTACAGTACCAATGTTAATGATGTCAAGTTAGTGTGAGCCATAAAGAAAACTGAACAATTATGGGCAGGGAACGAAGGTCACTGGTATGTTTACACGACTCTACGTTATGATTCCAAGCAGTCAGGTGGTCGGTTAATTTCAGATGTTTTTGCCCATTTGGTAAATACATCGTAACTTTATCAATTTTTCCGTGACTCATAGCAATATCATAGCACGGGTTCAGTAAGCTAAATAACACATTGCTAGGTGAGCCAGATGATTATCTTCACATCTTTAAGAAAAATAAATTGATTTCAGAAGAATGGAAGAAACTTTACATACTCAAAGAGGGATTAAATTTCTTCCATCTTCTTAAAGATGTGAAGATAATCATCTGGCGACCTAGCAATGTGTTATTTAGCTTCCTAAACCCATGTTATGATTCGCTATGATTCACAGGAGAAATTACAAGGTTACGATGTATTTACCAAATGGGCGAAAACATCTGAGATTAACCAACCCCCTGACTGCTTGGAATCGTAACGTAGAGTCGTGTAAACATACCAGTGACCTTCATTCCCTTCCCATAATTGTTCACAGTTTTTTCATAGCCCACTAACTTGACATCACTGACATTGGTACTGTAAATGGTTGTTCAATGCCGGAGGTTATTAAGGGGTTAATGGAATACATTACTATTTGCATCAATACTCTCCCTTTCACATGTAAACAAAAAAACAAACAAAAGAATGAGTGCTAAATGTACGTTTAACTTTCATCAGAAAGACCTTACCAATTCATATTCCTTCACTTTATTTTATGCAATTTTCCGACTATCTTATTTTGTGTTTGGAAAAAGTACTGTATACAGTACTCACTCCAAACATATTTGTAATAATATAAGTACAGTGTAGTAATAAGTTCACCAATACAAGTGATGTACTGAGCTGGTAGGTAATATTCCGTATCATTTCGGCCATCCAGGAAGTGTTATCTGACTTGTAGGCCTACTGTGTCATTACACTTGTATATGTTCACTAATTTATATATATATTTCAGATTCAGGTACAGTACTGTATTGATTGCAGGATTGTACAGTATACAGTACTCTCTCCAAACACAGTTGTACAACCATAAGTGGTGATGACAGTGTTCACCAATATATCTAAGGTACTGAGTGGGTAGGTTTTTTTATTATTCGGCAGATCCAATTTCTTGGCATCATCCCAGTCCCATAGATGCCGAATAATAGGACTTTTATTGTATATGTATCAACAGTCTCATCATTTCATGACTTTCAAAATGGGGTGGGTTTTGGTTTCACAATGTACAAAAATAAGTGCAACTGCATATATACCCCCCATTCATTGTGTTATTGATAGTTATTATCATGACTGTAAATATGTTTACCAGCTATAATATGAGAGCCTATTAATTCTCCTATTTCTAATGTGGGTTAACAAAGAAAATTGGAGTGGCCATTACAGAGATATTAACTTTTGAATTTTTAAATGCATTTATCTCCAAATCCTGTGTATAATTGGCTGGCCCATCTCCCATGGGATCTCTCTCTCTCTCTTTCTCTCACTCTCTCTGTACAGCTGCATAAAATGCACCACATTTACAACATGAATCATTCTGAACATGATTTATGATTGAAAGGTCCCAGGAAAAAGTGTTTGCGTGAATTCATAAAGCATCCAGTAAAACCTGCCAAATCTGGCCCCTATGAGCACAGCATGATCCCCCCAACACTGCATCATCATCAACTGCAACTAGCAAGTGAGCAAATGGGACTCATCCTAGTTATGATCTGAACTGCCTTGGTAGGAGGGGGAAAAAAAAAATAATGCATTTAGTCTTAGGCAGTGTGGGGCATTGTTATATTTACAGAGATTCCCAGCACTTTTGTTATATTTTTCAGAGACTGCGCATTTCATCTTATCTTCCACATAACCCAACTGCTGATTTAACAGTTCTACCTATTTTTGCCCTTGTCTCTGTTGCTGTTGTTCATAAGTATGAGGATGAAAACATATGCCTGGAGTGGTTAAGATAAAACTAGTGGACTCTCCAAAACTGTGTGATCCTAAATAATGGATTCATAATACACAGCAACATCATGCAACAGTTCACAACATCAGTAACTCACGGAAATTGCACTAAATTCTCAGATGCAGCCTCAAAAGTGACACTTTTCTGATGCCTCGTGTGGTACGCACCATCATTACCTCAAGTCTGCATGTCTAACAGGGCAGAAACCAATTGCAGTCAAGCATGGCAATTACTATACCAATCATAATCAAGCAAAGCACTCAATATAAGTACCAATTACAGTGCTTCCCTCCCTCGCCAAGCATGAAGGATGCACACGCTTGAAGTCCCGGTGCCTGGCTCAGTGCATTGGCTCCTCTCTGTTGTTAGTGTGTGGTTCCGGTGTGGTTTTGAAGATTCCCCCCCCCCCTCCCCATGCCTCCTCCACCTACTCAGTGTTACCATGGCTGATCGTAACCCTCCTATGTCTGTAACTTCTTCGCGGAAAGGGAAGAAGCCAACATTAACTTACACCCAAAAGTTAGATGTAATAAGGAGGACTGACAGCAGTGAGAAGAAAGCCAAACTTGTCCACCATTATGGACTCAACGAGATAATTCTTTACCTAATGGGCATGACGATTCCACCTATATTATAACAAACTCAAGATCCTAAGTTTACTAATTTTGGTACATTTGCAACATAGTAGTTAACTGTTGAACTGCGACTGAAGGAAGTGAGTGGAAAAAGACAAAATATACCTATATTATGGTATTTAAGGAGGCAGTGAGGTCGCTCACGGCAGTGTTTACCGACATCTCTCCAATTCGTCATACTATATATCAACCACCATTCCAACTGGATACGTTGCATTCTAAATCCTCATTTATTGCTTTCAGAGGTAAGTTTATAAAAACGCCCAGTACCTGCGATAATCCTGAAATAATAACGAGTAACCTGTACAAGACTCGTTTCAACTGAACATGTGGAAAGGTCACGCCCGTTTGATAAATAATTACGGTAATCTCAATGAATCGATGACTCTTACAATGACACAGAGGCAATTAAAGATGATAATGACAATGCTTCCGTTGTCTCCATACTGGAATTTCTGGCGTTCCTGAGGAGGGCTGATGAGGAGGAAGCAGCACAGAGGTGGCTGCACACTCGCCTCATGCTAAGAACCTGTGGTCAGCCTCAAACCTCAGAACCCCCCCCCCCCCTGTCCATTCAAGCAATGTCTTCAGTCACAGTCAAGTGAGAATCTTACAATATTGTTCATTCCCATTACATACGCTTTACTGATTTCTTTTCCAGGCTGTTAGTATTTGCTGGTGACCAGTCTGATGTAAGTTTGGGGGTAAGGGGGGCCATTTTTCTGAGATGACAGACCAATAAGTAACTTTCCCCATAGGGTTACTTATTTCTAACTCGTGGAATTTTCAAATCGTCGTGTGTGCTCAGTACCATAAAGCCGTGATTTAGGAGATGCCACTGTAGTGAAGAAATAAGTGAAATCAATTCACAGGATTATAAAGCACTCAAGAGCGCATATCTCTGCAAACTTAATAAAATTTTAAGATTTACTGCTGTAAATCCTCCTTCCTACCAGATGAGTAATTTTACGGTCTTACATACTCACTCAATTTTAAATTCTTAGTCTGCCGTTACTGAATCTCCGAGGTCACATATCTCCACTAACATCACTGATATTTATTATTTATTCTTGCATCCAGATCCAGACCTACTTCAAAATCTAACAAATTCATCCTTGACCCACTGCCCACCTATCCATCCAATTTCACTAAAATCCAAGAGCAAATTTTGATATCCTGTCCACAGTCAGGCAGGCAGACAAGGGTGAATATATAATCTCCAACTTTACTGGTGGAGGTAATAAACAGGTACCCATACCACATGACTTATAACACAGACCATATTATTTTTATTATTATTTCAGGATAGCTGTGAATTATCTCTGACTAGCTGGATTTATAAATATGGCCCTTGGCCACCACCTATCAGCTGTTTGGCCTTTGTTTCACAACTCTGTGTGTGTGTGTGTGTGTGTGTGTGTGTGTGTGTGTGTGTGTGTGTGTGTGTGTGTGTGTGTGTGTGTGTGTGTGTGTGTGTGTGTATTTACCTACTTGTGATATACAGGAAATGAGATACACTCATGGGGTCCCCTCCTGGTTTCTCAACAAGTCAAATTCTGCTTTGAACTCTAAGTTTTTAGACTAGACCAGCTCTTTGTCCAGGCTATTCCACAGGTCTATGCATCTATCGACTTTCCTGATCTACCAGATGACCCACCGCCATGTCATAAAAATACCAATACACCAGTCCTGTATGAGACAGCCCTAGCATGTATTTAATATGGACGGTGGGTGTTAGCGCCAAAGTGGTGACATGTGGAGGTGTAGGAGGACTACTGGGCCTTGGGATAGGCTACTGCCCCCGAGATATAGGCCCTGAAGCCTTTGCCCAGAGTTGGGGGGGAAAAAAAAAAAAAAAGGAAAACTATATTTCTTGATATACTTGAAGCAACTTGAATTATTCAGTTCATTTGTGTGTGTGTGTGTGTGTGTGTGTGTGTGTATTTACCTAGTTGTGACATACAGGAAATGAGATACACTTGTGGGGTCTGTCTCTGTTTCTCAGTGAGTCAAATTCTGCTTTGAACTCATTTAAGTTTTTAGACTGGACGATCTCTTTGTCCAGGCTATTCCACAGGTCTATGCACCTATATGGAAAACTATATTTCCTGATATCCTTCAAGCAACTTGGCTTTTTCGGTTTCATTTCTGTTACTCTCCCATCCCATACAAATAGATCTTTTCTGTCTATTTTTTCTACTCCTATCATGGCCCTGAACACTGCGATAATGTCAACCCTCTCTCTCCTTTCTTCTATGGAAGGCAGAACCAGCTTTTCCAGCCTCTCTCTGTATGACAGATCTGCCAGGCTAGGGACCAACTTGGCTGCTGTTCTTTGTAGTCTCTCGATCTTGTTTACATCCTTCTTTTTGTGTGGGGACCACACTGCTGCCACATATTTCAACCTGGGGCAGATCATGGCCATTATCAATTTTTTCATCATCTCCCCATTCATGTAATGAAATGCTACTCTTATGTTAGTCAAGAGATTTTACATCTCTCTGTCTTGTTAATGTGTATTTCAGGTGACCAACTATCCTGGACCAGCACTCCCAAATCTTTCTCTTCTCTCACTTTTGTGATTGGTTCATTACCCATCAAATAATTCAGTGATGGCCTCTTGGTACTTTTACACATTTCCAACATTTTACATTATATTGTGTTGAATTTGATTTCCCACATCCGGCTCCAATCATAAATCCTATCCAGGTCCTCCTGCAGCATTTTACAATCTTCTTCAACTTGTACTTTCCTCAAGATCTTTGCATCATCAGCAAACAGACTTGCATAATTGTTCATTCCATCTACCATATTGTTTACATAAATCAGGAACATTAGTGGCACCAACAACGTGACCTGTGGGACTCCACTTGTTACTTCCCTCCATCCAGACATCCTGTCCTTTATTACCGTTCTCACTTGTCAGTCTCTCAAGAAGTCTCTCATCCACTCTACAAAGTTCCCTTTCAGTCCAGTCCTCCTATGTCTTCCAATTTCCACATTAGTTGCTCGAGGGGTACCTTGTCAAAGATTTTCTCCAAATCTAAACACACACCATCCACCCAGCTATCTCTCTCCTGAAGCACATCTATCGCCCTTGAGTAGAAGCTCAACAAGTTGGAAACACATGACCTTGCACTTCTGAATCTAAACTGACCTTCTGCTAAAATGTCCATCTCCTCCAGATATTTTATCCATCTATCTTCCAGGATTCTCTCACAGTTTTGCAACCATGCTTGTCAGGGACACTGCTCTGCAAATCAGGGGTACTTCCTTGATCCCTCCCTTATAAATTGGTACCACATTGACCCTCTTCCATGCCAGAGGCACTTTCCCTTCTTCCAGAGAACACACAATTAAACTGTGAATCTTATCTGCCCTTTGTTCTCTGCATTCCTTTAGTATTCAATTAGAAATTCCATCTGGTCCTGGCGCCTTCCTCACATCTTGAGTTTCCAGTAATTTGTATACTTCTTGGACTTCAACATATACATTTTTTAACACTAAATTTCTGGTCACTCCTTCCTCCACCACAAAATCACTTTCACTGGTGAAGACTGATTGGAAGCATTTGTTCATTTTTTCAGCTTACATAACTGCATCTTTATAGACACTCCCTTCTACTTTCAGCTTCTTGATTCCTTCCGTTTGTTTCAATTTGCCATTAACAAACCTCTAAAACAATTTAGCTTCTTCCTTACATTTGTCAACTATACCTTTTTGGAAGTTTCTTTCTTCCTCTCTATGTATTCTTGTATATTCATTTCTGGTTCATTTATATTCTTCCTTTGTTCTATCATTACTTCCCTTTCTCCATTTGCTCCATGTCTTATCCCTTTCTTTTATTGCTATCATACACCTTTTGTTGAACCAGTCATTTCTCCAGTTCTCTTTCCCACTAACTTTTGGCACATACTTATCCACACCAAAATTATATCAGTCTAGAAAGATATCCCACTTCTTCTGTATCTCTTGTTTCCCAGAATTTTCCCCAATCAGATTCTTCAAAAATTTTTCCAGTCCTGTAAAGCTTGCTTTCCCAAAGCTGTATCTTCCTTGCCTGTAAAGCTCATCTCTTGTATCCCCATTTCCTTCTATCATTTGGAACTCTACTACTACATGATCACTTTATCCTATAGGATACAGAAATTTCAGAGATTCAATTGCATCAGGTTCTTTGGTCAGAATTAAATCTAGTCCTGCTGGTTTGTCATCTTCCCTAAATCATGTCTCTTCTTTCACCCACTGGGTCATTACATTACCTATCTATCTATCCATCTATTGCCAGACGTCTTAATCCCATAAGGGGTGGCCAAAAAAAAATCGCCTCCATGTCGCCCTGTCCCCTGCCATTTCAATGATCTGCTTCCAGCTCACAACCCCCTCTCTCATATACCTCTCCACTCCATCAGTACATCTCATCCTTGGACTCCCCCTACCTCTACCCCCCTTGCACCTCACTCACATACACTCTCCTTATCAGTCTCTCTCTCTCCATCCTCTCCACTGGGCCAAAACACCTCAGTGTGTTTCTCCTAACACTTCCTATCACATCCACATCCACACCACATCACTCCTTCACTTCCTCATTTGTCAGTCTGTCTCTCCATGTGACTCCACAGGCTGCTCTCAAAAAACTCATTTCCACTGCTCTCACTCTTGGCTTCTGTCCCTCCAACAAGGTTCAAGTTTCCCTTCCATACGTCAGACTTGGTATCACAGTATTGTCATGTAGTAACTCTTTCACTTCAATGCTCACTTCCCTGTTTCTTATCACTACTTTCAAGGAACAAGGAACCTTTCCTCCTTGTTGTACCCTTTCAAGCACTTAATCCTCTAAACTGCCATCCTTACTCATCAAACTACCCAAGTACCAAGTACTGTACTCAAATTTTCCATTTCCTTCTCATCCAACCTCAATGTACATCACTGACTTCACTTCTCTCGAAGACCATAACTTTACTCTTCCCTACATTCATCTTTAGATTCCGTTTCTTACACACTCTCCCAAACTCATCCACCAAGCCTTGCAACTCCCCTTCATCTTCACTTAACAACACAGTGTCACCTGCAAACAACAGTACAGGGAGTTTCCAAACACTGCCCTCTCTCATTAGGGCCACTCCAACATCCTCTGCCCTACCTTATATCTCCTTTATAACCCCATCCATATACAGACTGAACAACCATAGAGACATAACACATCCTTGTTTCAATCCAGCCTTCAAAAAGAAAAATTCACTCAGTTCACCACCCACATGTACTGCAACCTTAGGACCCTCATATATACTCTTCAGAGCAATCAGCAACTCCCCATCTACTCCGTATATTCTTAATACTTTCCACAATCCTTGTTCATCCACCCTGTCATATGCTTTCTCCAAATCCACGAAGGCTGCATTCAACTTCTTTCCTATCTCTAGAAATGTTTCCACTAAAGATCTAAGAATGAATATCAGATCTACACAACCTCTTCCCTTCCTGAAACCTCCCTGTTCTTCTCCAACTAATTCCTCTGTTATTTCCCTAACTCTGTCAATAAGTATCGTACCATATACATTTCCTATTACAGTACACTAAGAAGACAAATGCCCCTACGATTACCACACACGTATGTTTTCCCTTTTCCTTTGTACAGGAGACTAATTATATCTGACTTCCAATCCTCTGGGACTCTACATTCCTCCCAGGCCAATCTACACATCTTCCACAGTCATTCTATTACTACTATCTTTTCCCCATGCTTCAGCATTCCACCACACACTCCATACATTCCTGGGGTTTTCACCATATTAACTTTCTTCACTGCCTCCACAACTTCCATCCTACTGATTTCTTCCTCTCTTCTCACATCCCTCTGTCCCCCAGCCATTCCCCAGCCACTTACACTTGCATTACTTTCATTCTCTATGTTCAACAATTCCTTAAAGTGTTCTCTCCATCTCCTCACTTTTTCTCCCTTCTCCACTAGTAATCTACCACTTTTATCTTTCACTCCCCAACTAACTTCTTTAGCACCCTGTCTAACTCTCTTTACCTCTTTCCAGAACATTTTCTTACTCTCCTTCCACTTCACACTCAAATTCCTTCCAAGTTTCCCATCCACTCTCTTCTCTCTCTTACTAATCTTATCAGCTCCCTCATCCTCTCTATATATAACTCTTTCTTCTGTCTCTAAACTTCTTCCATGCCCTTGTTTCTCATCCACTTACTATATGCTTTCTTCTTTTGTGCCACAGCCTGTCTCACTTCTTCATTCCACCATGCTGTTCCCCGCACCCCCTTTTGTCTTGTCTTCACCCCACACACCACCTCCCATGCTGCACAGATTTCTTCTGTGAATATCTTGCACACACCTTACATGTCCCCCATATGCTCCAATCCATATTTACCCAATTGCTCCTCCACTTCTCTCTTATATTCTGCCATTATTCAATCCTCTTGCAACTTTTGCACTCTCCTTGTGTGGACTACTTCCTCTTGTCCTTCCCTTCTTCTATTTCTCCATTTCATTTGGACCTTGATTCTGACCACCCCTTGGTGGTGGTCAGAAGGTCCACTCCTCCACCCTCTATATACTCTTGCAGCCATTACACACTTTCACAACCTTTCATCCACACACACATAATCAATCATTGCCTTCTGTTCATTCAGTTCACCACACGTTCTTCTCATCACTCTCCATGTATATCTATGGATCATTTTGTGCCTGAAGAGGGTATTGGCTATCACCAACTCCCTTCTGGCATAAATGTCCAGTAAAGCACTGCCATCCTCATCCATCTCTGCAAGCACACCCCACTCACCAACTGTATTATCCATTGTTACATTTAATAGTATACTGTCCCACAAATCTTCACTACTTCTTGCATCCCACCTTCCCAGTTTACCTCTTTCCAATTGAAGTCCCTCATCAAGATTATGTTACTTTTCTCAATCACTTTCTGTAGGTATCTAACCATGTCTGACAACATCTCCTGATATTCCTCCTCATTCCATGCCCTCGTCTTGGGGGGGAAATATGCTACTGTGATGTCTCTCTTGCCTTTCCTTTTGGTTTCTGTTACCATGTTTATCACTTCAGCCATACCTTCTCCCTGTTCCACACTAACCACATTTAGGCTGTTTTTCACTGCTATCATCATTCCTCCTCCCATTTTTTTTTCTATCTCTTTTTTCATTCATTCATTGCCAGACGCCATGTATCCCAAACGGGGTGGCCAACGGCTCAGAGTTAATTGTTTTACAGGGAGGGGCACTAATCCTTCACCAACCCCACTTGACACGTAGGGAGAACGTTATGCCAACAGCATCTGGTGTTCCCAGGCAGTCGCCCATCCAAGTACTAACCAGACCCAACGTTGCTTAACTTCGCTGATCGAACGGGAAGCGGTGTACTCAACGTGGTATTCATAGTTTTTATTTTCCACTTCCCAACTGGATTTTAACATTCTCTCTTAGCTTGGTCTTTACAAAGCACATAATGTCTGGCTCATTTACCGTCATGAAATCGTCTATTTCTAGCCTTGCTGAGATTGGACCATCTACATTAGCATATGCAATTTTAAATCTTTTTGCATTAATTTTTATTCACCTTCTCTCTCTCTCTTTCTTCTTCGGTACCACTTCCTCAGTTGTGTGTGTGTGTGTGTGTGTGTGTGTGTGTGTGTGTGTGTGTGTGTATACAGGCATACCCCTGATGAACGATGTAACTGATTAAGTGAAAACCCATAGCTAGGTGAGGTATCAAATCTCAGGGTAGATTTAACATGTTAAGTATAGAGATGGGTTTTTGAGCCTTGGGTTTCCCCCCCGACCAAGTCCTAAACCCACCCAAATGAGTCAAAAAAAAAAAGTTTAAAGCAAATCTACATGACTTAACAGTTGTAAAATAAGCTAACCTAAGCCTAAAACCAATGCCCATCCCCCTTGTACCAAGTCAAGGTCACTGAAGGATGCAATCTCCGACTCGTATTCAACCTCAATGGAGAAGCAGAAGCAGCATTGTATCCAATCCCACCATCAGATGGTCCCGGGACAATTAAATAAACATCTGTTATGCATAATAATGATGTATGAATGACACAGATTCATCAAAGGTGCAAATTGCTCTGACAGATAATTGCTGGTGTTTTGACAGGGAATTCTCTTGATGGGGAATGTGATCGATGATGCAATCAGGTTTCAACGGCCCCTCTTTATGTCATTTTAGTTAATGTTCTGGTTGCTGAGCTTCTTTACTTTCTTCTCTCTTATTTTCCAACATATATTTCGAAATTCGTTTGTGTTTTCAAAGCATTTTCCCTTGAACAGCCAGAATGTAGACACATGATTTATCATGTCACAGTTTTCATCAATGCATAATATATTTACGCTTTTAGGCTTTCATAATTATCAATATTTAATTAAAATTATTATCTTGTATTCCATGACAAATTAGATGTTCAATGGTCAAACATGAAATATTCTTTGTTGAGTCGCCTAGTTGTCCACGCTATTTTGTACCACATCTGACGGGCGAGAATCCATACCCCAAATGACAGTGTTCCCCCCACCTGTGACTATAAAAACAAAAATCAAAGTCCAAAAACAGTTTATAAATTAACTTAAACAGAAAATTTAAGTCCGTAATATCATCAAAATCAGTAAAAAAAAATAAATAAATAATTAATAAACCATTGCAAAACCAGAGCCAGGCCTACAAAGGGTGGGGTAGAGTGATTTGCATCTAGGGGAATCATAAATTGGGGTTTGCTTGAATCTCTCTCTCTCTCTCTCTCTCTCTCTATATATATATATATACATACATATATATATAGAGAGAGAGGGAAAGTGTGGAAGGTGGTGGCGACCATCATCCACTCACTTGTTGTAGTGCCTTATCATTCTTTTTCTGTGCCTGCCCTCCTCTCTTCCTATTTCTCCCATCTTTCCTGTCACTTCTTATTGTTTTTCTTTCATTTACAGGTGGCTTTACATTGAGTGACAAGCCAAATGGTTTCCTGTAAGCCAAGAACCCATTTACGACGCTGGGTGGTAACCATATAACCAAATCATTCGTGATCCCTATATGTCAACAAGTGGGTTGGTGGAGGGTTAGTGCCCATCCCTGTAAAACACATAACTCAAGGTCAAATGGCCACACCTTATGGGATTATGTCATCTGGCAACAGATACACTCAATCCTCGTAAATTGCGATTTTTTTTTTTTTTTTTTTTTTTTTTTTTTTTTTTTTTTAATGTGAGGACGAAGGAACCAAAGGCAACGAGCCCGCAAAACTGTTCCTTCCAAGAGAAAAACAAGATACATAATCCCTCTAATATCCGAACATCCTCACTAACTGGACATAATCGTCCCGGGATCCAATATTCCCAAAATGGGCCAAAAACTGCAAAAAATTCGAAAAAAATCTGACTTTTTTCCCACCCATAATTTGAAATTGCCGCGTGGCACCAAACAGCTGATACACCATGGTCCCTTCACCCCTTCCTTCCTCCCCCCTCCCCTCTCAGGGTTGCCATTTGGTATTTTTCATTACCAAGTGTGGGCCAATGGGGTGCTTTCAAAGCTAGTATTCCGCTAGATGGCTCCACTGTTGCAGTAAACACATTCCCCGCACTGTTTAAAAAGCATATTTTTCTTTGTTAATTATCTATACTGTTGTGTGAAAATGTGGATCATGGTAATGTCATATACCGAAATATAAATAATACAAATAGAACACGTATATATAACGTATCGTGAAGTGTTTATATTTATCATCAACGGAAATTAAAATATCACTGATGGCATGTGATGGCAACCTGTCCCTCCAGTGACCCTATATTATTTAATTTCTGCTACATTTAGTACAAATTTGGTTCTTAATACATTGTCTGTTCAGACTCAAAGTACGCCTAGTGGGTATCTAGACTCATCCAGTTTCTATGTGGGCAGAAATTTAATGTTGAGTAAATACTGGCATTCAACATTTTGCTCGCTTGCTTCACGCATGCGCACCACAAGACAGTCCCGTGTTTAAGTTTTTTCACGAGGGATGTCAAGTTTCCATGAAAAATTTTATTTTGATGGCGTGTAATGTCACGGATTCACTCAAAGTAGAAACAAGCTAAATTCATAACATTCGTCATTGGTTCATATGTGACTATGTACAGGCAGTGTGTTTCACTGAGCGATATCTTTGTGTGAATCTCATTCCCACATCTTGCCTCTTTAGCTGTTAACTAAGCTACGCCCATTTCTCATGTCCCTGTACCCGACGTTGGTTACATTACTGTCGTAAATGGACACACCCACAAACACATATAGTTCAGTAATGTGAGTTCCTGACTGTTGAGCTGAGAGAGAGACCTTCCCCTGCAGCTTCCTTGCACCATGAGTGAGTCATATTCATATGTATCATTGTAGCTTTTTGTAAATAAAGTGTTACAGTGAAGTTTTGTCTTTTTCTGTTGAGAACTAGTGGTTATTTTAATTTTTACATTTCACCAAGTGCCTACCAAATAAATACCTTAAGGTCATCTTATCATCAATATCTCACACACATTGCCCCCTCTTGGCAAGTCCCTAATGGTATGGTCATGTGAGAACTGTCTCCAGGCCACCTGTCCACACACGTATGTTGTAAGATCTTCCACTGACTGAGTCAGTAGCTTGTGCACATACCAGTCCTCTTGACCTGGATGCAGTCTCACTGGGGGTAGACATTTAAGAGAATGCAGTAGTATTTACTCGTCATGTGTTCTCACGTTTGCATATATACAAGTGGGGTTGGTGGAGGATTAGTGCCCCTCCCTGTAAAAACAATTAACTCTAAGCCCTTGGCCACCCCGTTTGGGATACATGGCGTCTGGCAATGGATGAATGAATCTATACATATATAGAATCGTGAATACTGAACTTGACTCCGTGTGAATCTTGTGGATCACTTGGAGGCGATGTCTTGGCTTGTTAACATTTGCATATATATATATATATATATATATATATATATATATATGTATATATATATATATACTGTATATATATATATATATATTGTTACATAGCCTATGATTTCATCATCCTTTGTGTAATTTTAACGCACAGTATGCTGCATGTTTGATCACGAGCGTGTTCTGCCTCAGTCCCCCCCTTCTACCGTTATAGTAGAGTAAGTCGTTCTCTCTGTTATACTTTGCGGGATTTTCAGCTCTTTGTCCCCATGGCTTCATTTGCGCGTCCTTCTTACAAGTTGTATCAGGCTCTGCTGGCCCCTATATAATGAGCTCAATCTCTGCATCATTGCCACTTAGATCTGCTCCTCATTTTGTTCACATCTCTGTCCTCCCCTGTACAGATATTATTATTGTGAGTGCTCAAGAAATCTCCAAACATCTAGCAGCTGTGTGGAATTTGAGTATAACTGTTGTATTTTTTCTTGTGCTGTGTAGCATAGGGTTAGTTCTTAGGCCTAGTGAGGTCTTTGTGATTAATGTTGGGTTTATGTCAGTCATTTTTTATAATAGTTTGTATTTGTAATAATTTATCTTGCATTCACTGAGTATTATCTGGTATCTCATTTTATCAGGGCTGACTTAGATAAATTTACTCTTGCTAATTTCGTGTTAATAGAGGCTATTGCAGTTAACCATATATTTAACCTGTTTATTTGCCATTACATTATCTTTATGAGTCCTGAATGTTTTGTTGTTAGTTTGAGCATTAAACTTTAACTTGTAATTTTACCTAACTCTTTTGTTTTGAACCTGGAACTTTACGGGACAGTAGTGACTCTTAGTATTCTCACTTAAAGTGTACGTTATCTTTCTCTGTTCCGTAACAATATATATATACATAATCGTGAATACTGAACTTGACTCCGTGTGAATCTTGTGGATCACTTGGAGGCGATGTCTTGGCTTGTTAACCTTCCACAGTCGTCTACCCTCGGTGAGACCGGGCAAAGAATGACGCGTAAACGATCTTGGTTTTGGGACGGTTCCTCAGACCGGATGATTTATGATGGTGAATGCCAGTATTTACTCAACATTAAATTTCTGCCCACATAGAGACTGGATAAGTCAAGATACCCACTAGGCGTACTTTACACTCTGAACAAACTATGTATTAAGAATCTAACTTGCACTAAATGTAGCAGATTTTAAATAATATAGGACCACTGAAATGGCGGATTGCCATCACATGCCATCAGTGATATTTTAATTTCAGTTTATGATAAATATAAACAATTCATGATACGTTATATATACATGTTCTATTTGTATTATTTATATTACGGCATATGACATTACCATGATTCACAATTTCACACAAGTGTAAATATTTAACAAATAAACTTATGCTTTTTAAACAGAGCGGGAATGTGTTTACTGCTACAGTGGAGCCATCTGACGGAATACTAGGCTTTTCAGAAGCACCCCATTTGGTAATGAAAAATTTGTTTGGTAATGAATCAGAATAAAGAATTACCAAATGGATTTTTCACATGTATGAGGATACACAGGATGGAGATAGTGGATTGTTTGCTCTCTCTGATTAATCTGCTACTCTACATAGAATGAAAATAATCAACATGGTGTTAATTATAAGGAGAGTGATTACATGTATTTCCACTTGTACAGTATATATAATTAGTGAAGAATAAATGATAGGTTTACGAATTTGGTAATGAAATGTTAAATTTGGTAATGAAAGTTGAGGAGATTGGTAATGTGGCCGTTGCGATCTGGCAACTCTGTTACCCCGCCATCATCAACAGTCACAGCCTAACTCCGATCGAGAGCAGATGCTTATAGCAGTGCAAGCCACAGGTGCTTGTTTTTTGTGAATAAACAGTGAATAAACTGCAATACCTCGCCACTAGAACACACGGGAATTTGCAGTGTTAAGAAATTAGAATTTAGAGTGCAGAGGATTAACTGTGGACTGGAAACTGGCGGTTCAAACCAGTCCAGGAGCCAGGGACTTGTAAGTACCCAGAATGTTTAATACTGTATAAGCTCACCTCTAAAACCTCATTTTATGGTTCTTTTGCACTTATTTCAGTCTTTTATGTCCCTTATTGGTGTGATTTGGGTCTTAAATAGGTGCAATGCATGTCCAGAGGGAGCTGTATAGGTGATTTTCTGAGTTTGGTCCATAAGTACAACTCCAGGAGGCTGGGGCCCAATATCCGGACAGGATCACTATCCGGACATGCCTTTGGCTCTATTACATTGGATATTGGAGGGATTACTGTACAAGAGAGAGCCAAATTCAAGATCCGATCATTTGAGATGCCTGGATACACTTTTGAAAGACTGGAGATCAAAAGAAGCAGGAAATACAGACAGAGGGAGACAGTTCTAGAGTTGACCTGTTGCATAAATGAAGGACTGGGAGTAACGGTTAACTCTTGCATTAGAGAGTTGGACAGAAACAGGTTGAGAGTTTGCTGCTAGACGGGTGCTACGCGCACGTTGTAGAGGTGGAGGAATGCATGTAGACAGTTCAGAGGAGCAGTGACCATTGAAGTAGCGACAGAAAAGAGATAAAGATGCAACAGTGCAGCGAAGAGACAGGTTGAATGGAATCAGTAAGAGGAGGAGAGTTAATGAGGCGAAAAGCCTTTGACTCCACCCTATTGAGAAGAGCTGTATGTGGGGAGCCTCCCCACACATGAGAGTTGTACTCCACATAGGGGCGGATAAAACCCTTGTGTATAGTCAACAATTGTGCAAGGGTAAAGAAGGAATGGAGTCGGCTTAGCACACCCAATCTCTTGGAAGCAGAGTTTACAAGAGATGTAATATGATCTTTCCAAGATAAGTCCCAAGTAAATGAAACCTCAATCATGTTCAAGGATGATGCAGGATTAAGATGAATATTATTAAACATTAGTGGGTATACCTGTGGAAGATCTTGTCGGGTTGATAGGTGCAAAAACTGAGTCTTTGATGCATTAAAAACAACCAGATTATTTTTACCCCAGTCAGAGATACGAGCCAAGTCAGACATTAGGTGTGCCATAGCCTCATCCCTTCCCTGTTGAAGTAACTGCTGAGATGGACGTTGTGGGAATCGAATGGAAAGGTTTCTCTAACTGCCTTGTTAATGTGTTTATCAGGTGACAAACTGTCCTGGACCAGAACTCCCAAATCTTTCTCTTCTCTTGCTTTTGTAATAATTCAATGATGGCCTTCTTGGTACTTTTACCCATTTCCAATATTTTACAATTCTTTGCATTAAGTTTCATTTCACACATCCGGCTCCAATCGTGGATCCTATCCAGATCCTCCTGCAGCATTTTACAATCCTCCTCAACCTCTACCTTCCTCAAGATCTTTGCATCATCAGCAAACAGACTTGCATAACTGTTCACTCCATCTACCATATCATTTACATAAATCAAGAACATTACTGGCGTCAACACCGAGCCCTGTGGGACATCACTTGTTACTTCCCTCCATCCAGACATCCTATCCTTTATTACTGTCCTCATTTGTCTGTCTCTCAAAAAGTCTCTCATCCATTCCAGGAGGTTACCCTTCAGTCCTCCTATATGCTCTAGTTTCCACATTAGTCTCTTATGAGGTACCTTGTCGAAGGCCTTCTCCAAATCTAAATACCCACAATCCACTCAACCACCTCTCTCCTGTAGCACGTCAATCGCTCTTGAGTAAAAACTCAACAAGTTGGAAACACATGACTTTCCACTTCTAAATCCAAACTGACTTTCAGCCAAAATATTCATCTCTTCCAGATATTTTATCCATCTATCTTTCAGAATTCTCTCACACAATTTTGCGACACCATGCTGGTTAGGGACACTGGTCTATAATTCCTATGGTACTTTCCCCTCTTCCAGAGAACACACAATTAAACTGTGAATCTTATCCACCAGTTGTTTTCTGCATTCCTTTAGTACCCAATTAGAGATTCCATTTGGTCCTGGGGCTTTCCCCACATCTTGAGTTTCCAGTAATTTATACACTTCCTGTACTTCCACTTTTATATCTTTTATCACTACATTTCTATATCTTTTATCACTACATTTCTAGTCACTCCCTCCCCTTCCACAAACTCACTTTCATTAGTGAAAACTGACTGGAAACGTTTGTTCATTATTTTTGCTTGCACTGCCGCATCTTTATAGACCTCTCCTTCTACTTTCAGTTTGGTAATTCCTTCCTTTTGTTTCAGTTTGCCATTGACAAATCTATAAAACAGTTTGGGTTCATCCTTACATTTGTCTATTATACCTTTTTCAAAATTCCTTTCTTCTTCTCTACATATTCTTGTGTAAACATTTCTAGTTCTTTTACATTCTTCCTTTGTTCTGTTGTTACCTCTCATTCTCCAATTGTTCCAAGCCATGTCTATCTCTTTTTTTTTTTTGCTATTATACACCTTCAATTAAACCACTCCTATTTTCTGTTTTCTTTCTCCCATACTCTTGGCACAAATTTTTCCACTCCTGAATTATAGAAGGCTAGAAAAATATCCCACTTCCTGTGTGTGCGTGTGTGTGTGTGTGTGTGTGTGTGAGGTTGGTCTACCTCGCACCACACAGTCATAATTCAACGGTCAAACTGTGCATGACTCGTGAATTGTTATTTGTGGCTTATTTTTCTACCTTCCAGTGATTGCTTGCCTTGTCTGCCAACATGGGGCCTATGTGCAGTGCTTGTGATGCGTGTGGTAAGACACCAAAATGGACTCGTAAAGTGATGTCGCTGACAGAGAAAGATAAAGTGTTGGACAAACTTAGGGAAGGAATGTCGGCGACAAATTGCTGTCAGGATGATTCCCCGTCATTTATTTACATACCATTTTATTTGGCAAGTACAGTACACTAGTTTTTTACTTATATGAGTTATAAAATCTCCCTAAAAATGTTTTATTAAAGTACTAACCCTGTGACGCTCGGGAGCAAGGAATCATACCGCGGGGTGTCACTTTTGTGATTCTGTGTTATTTTGAATTCGCCTGGGCTTTCAAGCGGTGGCTTGCATCATCTATCAGTACTACCAGTGTCCAGCTATACTCAGTTCTGCTAATGTCACCTGTACTCCCATCCACTGTTGACAATTTAGCCATTTTTCTCCTGACCTTGACTCCCCCTCTCGTTACCTACCCTCCATTAACCTCTCCTCCTGCCTGACCAGCTGCGCTGCGCTACACTAATCCTGGATGGATTTTTCCTCTCATTTTATCCATTGAAATGTGCCCTTTGCCCTATTCTTATACAAAATAATATATAAAAGAAAGAGAAAAGGTAACTGATACTGCCATACATCTGGAATGGGATAATTATCACCTGACAACACCTCACATGCACTCGTTCGCCAATTTTCCCTGTTTATTTTCCCTTGAAATATGCCGTATGACCTGTTCTCATAATAAAAATATATATAAGAAAGGGAGGGAGAAGCCTAAGTGATATTTACATTTATCTGGAACTACCTAATTTATTATGTTTTGTCTAGATTTCCTGCCAATCATTTCATAGCGTATATAGTAGCAGCTGTCACCACGCTGACACTGGCAACCCTTCACTGCCCCTAGGCCACAGCATTCAGTTTACTGTCGTCTTTCGAGGTGAAACCATGTCGGATTCGCGCCTGTCCAATTCCACTGCTTTTTTGCCCCATGCAAAGGGCCCTGTGCCCTCTACTCCTATTAAACCTCGTGTGTAGGGGTAAAGGGCTAAGTGACTCTGCTGTGGAACGTCAACTGGCTAATGTATCAATGAGAATGATGGACAGTGACTACGAACTTTCTGGTGACTGTAAAACAGTGCAAGTAGAAATGTAAATAATGTGTAAACAGCAAGTGAAAGCAATGGATGTAAATATAACTGAACAGTGGAAAATAGTTTTATACGTTACTGCAAGTGACAGTGCATAACATAGTGCAAATAAAATAGAAATGTAAATAATGTAAATAAAATAGAGAATGTAAATAGAAATGTAAATAAGTAGTAATATAAGAATACGAGTATATATACTAGGCGAAGTGAAAGTGAAAGTTTTGCTCTAGCATGTATGCATACTGGGAGTTTGAAAGTGAAAGTGATAGCTTTGCTCTCTATACTACTATACAGTATGAGAAACTGAATGCCTGGAGTGAAAATAAACTACTAGTACTGAAAGAAACTTATAGATAAATATTGTATATATAAATAAGTGTAATAATATAAAGTGTGAATGTGTTTATAAATAATAAATGATGGCCCTGTCTCAGAATACCATCGGGGAACCAGCACGGGAGGAAAGCTCGTATGCACTCGTAATTTACGTTGCTTCCACAGTGGGTTTTTTTTTTTTTTTGGAAAATGGACTCCAAAACTATTTGAAATTCATAGAATAGTGTTTGTAGTTATAACATCAGGCAGTGGTAACCATATTACGGGGTATCAGGAAGTGTAAAGTGGAGACTTCGTTACCCAACTTCAGAAGTCTCCACAAGTCCTACGGTTGTCGACGAAGGCTCAACAAACATCCCAGGGGAAAGCTGAAAGGTATGTGCCATGTGCATATACGATTTTATTATTCTAGGACTAATAACTGATTTTTGGCAAATATTTTTTAGAAGTCAGTCGGAGAGCGAATATCCTCGCGGGACGCACAAGGAGTGTAAAACCATCCCCATGGTTTAGGAGTTAATTAATCAATAATAAGTATATTTATAGAATGACGGGGAATCATCCAGGGTGCAAACTGTCCTGACGGGAACTCGTCCATGTTTTGATGGTGAATTGACTTGACAGTGAATTGTCTCGGAACTGTATGTTTGGGGTGAATGAGTCAACTGCTCGTACAATAAAGAAGGCAGAATGTAGCATACGGGAGGTTGTGAGGGCTAGTGCACCTGACTGTGCTAAAGTCCCTCCACCTACGCCTGTGAACTGTCTCAGAACCGTATGTTTGGGGTGAATGAGTCAACTGTTCGTACAATAAAGAAGGAAGAATGTAGCATACGGGAGGCAGTGAGGGCTAGTGCACCAGACTGAGCTAAAGTGCCTCCACCTATGCCTGTGAATTGTCTCGGAACCGTATGTTTGGGGTGAATGAGTCAACTGTTTGTGCAATAAAGAAGACACAATGAAGCATTCGGGAGGCAGTGAGGGCTAGTGCACCAGACTGCTAAAATGCCTCCACCTATGCCTGTGCCTGGCGCATTCCAATAGCAAAATCGTTATAGCGGGAAATTTATTGTAAATCGAATTTTCGGGTGGAACTTTTCTATTATCGTTGCAGCGAATTATCGTAAAAAGAGTAATGACTGTACTTTGTCTAATAGTACTTGTAGTTGGACCAACAAGTACAACAACAAACAGAACACCATGTACCTTTATTTAAGTGACTTCTGGGCTTGTTAAGAAGGGAGGGAGGGTGGTTATCTGACACTTGGGGCATCTGCTCTTGCCCCATGCGGCAGAGGGTCTCTTGGAGGTGCCATAATGCCTTCAAAGTCAACAGCTGAGACCATGATGAACAGGTGGGTACAATGATAAAATGGACCATAGGACGCGAGGTACAACATGTGTTTTAGTGACAATATGGAGAAGTGTTTGTTTACCCAGGAAAGTCGGTAGATGGTATGCAGATAGATGGCAAGCTGCCTGCCATTTTGAATCTGGCTCGTTGCTAACCACCTGCCTTCATGTGACTGACTCGCATTGTCCAGCCCATCTCTCGTAGTAATGGCAGGAAGTCCATTTTTGCCTTAGAATCATACAGTCGATTCACATGTTGGGAACTTCGATTCGCAGATTTCGCATTGAATAAAAATAAGCATTTTCTGGGTTGACCTCCCATGGTAGGTGATTTGCACCATTTGAGTTCACATTGTGTGGGGGTGCACTGTATGTGTATGTGTGTGTGTGTGTGTGTGTGTGTGTGTGTGTGTGTGTGTGTGTGTGTGTGTGTGTATATATATATATATATATATATATATATATATATATATAAATCAATCAATCAATCAATCATTTCCTGAGGCACCCCATGGGATGCATAGGGCCTAAATGAACTCTCTCCACCAATATTTATCTCTTGCCAACTCCTTCAGGTCCCACCAACACTCCTCTCCTGCTTCTCTTTTCATTGTCCTCAACCAGGTTTCCCTTGGCCTACCTCTACCTCTTCTTTCTCTAGCAGTCCACTCTGGCACATCCTATATTAAACTGATATATATAATTTATATACTTTATATATATATATATATATATATATATATATATATATATATATATATATAATATATAAATCAATCATTTCCTGAGGCACCCCATGGGATGCATAGGGCCTAAATGAACTCTCTCCACCAATATTTATCTCTTGTCAACTCCTTCAGGTCCCACCAACACTCCTCTCCTGCTTCTCTTTTCATTGTCCTCAACCAGGTTTCCCTTGGCCTACCTCTACCTCTTCTTTCTCTAGCAGTCCACTCTGGCACATCCTATATTAAACTGCCTTCTTTTCTATATATGTGTCCCAGCCACTTTTTCAGTGGGACAGTCTCACATATTCATCAAATGGTTCCACTCTCGTAATATCCCTTACTCTTTCATTTGTAACTCTGTCTTGCCACTTTACCCCAAGAATCCATCTCAGTATTTTATTCTCAAATCCTAATACTTTCTGATCTGTTGCAGTTGTACTGTACCATGACTCATACCCATAAATTAAATTTGGTCTAACCATGGACTTGTAAATTTTTACTTTAGTATGTACTGAAAGCATATTGTTATTTCAAACAGATTTCAATATTCCCTTTAAGACCCAGACACCCAAGACCCAGACACCTCAAGTCCCGGACAATTTGGGCTTGGGTCCATTAGTCCAAGTCTTGGATTATTCCCTAAGATATCTGGACATCTGGGGGGGGGGAAGCCGTGCAGGGACAAACAGCTGTGTTTTGGCGCATAGTTCCAGCAACATCCACTAGAGCGCCCCTGCATCCTCCCCATTTCCCAACGACCTACCGTTGTGACTGAACACTCCTTGCCATGGCTGCCCAAAGCTCACTTTTGTGGTGGTGCCCTACCTGCTGCAGGCTCTGGCTCTGGCTCTGACAGTGAATAAACTGCAATACCTTGCCACTAGACCACATGGGAATTTACAGTGTTCTGCAGTGTTCAGAAATATGAATTCAGTGTGCAAAGGATTAAGTGCAAAGTGCAACACTTACGTAGTGCAACTGACATGGCGTAATTAAGAACAGAACGTGCAGTGTTAAACAATTATAGTTCACAGTCCGAAGGATTAAGTGCAGCGCAACACTGGATTACTGTACATACTTCAAGTGCACCTTCACCACTGTTAGAGCCATAGAGGCGGCGGGTTAATCTTCGCGATGGCCACGGACGTATCATAAGTACCCTGTACACTGCTAAATATTTTTCTTTCTCACTTCTAATTTCTTATTCTCTGGTTCCTTTTCATTTATTTTATGGTTTCTGTCCCTTATTTGTGTGAACAGGGTCTTCAGTAGGTGCGGTGCATGTCCAGTAGGGAGTTATTTAGGTGGCTTTCAAAGTTAGGTTGGGTTGGGGTCTATAAGTACCAGTCCAGGGGCATTTTTCCCAAGTATCGGACAAGACCAAATCCTGGATGTTGCTTGGGCCCTATTACATTGGATCTTGGAGGGATTACTGTATATATATGCAATATCAAACACCAGTCTGGATTGTACCAACGGTTTTTAAACTGTTTTTACTACCATTGCGGTACTGTATTGTATTATACCTTCACTACAATAATCAAATGGTATAACATATACTGTATAATACTGTAATACTGTACTGTACACTGATAAATGTCTTTTATTTATGTTATTGTGGTGAACACAGTTGAAGTGGTCAAGCAGTATGGACTGCTTCTGGCTTTATCAAACTTTTTCCAATATACAGCATATGAATTTAGTCCGGTTGCTCCTCGATTCCGATAAAAGCGAATTCTGCTCTACTGAAGTCTGTTATCTTGAGGTTTTACTGTATCAAAACCCTTTACAAAATGTCTCAGAGAAGGAAAAGTCCTGACAGCATGGAAAAATGCAGTAACAATCTTAATACATAAGAAAGGAGGAGTGACAGATTTTAAAAGTTACCTACCAATCCCCTGTTGTCAGATATATATATATTATCCACAAAGATCACCAACAGAACTGCAGCTGTGCTAGACTCTAACTAGACTAGGGAACAAACTGGCTTCTGAAGTGGATTCTTAACCATCAACCACCTCCATACAATAAATCAAATAACTGAGAAGACAAATGAGTACAGGAAACCTTTGTATATGGCATTCACTGATCATGGCAAAGCCTTCGACTCCATAGAAACAACAGCGGAATCCAGTGCAATTAGCAGATAAAGTGTACATGAGATCTACTTTAGAATACTGGAAGATACTCAGAGATGGATGAACAACCACTGAACTTCATACTGATACTGTACCGGAAAAATCTCAATAAAAAAAAGTGTATGACAGGGCGTAACTCCCTCACCAAAACTGTTTACAGAATGCTTGGAAGCATTCAGAAAGTTTAGCTGAAGTAATGAAGTGAATAAATTAGATGAATAACTGAGTAAAATCAAGCTTGCAGATGACATCGTTCTCTTTAGTGAGTTGGGTGGACAACTGCACCAGTTTAATGAAGACAAGATGCCTTTGCATTGGACTTAAGAAAATGACAGGAGTCATGTTTAATAACCAAACTCAAACTGAGGAAATATGATTCCAAGATAGAGTTTTAATGTAGATGATCAATCTGTATACAATGGGCAACTTGTACAGACTAAAGATCATTCAAACCTGAAATAAGCAGATGTATAAAGCTGGGTTGCAGCATGTTTGGTAGACAAAGTACCATATTAAAAAGCACATTTCCATTGTGTTTAAAGAGGAAAGTTTTTATTCAATGCATTCTCCCAGTAACGACATACAACTCAGAGACATAGACAGTGACTGAACCACTGGAAAGTTGTGAAGTGTCCAAAGGTAGGGAAAGACGTAATTTTCAGAGAAAGGAAAGAAATGGCTTGGATTAGTTAATGGACTGAAGAACTGTACATGAACTAATAAAATCAATTACAAAGAAGGAACAAGACTCAACAACAGCTGAGCAAGGAAAGCAAGAGACTAGGTAATAACTGATACACAAAGTCCAAGAGAAAGACCAACAACTAGGTGCCACGATGAAATAAATTACGTCAGGAGATAAAGGTTCCCTGACAAAAAAACAAAGAGCAGGCAATGAAGACAGAAAATTTGTTAAGAGATCTTAGGATTCTGGAATGGAAAGAATAGTACATGACTGGGATAACTGGAAATGTCTGGGAGAGTTCTATGTCCTGCAGTGGAATGTCATTGGCTAATGACAACACACACACACACTAGCTGTGGGTGCTCCTCTACTATATACATTATGGTATATGGAAATATTTCTCCTTCCAATCCACACCTCATGTCTCTGTCACCTGACAAAAAGGTGGTGTGCTTCACTTTTTGGTCAATGATCATGGATGAATCACACATAAATGCCATGAGCTATCAGAAACCTGGTTTAAGAATCAAGAATTCTAAGATGTATATGTTCATGTACGATAAGTTTCCCCTAAATCCTAACCTTAATCTCAAAGTTCCTTTTTGTGTGTCATTGGTGTATTCATGTACCTGAAACTCATCACTATGACTTGTTGAAGCCTCCATGAATGCTTGGAAATCAATGCACTTTGTGGGTTAATGCGACTAAAAACTAATTCTAAGAAAACTTGCTTTGTCACAACTAGCTTGCAATGAAGCAGTTTCCAATTTACCCTTTGACTCCTATCAGCATTGCTGAACGATTTTATCTTGGTTAACACCTAAAGGTTATATTCAGATAATTGAAAGTCTCAAGCACCCAAAGGGTTTGGGAGCTTTGACAAGAACTTGGAAGTTTCTTCACCATAGCTTATGAACTTTCGATCACCTAACATACAAAAACAGTGCTGTGATAAAAATATTTCTCCCTTGCTATGGTATGAATCCGAGTTTTGACAATATACCTACACATACCTCACACATTCTGTCAAACAGGCATTAGTTCCCGTTTGAAGTATATGTTGTATTTTTCACATTGTAGATTAGCGTCTATTCTTCTCAGGTTCTCCTGCGATCTACAGGTCAGCCCTGACTACGGGAGAGTTTCCTGTTCTTCCTCACGCTGTGAAAAAAGAGGAATGTTGGTATCACAGCAATTAATCATTACTTTGATAGTTTTTAAAAGTTAAATATTAGTTGCATCTGCACTGTTGATATTTAACATTTTCTTCTTCTCAGGTTTACATGTGAATTTAAAAGCCAAATGAACTACCTGTACGTATTTTTCTTTGGAATTCATTACAGGTGCCTGTACTGAACTGAACTTAATATCCCTTTCACTCAACAGCATCAGAGGCATCCTACTAGTTTTTTTTTTTTTTTTTTTCTTATTGTCTACAGAAGTCCAATATTTACAGCCATGAACCAAGAATGAGAGATGCTAGAACAGGTTCTACTGTTTGTGTAAGAGACTGAATGTTTATGGATTATTTACAGACCAACTTTTGATGCTATAAAAATGCAGTTCAATAAGTTGAGTGAATCATTATTTGTGCAACAGTACATAAGACTGAACTCTACACACATTCCTCATATTCTGTGGAAGAACAGTAAAATGGTATTTGTTACACACATTAACTAAAGAAATATCTTTTCAATCATAAATTTTACATATTTCTATTGCAAATGACTTTCTTGGAGGTGTTAAGAAACCATAAGGGAAGTTCATAATGAAATACAACATGATTTCACACAGCTAATCATCTAACTGTATTCCGTTCAAAGCAAAGGAGGTGCCTAACAAGCATAGTGGTGGTTTGGGAACCACTTCAACCTGTCACACAGTCAATGAAAGAAATGCTGTAATGTTACTCTGATGATGCTTTGCTATGCACTCCCCTCTTGGAGGGCTAGGAGTTACCCTTATCTAAACGACTTTATTTGGGTGTGTAGCATTCTGCTACCAGATGCCATTCCAGGCATATAACAATGGCCCTAAACTCCTTATTCAATAGCATGTATTCAAATCTACTAAACTGCAGCAGCTAAATTTGTGAAAAGCTAATGAGACTACTTTTTATTGGAAGATTCATATACCTATGGAAAGTTATTTTCTCTGAAGATACAACAGTTTGGGCCATCTTGGACATTCTTTACGTATACCTGAAAAGGTTGTATCTTCTGAATACACAACTTTTCCACATGTGAATATAATTTTTCCATATGAACACTTCATGGTACCGTGAAATCACAACAGACCGTTTTTAAGATTTTTGTAAATCTATGTGGCATGCCACTGTAATGGTCATGCCCGCAGATAGGTATGTAAATTACCAGTATTACACTTTATGCTCAAACCTTTTTCAGTGTTCAAAGCTCAGCAATGGGATGCCATGGTGAGAAAGATGGTGGGAAACTCAATTAGGTGACTAAATGACCTCCAAAGGTTTATGCATAGCCAGAAACCTGTTTCCCTATGTTGGAACGATGTGGTGGAGGTTCAGCATGGCTGTATGTCTTCATTTTCTTTGCTGACTGCACATAAGAGCAGTGGTGATAGAAAATTTACCACGATGTTGTCCCAGATGCCTGGCTGAAGAGCGTGATAGTGAATGTACATAAGGGGAAGAGTGATGCCTTGGAAAGAGGAAATTACACAGGTATAAACATCTGGACCAGATAAGGAAGGTAGTGGAGAGAATTGTAAAAGGTATGATGAGGGAAAGAGTCAATACCGATGAGATGCAGTCTGGGTTTATGCCAGGCAAAGGAACCACTCATGCCACATTTATTGTCTGACAGTTTCAGGGAAAATATAAAGGAAAGAAAAGGAAGTTGTACTTTGTATCTGTTGATTTGGTGAAGGTATGTGATAGATTCCCTAGGGAGGTGGTAAAGTGGGCAATGAGAAAGTTTGGGATTGAGGAGTGGTTGGGCAGAGAGGTTATGGCTATGCAGGTGGGTGCCTGCACCCAGGTAAGAATGAATGGAGATGTGAGTGACAAGTTTTCGTGAATTATGGCATGCATCAGAGGTCAGTTTTTAGCCCCACTTTGTTTGTCTTGTTGCTTGAAGCTCTCACATGGCTTCAAAAATGGGCTCTCATGGGAGATGTTGTATGCTGATAACTTGTTGTTGACTGCAAAGAATGAATGAGAGGTGGACGAATGATTTAGCAAATGGAGAGACTGAATGGGTGTAATATCAAAGATGAAACTTAACAATTTAATCACACTGTCCTAGTCTGGAATTGATCTCAGGCCCTCACGCTTCACACACGCACACTTTACCACTAAGCTAAACAGAGGATTCCCCTCTGTCTCTGGGAAATGCAGGCATTTACGAACACCGTTACATCCTTCTTTCCTCCCTTTGGTGATTACTTGGTGAGATTCGAATTCATATGATAACGAAGCATCAGAGGCCACCATTGGGGAAGCTGCGGACCACACCAAACAGCTCATCCCTGGGATGTAAGGACAGGGACACTGCCAACTAAGCAAGGAACAACCAAGCCTCACCTCACATCCCACTGCTGCCACAAATGTTATCACCGAAATGAAACTAACAAATTAATCACACTGTCTTAATTGGGATTTGATCTTAGGCCCTTGTGTTCCACACGTGTGCACATTACCACTGAGCCAAACAAAGGATCCTCCTTTGCCTCTGGGCAAACCGGGCCTTTATAAACCCCATTACATAAGACACAAGGGTCTGAGAGTGAATGCACGTAAAAAAAAAAAAAAAAAAAAAAAAAAGGTGATGGTATCTGGGGCTATTGGCAGTACTATTAAAGCAGAGGGAATGTGGCCATGTGCAACTTGCCACAAAGGTGTGGGAAGTAACTCTATCTTGCAAAGTGTCTTTGATAAAAGAGTGCATAAGATATGTATTAGTATTAAAAGTACACTGCAAAATAATGTTGATATTGTTGTGTGTGTGGTGTGTCAGGGAGAGCATACAAAGACTGTCAGGCATAAAAGGACTGATCTTGCTGCAGTGTCTCTCAAACAGAGGAGTTTTGTTTTTGAGGACCTATTATTTGCTGGAGGTGGGGATGGAGCGTGCTCTTTGGCTAGGGTACAGAGTTGTTGGAGGCAGTTCATGGGACTGATGCCTCTCTAAACATTGAAAGGGCTCTCCCTCCATGCTAAGGGATCTTTGTATGTGGCACATGACAGGGGGGTAATGTTGTAAGGCAGTGAGGCCTGGGCTGTAAAGGAGGAGGATATTCACTGGACCAAACTTCCAGAAATGGCAGTGATTAGATTGATGTGTACTGCACCCTTCCATGTGGGGGCGAGGATTGCAAGTGAAAAGCTGAGAGGAAGGATGAGATTTCAATGTTTTTCATTATTTTAAGGCAAGAAAGAAGGAACCAAAGGCCACGAGTCCACAAGACTGTTCCACGAAAAAAACAAAACAAGATAATAGAGAGCCAAATTCAAGATCCATACATTTCAAGACACCTGGACACACTGCGTCTGAAAGATTGAAGATCATAGGCAGTAGGAAATACCAACAAAAGAAGGCAGTTCCAGAGTTGACCTGTTGCATACATGAAGGACTGGGAGTAATGGTTAACTCTTGCATTTGAGAGTTAAGACAGAAAGGGATGAGAATTTGTTGCTAGACAGGTGCGATATGCCTGTTGCAGTGGTGGAGGAATGCAAGCAGACAGTTCAGAGAAGCACTGACTATTGAAGCAGTGATAGAAAAGAGGCAAAGATGCATTAGTGCGACGAAGAGACAGGTTGAAGGGAGCCAGTAAAAGGAGAAGAGTTAATGAGACAAAAAGCCTTTGACTCCATCTTGCTGAGAAGAGCTGTATGTGGGGAGCCTCTCCACACGAGAGATTTGTACCCTATATGAGGGCAAATAAAACCCATGTATAGTCAACAACTGTGCAGGGGTAATGAAGTCATGGAGTCGGCTTAGCACACCTAATCTCTTGGAAGCAGATTTTATAAGTGAGGTAATTTGATCTTTCCAAGATAAACCCCAAGAGAATGAAACACCGAGTATGTTTGAAGATGATACAGGATTGAGTTGGATATTGTTAAAAATTAGTGTATGCTCCTGCAGAAGATTTTGTCGGAATGAAAAATGTAAAAACTGAGTTTCTGATGCATTAATAACAGCAAGATTATTTTTACCCTAACCAGAGATATGAGCCAAGTCAGACATTAGGTGTGCCTATGCCTCATCCCTTGTTTGTTGCAGTAACTGCTGAAGAAAATGAATGGAAAGGTGAAAGGTGGAGTCTTCAGCATATGAAAGGACAGGGTTAGATGTACAGCTTAGAAGGTCACTGATGAAGAGAAGGAAAAGGACTTGGTGATAGGACAGAGCCCTGAGGAACACCACTACTGATGGCTCTAGGAGAAGAATGGATGCCGCTTACAACAGCAGCTAGAGAACGACCAGAATGGAAGCAAGAGATGACGGTACAGGTAGGATACTGGTATTGTGATGATAGTTTGGGCATGTTGAAAGAATGGAAGATAACAACTGGGTGCAGAAGGTGAGAAGCGTGAACACTGAGGGTAGGGTTGAGAGAGGCAGACCAAAAAAAATGTTGGGACGAGGTCAAATTAGAAAAGATAATTATTAGTGAGTGGGTTTATTTAGGCTATAACCTAACCCTTCCAGTCACAAAGGTTCATTCTGAACTGAATAAAATCATCTGGAGATAATATATGAAATAAACAGTAAAACCTCAATATAACAGACTTCAATAGACTGGAATTTGATTTTACTGAAATCGAGGAGCTACCAGACTAAATTCTTATAGGTCGCAAAAAGTCTGATAAAGCCAGAAGCAATCCAGTCTGCCTTACCACTTCGGCTATGTTCACCACAGTAAGGCAAATAAAAGACAGGTTTATCAGTGTACAGTACAGTATTATTATGTATATTATACCACTACTGTAGTGAATGTATAATATGGTACAGTACTGCAATGGTAGTGAAAACAGTTTAAAAACCGTTGATGCGATCCGGGCTGATGTCTGATATATCGAAAAAAGTCCAGATTAGCAGGGGGAAGTCCGAATGTTGCTTTTATCGGCATTATAGAGAGGTTTTACTGTACAGTTGAATATGAAGAAGCTAACAACAGGAGACCAAACTATAAGAAATGAAAAACCTCAAGTTACTCTTTGGAGCTTCATACCATTATGCAAGGTAAGGCAAGGCCTTCATTCTAACAGGATACCTTCTGACCACTATGCATTCCCATTGTGTTGGGAAATTTGTACCACCAAGGACTTTAGGACTCCTGGTCATTCTCCGTTCGGGACTTTAGCAAAAGCTTTGCCATTGCAGTTGACATCCCAAAGGCTTTTGATCCAGTCTGGCATAAATCTTTAAGTTCCAAACTGCCCTCTTACAGTTTCTATCCTTCTATCTGTGCCTTCATCTCTCACTTCCTTTCTGGTTGTTCTATAGCTGCTGTTGTAGATGACGACCATTCTTCTCCTAGAGCTATCAATAGTGGTGTTCCTCAGGGCTCTGGTCTATCACCAACTTTCTTCCATTTATTCATCATTGACCTTCTAAGCTGTACATCTAACCTTATCCACTCATAAGCTGATGACTCCACCCTTCACCTTTCCATTCACTTCCTGAGGCATCCACCTCAGCAGTTTCTTCAACAAATGATGGATATGGCTATGGCATACCTGTCTGACTTAGCTTTTATCTTTGATTGGGGTAAAAGCAATCTTGTTTTTAATACTTTAAACATTCAGTTCTTACATCTTTCAGCTCATCAAAGTCTTTTGCAGGAGTATCCTCTAATTTTTAACAATACCCAACTCAATCCTCCATCATCTTTAAACATACTGTACTTCAGGTTTCATTCTCTTGGATTTTATCTTGGAAAGATCATATTACTTCTTATGAAATCTGGTTATAAGAGATCAGATGTACTAAGACAAGTCTGTGCCTTCTTTACCCCTACACAGTTGTTGACTTTATACACGGGTTTTATATGCCCGTGTAGAGTACAACTCTCATGTGTAGGGAGGCTCCTCACATACAGCTTGTCTCAACAAGGTGTAGTCAAAGGCTTTTCATCTCATTAACTCTCCTCCTCTTACTGGCTCCCTTCAACCTCTCTCTCTTTGCCACACTGTTACATCTTTATCTCTTTTCTATGGCATCTTCAATGGTCAGTGTCCCTCTGAACTGTCTGCTTGCATCCCTCCACCACTAAGGTGGATGCTTAGCACCAGTTTAGCAACAAACTCTCATCCCTTTTCAGTCCAACTCTCCAATGTAAGAGTTAACTATTATTCCCAGTTCTTCATGTATGCAACAGGTCAACTCTGGAACTGTTTTCCTTTATCTGCATTTCCTACTGTCTAAGATCTCCAGTCTCTCAAAAGCAATGTGTCTAGACATCCTGAAATGAACAGTTTGTAAATTTGGCTCTTTGTTGCCTTGTTTTTGCTTTTTTCTTGGAGTGAACAATCTTACGGGCTTCTAGCCCTTGGTTCCTTCTTCCACGCATAAAAAAAAAAAAAAAAAAAAAAAAAAAAAAAAAAAAATTAGTAGGGATTGCACGATGTTTTAATTCGTTGTATTCTTGCCATCCAAAAATAATTATGTTCTGTTTAAAACAGACTTTTTGATTATGAGGTGTTAGATACAGCTTTTATTAACCCTTCCATTATGACAACCTTCCTCTACATTGGTAAAAATCAAGTGGATAAGGGATGGGTAAAATAATTGTGTCTTCTGACTGAAGGGGTTAATCTCAACCCCTTAACTCTAAGTTCAAAAAGTTCTTGCAAATTTTCCAAAACTTGTTCCATCACTTTTGTTTCTCTTTCTAGGAGCCTTCATCATCTTTCAGCACCAGTACATAGGGCTACCTGTGTTTCTGATAGCAGGTTTTACCATCCAGACATACATAAATTTCAAACACACCCTGAAGTCATAATTTCTAACCAATCACTTTAAAGAAAGACATCAAAATATCTTATCTTAGGATTTATTTAGGATAAGTACCTTTCCTCACTATACAAACAACACAAAAACCTCTCAAAAACAGTGTTCTGAAAACAAGAAGACAAACTTCAGACAACAGAAGGTGCCACTGAAAATGGTCTACTGTCATCATCACAACAATAAAATACGGCAAACTCAAGGTAAGCTCCTATCACTGCTGCCACAGACATAAGAACGACTAAAAAAAAAAGCACACACAGAAGAAAGACTTAAAATTAATAACAAAAACCAAAGCATTCACCCACAAATGCATATTGCCTGTCATCACTAAAAAACTCTATTAGTAATTCCTGGCAACTGGATGCATATCATCGCAGTTTTGTCAAAATTATTAACAAACGAGCCATATATCCCAGGATACTGCCCAAATAACTTGGATACAATTTGTTCAATCGATTTTGAGATATTTGGGGAACTGACACACACACACACACCCACACACGACCAGCCAGAGCGAATGGACGTGTCTCAACCGCCTCTCAGCCAAAGCTGCAAACCTTAAATATGTTTGTCCTGTCTCCTTTGGTCTTGTCTTAAGTTTAAAGTATTCTAAGTTAATATAGACTACCAAAAATGTAAAGAGCTATTATCAGTGAGTATACATGAATGTTTATAGTATTTTCAGTAACAGCTGTCAAGTACCATAACCAACCTCAAACATGGACGACAATGTAAACATCAAGGGACCAGAATTTCCAGATTTGACAGTGAAACAAATGTGATGGAGTTGATTAAAACATGTGATTATGAGGATTAGTGAACTAAAAAAGAAAGTGGAGGATCTGGTATTAACCCGCCCCATGCCAGTGCCGTTTTAAAATGGCATTATCCAACTGCGCGCTCAGTGCCAGTGCCCTTTTAAAACGTAATTTTTTCCCAAAAATCATAGAGAGCGCAGTTTTCAAACTAGGCGCACAAAAATTGATGAGGATGTACGTCAACTCTTCCACCACCTTGCCTCAGGCGCTCAGGCCTATACACCCACGCGCTGAGTCATCGCCCTCGCTCTGCCTCACTGCTTGTACCACCCATACTGTACAGTCATGTCTCGTCGCAGTCTCTCTGACGAGGAGATTCAGGAGCTCCTGAAGGTGCCCTACACTGGCGAACGGGATGTTGATGACGATGTGCAAGATAAGAATTATGTGCAACTGGAAGATGAAAGTACTAGTGAGAAGGAAATACCCACACCAAGGAAATTCAGGTATGTGGGGTATGCTAGTACCAGAGGGATGAGGCCATCAGCATGTCGTCACCTAACCCTACGTGACGAGGAGGAGGATTCGGAGGAGGAAGGTGAGGCTTCTAGTATTCCTGGGTGGCTGAGGAAGCCGAGAATTTCCCCATGTGGGGTTGGAAATGTTGGGAGGAAGAGAGGGAGATTTGGGAATATTCCACTGGCTGGGGACATGGGCGAGTCATTTCTCCCATGCTATCCATCGCACCCACGTGACCCAGTCCACCCTAGCACCTCAGGACAAATAGTTCCCCCTTTCCCCATGCCCAGCACATCCACAGAAAGTGTTCCCCAATTCCCCACACCCAGCACATCTCGTGAAAGTGTTCCTCCTTTTGCTACATTTCCCAGAACATCGAGGGAAAGTGTTCCCCTCTCCCCCACACTTCCCAGCATCTCCATTAAGACTTTTCCCTCCTTCCCCACGGCCCTTGGATGAGGGAGGTGATGATGGTGATGAGGAGGAACTGACGTGGGAGTGGGAGGACGGGAGTGACTTTGTTCCAGAAATACACCCGTTCACATACGAGCATGTTGCTGGGTGTACTGTACCTGAACTAACCCGAACTTCTAGTAGGCTGGATTTCTTCAGAAATTTCTTTACTGTGGACTCTGTATTGAGAACTGTTGCCCTAACTAACGACATTGCTGCCTTTGAGAGTGCAGGGGCAACACAGACGCCACATAGCTGGTTGTTTGAGGTGGACGTGAGCCTAAATGAGATGTGTGTGTTCCTAGGCCTGGTACTTTTGATGGGGATTTTGAAAAAGAACCAGTTCCCCTCCTACTGGACCATAAATCCACTACTGGAAACACCTATCTTTGGGAAAGTAATGGGGAAGAATCGGTTCCAATACATCCTGAGCCGACCGCATTTCTTTGACCAACCTGACTCTGCAAACGCCAACAACACGGACAGGATGAGGAGGATACATGTGGTTTTCGATCACCTATGTGAGAAATTTCATACCTCCATTTCTCCTTACAGAGACCTCGTCATAGACGAGAATCTTGTGCTATGGAGAGGTAATACCTGTATTACCTTCAGGAAATATATCCCCAGCAAAAAGGCACAGGTTTGGTTTCAAAATCTTTGTGATGTGCAACTGTAAGACTGGGTATCTGCAGGACATAGTCCTGTGCACAGGTGTTCAGACTGACATCGTCGAAGATTGAACCTTGGGACTGTCTGGGGCTGTGGTGAAGACGACGATTGATGAGTACCTTTATCGTGGGCACGTCCTGTACCTGGACAACTGGTACACAAGCCCCCTTCTGGCCAGGTAACTTCATCTTCAGGAGATAGGTCTGTGTGACACTGTGAAATGGAGCCACAAGCACATGGTGAAGGTGGGGATGAAGCTGCAAAGGAACGAAGTTGTATTTTACAAGGCCAATAACATCCTTGCAACAGCCTGGCATCACAACAGAGAAGTCTTCCTTCTCTCGTCTGTACACAAGCCACTCGTACATCGCACCGACAGCATCGACTACAGGACAGAAGGGTGGCGCCACGTCTGGAAACCAGAACCTGTCTTGGCCTACAATGTGAATGTGCGACAGGTAGATCAGTCGGATGCAATGATTTCCGCATGGATTGTGCCAGGCCTACGATGAATTGTTACAAGAAACTGTTTTTCCACCTCCTCGACATCATAGTCCTAAATGCTCACCTGCTCCACGCTCAGGTAACCGGCGTAAAGGAGACCTTTGAGGACTATATTTGTGAGCTGGTGTGGGAAATACTGGGGGAATACTCAGAGGAAAGGACTGCCGCTCGGCACTGCCACAATGCTTCAACACCTATCCACCTTACTGGTCGCCACTTCCCCACGATCATCCCTCCCACAGAGACTTGTCAGAATCGGCAGCGATGGAGTCATGTGTATGCAAATAGCACCGCAAGGCCGCGTACTCAGCGGAAGGACTCTAGGTATATGTGTGCACAATGCAACCTTGGTCTGTGCATCTGTCCTTGCTTTGAGGAATATCACACTCTTTAATACTATTGGGTAAGACAGTGAAAGACACTTGTAAATATTTTCTCATAAGTGTAAGGAGTGTATGTTGTGAAGTAATGTTGTTATCATAAGTGTAAGACGAGCTATTCACAGTGAGACACTCAGAAATACTCTTACACTGTCTGTGTATACTGAAGGCATGTTGTAAATAATTTACCATAAGTATGAGTGCAGTACATAATGAAGTAAAGTTGTACGTAAGTTACCATAAATGCAAGACGAAGGATGCACAGTGAGAGAAATACGTGACAGGTGACAGATGTTGCAGTACTAAGTGATTTATATGGGAAAAAAGGATGTTTTCTGTATGAAATCCAGTGATAAAATTTTTTTTATGCATGTGAAGTGAACTGAAAAGTGCAAAAAACATTCCTAGACCTTCCCAGAGTAACGTTGGTCAGAATACCCGAGTTTACCTTCATAGAAAACAAGGTTTTCTCTCACCTTCGCTGCAGTTCTTCTGGGAAACCACACCTGAGGGGCGGACTGGGGACTTCTAGCCTCCGGCAAGTCTTTTAATGGTCATATTCGTTTTTTTTTTCACACCAAAATCTATAATTTTAGCCTAAAAAATAAAAATAAAAAATTGGCCGGCACTGGAACGCCATTTTATGTCTGAGGTGTCCGGCACGCGGAGGGTTAAGAGACATGCCTGAAAATACTGAGAATACTATACAGAGTCTGATCCAGGCCAATGAGACGGCGAACCAGGAGATTGAAAATTTGAAGTGACAAAATATTGAATTGAAGAGAAAACTAGAAGATACCAGTAATGAAACAGAGAAGGTGAGTAGGGTGTTAGAAGAACAAGAGGCAAAGTGGGCACATGTGGAAGAAGAACAGAAAGAAGTGGTCAGCTTAAGAAAAATCATTCAGGAAGAAAGGGAAATGAACAAGAAAAAAAATGGAAGAAAATATGGTGAAAATATTGAAGAAAAAAGTGAAAATAATGAGAAAAACTGTAGAAAGGAACAGATGTGTGGTAATATTTGGAAACAGGGAGGAGGAAGAAAAGGTTAGATCTGTGACTCGAGACAGACGCGAATCAGGTGAGAAAAATATTGGGCAAGATCGATCCCGAAGGAAACAAGTGGGAAAAAGAAATTGAGGAAGTAAGGAGGATAGGGCCATATAAGAAAGGGGGAGCCAAACCAATGAGAGTTAAGTTGTCATTAGAAAGTGTAGTAAACGATATACTTAAAGTGACCTGGAAACTAAGTAAAGAGGCAGGGATGAAAAGTATTATAATAAGAAAAGATTTGAATGAAGAAGAAAGAGAAGCTTTAAAATCTTTGAAGGAACAAGTAAAGTAAAAAAATGACAAGAGGAGAGAGGAAGAATGTAAAAATTTTTTTTTTGAAGAGTGATGGATATGAATGTAAGGAAGTGGTATGTAAGTAACTAGAAGTGAAGGAAACAAGGGGGATGGATATGAATACGAAAAAGGGAAGAATGGGTAAAGATAAAACCAGTGCAGTAAATCTAAGTATCATGTACAGTAATGTAGATGGGTTAATATCTAAGACAAGGAAAATTGGAGACTATTTAAACAAAAATAAACCTGAAATTGTTTGCTTGCTGGAGACTAAATTGCCCTGAGATGTTGATACAAAATTGTTTGAATGGAACAATTATAATATTTGAAGGAAGGATAGAGAAAGCAAGTTTGGGGGAGGTATAATGATTTTAACCCATAATGACTTAAGAGCAAAAAATATTGAAACTGAAAATACCATGGCTGAACTTTTGGGAACTTAAATAGAGGACAATTATGGAGAAAAAATTGATATAACAGTATTTTATATGCCCCCCAAAACTAGGGCATGGACAAAAGAAGATTATGTACAGTTAATAAGAGAATCCATAATTAACCCTCTTGCACTCTTTCGATGCAACCCGAGTCCAACCACTTCCGAATACAGTGACAGTCTCTTGTCAGCCCACACCTCACGCTCCCCACACTCTTCACTCAGCGATTCGTGCGGTATCAGAAACTGATTTCAATCATTTCATTCCCCCACCCTTATTTATCTGTATTGTTTTGAAACTGTTTTTTTTATAAATTAATGAATGACAATGAAAAAAAAAAATCTAAAGAAAAAGAAAAAAAGAAATTACCATATTGTATCATTCACTTATTTATTCAATGTTCATTTACTCACAGACATATAAACATTTCGGTACTGAGTATAGAATATTGCAGAGCATTTATCTGCGATCCATTTCGTAAAAAAATGACACTTCTAGCTATACTAGAAAATTTTTTATGGCGTACGGAATAACAATGGTTGCGTTTGTCATGCCTGGCCGCTCTGAGTGAACTGTTTCCTATCATTTCATTCTCACCCGCCCAAACCTCATGCTCCCAACATTCCTCACACAGTGATTGGTGCGGCATCGAAAAATGATTACAATCATTTCATTCCCCTGCCCTAATTTTTAACTGTATTGTTATGAAACTGATGTTACAAATGAATGAATGATCTTCCTAATGAAAAAAAAAATAAATAAATAAATAAAGGATATAAAGCACCATACAAGGATATAAAGCACCATACAAGGTAGGGTAGTGGATGTTGGAGTGGCCCTGGTGAGAGAGGATAGTGTTTGGAAACTCCCTGTACTGTTGTCTGCAGATGATACTGTGTTGTTGAGTGAAGACAAAGGGGAGCTGTAAGGCTTGGTGGATGAGTTTGGGAGAGTGTGTAAGAAACGGAATCTAAAGGTGAATGTAGGGAAGAGTAAAGTGATGGTCTTTGAGAGAGGTGAAGTCAGTGAATGTACAGCGAGGTTGGATGGTGAGGAATTGGAAAATGTGAGTACGTTTAAGTACTTGGGTAGTGTGACGAGTAAGGATGGAGGTTTGGAGGGTGAAGTGCTTGAAAGGGTACAGCAGGGAAGAAAGGTTGCTGGTTCTTTTAAAGCAGTGATAAGAAACAGGGAAGTGAGCATGGAAGTGAAAAAGTTACTACATGACAGTATTGTGATACCAACTCTAACGTATGGAAGTGAAGCTTGGACGTTGTTGGAAGGGCACAAGTCAAGAGTGAGAGCAGTGGAAATGAGTTATTTAAGAGGAGCCTGTGGAGTCATGTGGAGAGACAGGCTGACGAATGAGGATATAAAGGAGTGTTGTGGTGTGGATGTGGATGTGATAGGAAGTGTTATGAGGAACACACTGAGGTGGTTTGGCCATGTGGAGAGGATGGAGGGTGAAAGACTGACGAAGAGAGTGTATGTGAGTGAGGTGGAGGGGGGAAGAGGGAGGGGGAGGCCGAGGATGAGATGGAGGGATGGGGTGAGGTATATGAGAGAGGGGGGTGTGAGTTGGGAGCAAGGCAGTGAAATGGCGGGGGACAGGGCGACTTGGAGGCGATTTGTTTGTGGCCACCCCAAACGGGATTGAGGCGTCTGTCAATAGACAGATAGATAGACTTTATCATTCAGTAATGTATTCATTTACTCACTGACATATACACATTACTCACACACTGCATATATGTCAGTGAGTATATGAATACATTACTGAATGAAAAAAGTATGGTGTTTCATATCCTTTATTTATTTTTTTCCACCTATTAGGCATATCATTCATTCATTTGTAACATGAATCAATTTCATACCTATACAGTTAAAAATTAGGGCAGGGGAATGAAATGATTTTAATCATTTTTTGATGCTGCACAAATCACTGAGTGAGGAATGTGGGGAGCATGAGGTCTGGGTGGGCAAGAATGAAATGATAGGAAACAGTTCACTCAGAGCGGCCAGATGTGATGAACAACTATTGTTATTCCGTATGCCATAAAAAATTTTCTAGCATGGCTAGAAGTGTCATTTTTTTATGAAATGGATCACAAATAATTGCTCTACAATATTCTATAATCATTGCCAAAATGTTTATATGTCTGTGAGTAAATCAGCACTAAATAAATAAGTGAATGATACAATATGTTAATTTCTTTATTTTAGATTTTTTTTTCATTCATTAGGTCAAACAACAAATTGCTGTGAAAAAAATACAGCAAATTATATGGTTGGGCTCAACCTTCGCCGAAAGAGTGTGAGCGACTGATTTCACTTGGACGAATCCAGAGTCAAAAGACTGTGAGTGGTTGGACTTCACTTGGACGAATCCTGCATCGGAAGAGTGTGAGCAGTTGGATTCTTCACCGGGCCCACGTGTATGAATGGGTTAAACTAAAGATGTTCACTGAACAGAGAAATAGAATAGTAATAATGGGAGATTTTAACTATAGAGAAGTTGACTGGGAAAGTATGGATGGTGGGAACAATGAGGAATCATGGGGAAATAAATTAATGGAACTGGTAATGGAAAACATGTTAACCCAATCAATTAGAGAAAATACAAGAATTAAGGCTCGACTAAGTATTCACTACGAACCCAAATGATGTGAAGAACATAACCTACCAACGCCTCTTTGGTAAAAGTGATCATCTGGTTAGTGAGATGGACGTGGCGGGAGTAAGGGAAGGAGAAAGGGATGAAAAACACTGAGAAAAGAGATACCTGTACAATTAGGGGACAGCAGTCTTTGCTTCCCTGAGGAATTTTTTTCCAAAATGTAGACTGGAGTTAAAATGAATATGATCACAAATGTTGATGAGAAATATGAGTATCTGACAGAAGTGTATAAAACAGGAGTTAGTAAATATTTCCCAAAATTTTCCACAGCTATGGCAAGGGAGAAAGAACAGTTTAACAACAGATGTAGAATGGCACATGAGGCAAGAAAAAGAGCATGGAACCAAGTGACAAAAAGGTATAATGAAAGGGCTTGGGAGGAGTACAAGCAGGTAAGAAATGAACATGTACGAGTGCGGAGAGAAGAAAGGAAATACGAAAGATATTGTAACTAAATGTAAAAAAGACCAAAACTATTTTATAAGTTTGTGAATGGTAAAATGAAAGTTAAAGACAGTATAATACAACTGAGGGATGGAGATGAAACTTACGAAAGAGAAGAAGAATTGTGCGAAATAATGAACAACAAGCTGCAGTCAGTGTATGTGTTGGAAGAGGAATTAAGGGAACCTGAAATGGAACCCGGGATGACAGGAATGGCAGAAATTACAGTTGACGTAAATGAGGTGCTGCAGCTGATGAGGGATTTGGATGTGAGAAAAGCAATGGGACCAGATGATATGACTGGATGGATCCTGAAGGAATATGCAGACCAGTTAGTGTGGCCTGTTTGCATCATCATCAAGACCTCACTGGAAAATGGACAGTTACCTAAAGACTGGAAAAGAGCAAATACTGTGCCAATCTTCAAAGGAGGAGATAGGGAAGATCCACTCAATTATAGACCTGTATCACTTACTAGTATTGTTTGTAAAATCTGCAAGAAAATTATCAGAAAAAGATGTATAAGACATTTAGAAGAAAATGAAGTGATAACATAAAGACAACTTGGTTTTAGGGAAGGATGATCATGTGTTACTAACCTTTTAAGTTTCTATAGTAGGGTAATAGATGTCATACAAGAGAGAGAGGGATGGGTAGATTGTGTCTATCTTGAGCTCAAGAAAGCATTTGACAGGGTGCCCAATATGAGACTGCTGTGGAAGTTGAAGACCTTTGGAGGGGTGTGTGGGAAACTATTAGAGTGGATGGGAGATTATTTGATGGGAAGGCAGATGAGAACAGTCATAAGAGACAATGGAGAAACGTGACTAGTGGAGTACCCCAGGGCTCTGTCTCAACCCCAATAATGTTTCTGATATATGTAAATGATTTGCCAAAGGGTTTGAATAGTTACGTGAGTATGTTTGCAGATGATGCTAAAAATCATGAAACATATTAAAGGTACTGGTAGCAGTAAAAAAAACTGCAAGAGGACTTGGACAAATTCCACAGCTGGAGACAAGACTTGGAAAATGGATTTTAATGCCGAGAAGCGTCATGTATTAGAAATGGGAATGAGTGAAAAAAGACTGCACTGGACATATAAAATGGGCAATGAGATATTAGTAAAAGAAAAGATGAGGAAGATTTGGGAGTGATTATTCAGGATGACCTGTCACCAGAAAAGCATATAAACAAAATCACTGAAGGAATTTATGGATTACTGACCAACATGAGAGTGGCTTTTAATTACATGGATGAGGAAATGCTGAGGGAGTTGATAGTGGCCATGATAAGACCAAGACTGGAGTACGCAGCTGTGGTATGGTCACCTCATTTGAAGAGGCATACAGTACTGATAAACTAGAGAGGGTTCAACGGATGGCAACGAGGATGATACCATGCTTAAGGGAACTCACCTAAGAGGAGAGATTGGAAAAACTGAAGTTACCAACAGTATGTGAGAGAAGAGAAAGAGGTGACTTGATCAAGATATTTATAAATGTAAGAGAATTGGAAAAGGGGGATAGAGAGGATCTTTTTGTGCTGGATGATGGAAGACAAGAGGTCATGACTTCAAGTTGAGGAAAAGTAGATGTCTTAACGATTGTAAAAGGTTCAGTTTCCCGAACAGAAACATAAGTATTTGGAACGACTTAGACGAAGAGGTGGTGCAGGCAAAAAACACTCATGTGTTTAAAACTAGAGTAGATAAATGTAGATATGGAGACAGGACAACACAAGCCTAGCTCAATTCCTGTATACTAGAAATAGGTAAATACTAATAGGTAAATACACACACACACACACAAATGAAAGTGATTACATTATCGTCTTTCTAGGCTGGCAATTACAATGTACAAAGACCGGAAGTGCAGATCATTTCACCATAAAACAAAACTACTACGAGCCAACCACTACCGTATATGAACAAAAGAACACAGATCACTCCTGCATAGGCTCCATCCCTAACTTGCAATTATAAAATGTATAACCCCACACCACAAAGAAACAAAAGAGGTAGAGCTCTTTACATTACACACAATGCCTTGAAAACATCCCTATTATTCCTCCTCCTCCTCAACCCAATGCTATGATTTGACTTTTCATTCATGTAATATTTAAATCTCACAACCACTTCCTAATTTGGGTACCAAAACACAATAAAATCTTTTCACTACATGCCTTCACAGTAACAGTTACCTTTATTCAAGCTATTTCATTGACTCTCCGTTGAAGGCCTCAGGCGATATAGGGGTAAGTTTAGTCACTGACCTAATAAATAGCATTATTTATGAGTGTGTTGTTCCAGATGATTGGCTGAAGAGTGTAACTGTAAATGTGTATAAAGGGAAGGGTGATGCCCTGGAAAGAGGAAATTATAGAGGTATAAAGCTTTTAGATCAGATAATGAAGGTAATGGAGAGAGTTTTAGAAGGTATGATTAGAGAAAGAGTGAATACTGATGAGATGCAGTTTAGGTTTATGCCAGGTAGGGGGACCACTGATGCTATATTCATTGTTCGACAGCTTCAGGAAAAATATATTGGTAGGAGAAGGGATCTTTATTTTGTTTTTGTTGATTTGGAAAAGACCTTTGACAGAGTCCCTAGAGAGGTGGTGAAGTGGGCAATGAGAAAGCTTGGCTTGGAGGAATGGCTGGTTAGGGTGGTTATGGCTATGTATGTGGGTGCTCACACCCAGGTAAGAGTGAATGGAGATTTGAGTAATGAGTTTTCCGTGAATGCTGGTGTGCATCAGGGGTCAGTCTTGAGTCCCATGTTGTTTATCATGGTACTTGAAGCCCTTTCACGTGACTTTAGAAATGGAGTCCCGTGGGAGTTGTTGTATGCTGATGATTTGGTGTTGATTGCAGAGAATGAAAGGGAGGCGGAGGAAAGGTTTAGGAAGTGGAGAGATGGTATGGGGCACAAGGGTTTAAGGATAAATGTAGATAAAACAAAAGTGATGATATCTAGGGTTGGTGGCGGTACTGTCAAAGACGAGGGAGAGTGGCCATGTGCAGTTTGCCACAAGGGCATGGGAAGTAATTCCATCTTGTGCGGTGTGTGTGATAAATGGGTGCATAAGAGATGTAGTGGTATCAGAGGCAGACTGCGAGATAATGCTGATTTTATGTGTATGGCGTGTCGGGGTGAGCAGGTGGAGATTGTCAGACGTGAAAGGATTGAACTTGCTGGTGAATCTCTTGAGTGTGTGGAAGAGTTTTGTTATTTGGGAGACATGCTGTGTGCTGGAGGTGGGGCTGGAGCTAGCTCTGTGGCTAAGGTGAGAAGTGGTTGGAAGAAGTTCAGGGAGCTCTTGCCTCTCCTGACATTGAGAGGACTCTCCCTACGTGCTAAGGGGTCTTTGTATGCAGCATGTGTTAGGAGTGTGATGCTGTATGGTAGTGAGACCTGGGCAGTGAAGGAGGAAGATATCTGCCGGCTCAGACGTACAGAAATGACAATGATTAGGTGGATGTGCAGTGCGTCCCTGCGTCCAAGGCCTGGAGGGGCTGGGTTTACGATGGAAGAGTTGAGAGGTAGGATGGGACTGGAGTGTATTGGTGTTGTGATGAGGTGAGGTAGATTGAGATGGTTTGGACATGTGGAGAGGATGGGGGATGATAACTGGGTGAGGATGGTGAGAAGTGTTAATATTGGGGGTGGGGTTATGAGGGGTAACGAGAAAGACATGGGACGAGGTCATTAACTGTGACCTCAGGGTTAAGGGACTGAACAGGGAGGATGCAATGGATCGTGCAGTGTGGAGAGCCACCATTACGTGACCAAGGCCGACACATGCAAGCATGTTGGAGCCTTTAAAAACAAAAATGTTTACCCCTCTCTTCCAGCACTGCACCAAGGTACTCAAATTCTTCCACTATTTCAAACCCCTCTCCACTCACCAGCACATCACACCCAAAGTCATCTTCTCTCTTGTCAACCATCACTCTCTCTCTCTCTCTCTCTATACAGTATATATATATATATATATATATATATATATATATATATATAGCATCATCATCATCATCAGCCATTACAAGTCCACTGCTGAACAAAGGCCTCCCCCAACCTTCTCCACGAATTCCTTGACTGAGCCAATCTTTGCCACGTTTTCCCTGCGAATTTCTCTATGTCATCTCTCCACCTCCTGTCTGGCCTTTTTCTGCTACGCTAACCATCTCTTGGTGTCCAGTCAGTCAACCTCTTGCTCCATCGATTATCCCTTGTTCTTGCTACATGGCCTGCCCATCTCCATTTCTGTTCTTTTATAACATCTATAATATCTTTGACTTTAGTCTGCCGTCTCACCCAAGGTGATCTTTTCCTGTCTCTTAAAGATATTCCGAACACTGACCTTTCCATTGCTCTCTGAGAACGAATTAATTTATTTTCCATTGATTTTGTCAGTTTCCAAGTCTCACAACCATACGTCATAGCTGGAATTATACATTCGTTATATACTTTTCATTTCATACAAACTGGCAAGCTATTTTTCATAATGTCTCTATGTTTACCGAAAGCTTTTCATCCAATTGTAATGCGTCTTTTTATTTCGCTATCATTATCTTTCATTAATTTTAGTATTTGTCCCAGGTAATTGTACTCCTCAACTTCTTTAAGAATTTCTCCACTTATTCTTATGACGCTCTTTGGTGTTTGAGGATTAAACATTACTTTAGTTTTACCCCGGTTCATCTTTAGCCCTACTTTGAGACTTTCTCTGCTCAGGTCATTTAACATTTCTTGCAATGTCTCTACTGTTTCTGAGATTAGGACAATGTCATCTGCAAATCTTAAATGGTTTAGCTTTTCTCCATCTATGTTCACTCCTTTGTTTTCCCAGTCTAGCTTTCTGAAAATACTTTCTAGGCATGCTGTAAATAACTTTGGTGAAATTGTATTGCCCTGACGCATGCCCTTCTCAATCTTAATTTTCTCTGAGTTCTTATGTAATTTAACTGTAGCAGTTCCCGCTTTTTATATGTTTTTGAGCAGTTTTACAATGTTCTCATTCACTCCTTGTTCTCGCAATGAATTTATAATTGCTATGTGGTCCACTGAGTCGAAAGCCTTTTCGTAATCAACAAAACCTAAGCACAGTGGTTTATTATGTTCTGTAGTTTTCTCAATTAGCTGATTCATTGTGTGCAGATGATCAGTAGTCGAGTACCAGCTTCGGAATCCTGCCTGTTCACGAGGTTGGTTTTCCTCTAAATTTGTAGCAATTCTGTTTGTAAGGACTTTAGTGAAAAGTTTGTAAATGACTGATAGCAAGCTAATGGGTCTATAGTTACTAAGGTCTTTTGAGTCGCCTTTTTTATAAAGTAGAGTAACAATTGCATTACACCATGTTTTGGGAATTTTCTTCTGTTTTATACATTGGGTAAATAAGTGAGCAAGCCTATTTTGTACTTCTGCTCCTGCATCCAACAGTAAATCTGCTACTATTCTATCTTCTCCTTGAGCCTGCCCTCTTTTCATATTTTTAAGAGAAATATTTACTTCGTCTGGTGATACCTCAAGTACTTCACTTGTGTCAACAGAAAAGTTAGCTATTGGTACTACTGTCTTTGATGCATACAGTTCTTTGTAAAATTCTTAAACTCTCTTCATCATATCTCTGCATTTAATGGCTTCACCGTTTTTGTCTTTTAGTGATGTAATTTGTTGCTTTCCAAGTGCCATTTTATTTCGGACCTGTTTCAGACTTTTCCCTTTTTTGATGGTTTCTTTGATTTGATCCATGTTTCTCTTTCTTTTTTCTTCTCTTTGTCTTTTGTTAAGCTTGTTTAATTCCGCTTGTTCTATTTCATCTTTCTTTGTTTTTACTTTTATTACCTTTCTTTTTTTCATAAGCTCAAGTGTCTTCTCTGAATACTTCCTGGCTTTGGTTGTATTAGGTTTTCCTACTACCTCCGCTGATTCTTTTAGCACTTTTGTTAGTTTGTCATTCAGCTCATCAATGTCACATTCAGCATTACTGAGAGCCTGAAATCTGTTCCTTATTTCCAACTGAAAAGCTGCTTTGTTTTCGCTGACTTTTATTGGGCTTATCTTTTTATCTTTAATCATCTTCTTTCTTTCACTTTTGAAACTGAATCTTGCTGTGCAACCCACCATTCTATGGTCACTTCCAATATTTACTTTGTTGACAACTGTGACATTTGTGATTGTGTTATTCTTATTTGCTATCATGAAGTCGATTTCATTCTTTGTTTCTCCATTTGGGCTTCTCCAGGTTCACTTTCTCCCTGTTCTTTTGTGAAAGAATGTGTTCATTATTCTCATGTTAAACATTTCTGCAAAGTTTACCATCATTTCTCCTCTTTCGTTCCTTTCTCCCACTCCAAATTTTCCCATACATGCTTCTCCATTTTTTGATTTTCCAACTTTTGCATTGACGTCTCCCATGAGTATAGTATAGGTGGTCTTTTCTTCTCCCATAATCTGGGAGTTTTGTAGTTTTCAGAATATACTAAACCACTGTGCTTAGGTTTTACTGATAATGAAAAGACTTTCGACTCAGTGGAGCACACAGCGATTATAAATTCATTGCGAGGAAAAAAAAAGAGTGAATGAGAACATTGTAAAACTGCTCAAAAATATATATAAAGAGGGAACTGCTACAGTTAAAATACATAAGGACTCAGAAAAAATTAAGATTGAGAAGGGCATGCATCAGGGGGGTACAATTTCACCAAAATTATTTACAGCATGCCTAGAAAGTATTTTCAGAAAGCTAGACTGGGAAAACAAAGGAGTGAACATAGATGGAGAAAAGCTAAACCATTTAAGATTTGCAGATGACATTGTCTTAATCTCAGAAACAGCACAGAAACTGCAAGAAATGTTAAATGACCTGAACAGAGAAAGTCTCAAAGTAGGGCTAAAGGTGAACTGGAGTAAAACTAATGTTTTTATCCACAAACATCAAAAAGTGTCATCAGAATAAGCAGAGAAATTCTTGAAGAAGCCAAGGAGTATAATTACATAAGACAAGTACTAAAATTAATGAAAGATCGTGATAGTGAAATAAAAAGACGCATTGCAAATGGATGGAAAGCTTTCAGTGACCATAGTGACATTATGAAAAGTAACTTGCCAGTTCGAATGAAACGAAAAGTATGTAACGAATGTATAATTCCAGCTATGAGGTATGGTTGTGTGACCTGGAAACTGACAAAATCGATGGAATCTATTCTCAAAGAACAATGGAGATTAATGTGGGGAATAGCTTTAAGAGACAGGAAAGATCAACTTGGGTGAGAGAGCAGACTAAAGTCAAAGATGTTATACAGTAAACACTCGATAAAACTAACCCCAATATTCCGAATTTCAGATTTGGCAAACAGCCAAATCAGGACTGAACTTTCCTCGGATTTTGCGATCAATGGTCACTAAATGCGGCGGAAGTTCATGAACCCTCTGGCTTTCATGTGACCTATTGTTTAGGGAGCGGCGTGCTGATGAGTTAAGCAGGCTAGCCTGCGCGCGAAGCGCCTTACCCCTTCCCTCACAACCTCTTTCTCAGCCTATGCCTAGTGCTTGCTGTGTGCATTTCTCTCCCGCCATACCTCTAACCATCGCGTTGCCTCTTGCCCCACGTGGTACCTACCTACCTACCTATGATCAAGAATGGCTTCTAACTCTACTACTTCGTCTACCTCACTCAAAGGGAAGAGGAAATTTCTCTCCATCATGGAAAAATATACTATAGCTCAAGATTTTGAGAAGTGGGCAACAAGGGGTCAATTGATGGAGAAGTATGGCCTAAAAAAAAATGATGTTTCATGACCTCATCAAGGTAAGAGATAAGGTCAAGGAGACCATAAAAGGAATGGAGAGCAGCAAGACAGCCAAAGTGTACCATAAGTGACAACTTCCCCATGAGAATCTTGACGAAGCCATCTATGAGTGGTACACTCAGGAGAGAGCTGAGGGTGTTCCTGTGCAAGGGATGGATATCCAGCATGCAGCACAGAGGCTTGCGCGTCACCTACGGTACGAGGACTTCAAGTGCAGCGATGGCTGGCTGTGGAGGTTTAGGCGGCGTCATGGGATCGTTAACAAAGCCATCACGAGGGAGCTGCTCAGCACCGATGCCGACACTGTGGACCCATTTATAGACCAGTTTTGTGAGCTGAAAGAAAAGGAAGGCCTGCACGATTTCCAAATGTATAATGCTGACGAAACTGGTCTATTTTGGAAATCTTTACCTACCAACACTCAGGCCTCTAAGGAGATGAGCAAGATTCCAGGGAGGTAGAGTGCAAAGGAGCACATCTTGTTGGCCTGCGCCAAAGCTGACGGGTCGCAATGCCTGAAGCCAATCATAGTAGTAAAAAGTAGGAAGCTTGGGGCACTGAAGGATATAATGGACAAGCTTCCTACTGAATATTATGACAACCCTTCCATCTGTTTCACCCAAGAGATTGTGCATGACTGGTTTCACAATACGTTCGACCCATCTGTTCAGCAGCACCAGCTCTGGTATGGCGTACAGGTGGAAGATGTGAAGACTATCCTCCTCCTTGACAATGCCCCAGCCCACCTTCCACTACTAAACTCTGCAGCAGGGATGGCAAGATCAAGGCCATGTTACTGTCACCCAACACCACTGCCCTAGTTCAGCTCATGGATCAGGGGGTGATAGAAAGTGCCAAGCGACATTACCGGAACTTGTACCTCCAGCAGTGTTTAGTGGTGATGGAGGATGGGATGGAGGAGGAAGGATATGATGACACCATGGGGAGGGAAACACTGGAAAACTTCAAAAAGTACACCATAAAGGATGCCATGCTGAACTGGGCAGAAACTTGGAAACAAGTGCCAGTCACCACACTCCGTAACGCAAGGTGCAAGCTCCTCCATACCCCCATACCTCCAGTCCAAAAGCCAGAATTTGAGGGGTTTGAGCCATCGTGGACAGCAGAGCTGTTGGCTGCAGTTGGCCAAGGCTCAATCCCTCAAAAGGAGGTGGAGGAGTGGCTGGATGAGGATGATGGTCTGCCTGGATACCACCACCTGACGGAGGAGATTGTGGAGGAGCTGACCTCATCAGAACCACCTGTGGAGGAGGAAGAGGAGATGACACCTGGCCCATCTCTGTCTGATGGCATTGACACTGCAGACACACTGCTGGCCCTGGCTAACAAAACTGAGGGATCTCTCAGCCAGAACTAAAAGATGCTCAGAATGATCAGACTGGACCTGATACGACAAAACCAGGCCAATCAGGTTCAGCAGAAAATTTCGGACTTTTTCAAACCATTGCCCTCGCCTGTGAGGAAAAAGCAATGAATAGTGTCAGAAACCTCCAGTGTGTCTGTGGCATTAACCTCGTCAGCGAGCCTACCGAGTTTGGCATCAGGCAGCAGGACACCTTCCTCACTGGCGAGAGTGACACCAGAGCCACCACCAATTCTTTTTGCAGTCTGACGAGGACTAGTGTTCAGTACAGTCTAGTGTTCTGTGTAGTGTTAAGTGTAAAGTTTAGTGTTAAGTACATACTGTACAGTGTATATTACTGTTACCTTAACTATGTACAGTACTGTTCAGTGCCCTAGTACAGTCATGTAATACTGTACATTTCTGGTATGTATATTGTGGTGTGCTCTGGTGTACAAGTGTACAGTGTAATGTGCTCTGATGTACAGGTGTACAGTGTAATGTGCTCTGGTGTACAAGTGTAGAGCGTGGTGTGCTCTGGTGTACAGGTGTACAGTGTGGTGTGCTCTGGTGTACAGTGCAGTGCCAGCACCTAACCTCTTCAGAATTCCTCCCCCTGCCTCCCACTTCCTCCCACAGTGACAACAGTATCCCTTCCTGGTACGGTAAGTTTACTGTAACAGTACTACATTATACTGTATTCTTATTATAGGTATTGTATTTATATATACAACTTCATACAGTATTGTATTTACACATACTACTTCATACAGTACAGTATTTACATGTACAAGTTCATAAACCCTTGAATTCTCCATGTAAAACTTCATAGAGTTAGTTGAGGTTGTGTGTGAGCACATAGGACCGAATGACTTGCCTAATATTGCAACCTGAGTTTGGTAATCAAGCAGGAATACTGACCCCATTGTATATAGCGAACTTTTGGATATACCGACAGACCCCTCTCCCAATTAGTTCATTATATCGACGATTAACTGTAGAAGTTATAAAAGAACAGAAATGGAGGTGGGCAGGCCATGTAACAAGAAAAAGGGATAACCGATGGAGCACGAGGTTGACTGACTGGACACCAAGAAATTGTAAGCGCAGCAAGAAAAGGCCAGACAGGAGGTGGAGAGATGAGACAAAGATATTTGCAGGGAAAACCTGGCAAAGATTGGCTCAGTCTAGTAACTCATGGATAAGGATCAGGGAGGCCTTTGTTCAGCAGTGGACTTATAATGGCTGATGATGATGATCAGGGGCCTCATTTGGGTGGGGGACAGGGGACATGTCCCCCCCACTTATTGGATCCTGGAGGACGGAGTATCTTTTGTTGTCCCCACTTTTCTAGGTGAAAATTTTCAGGATGAATAGCTTTATGCCATTTTTCTTTTTTCTCCTTAATGGAAAAATCCTTTCTATGCAGTATAGTACAGTTCAGGTGATATAAAAATCATTCCCTGTTAAGTGTGGCAGGTCGAGTGGTCACCTGAGTCAAGGATTAAAAGAGGTAGACCCCACCAGATGTATTTCCTTAGGTCAGTCTTGACGTATGCCCGACCTCTGATGCCTGAGCCAAGAAGAATCACATTGAAAGAATAACTAGCAGAAAACTGAATTTCTATTGGCTACCACCACAGAAGAAGTACAAAAGAAAATACCAGGCTGGGGGTGGGAGCGACAGTGAATTTTAATTTACACATATATGCTGAAGATGCTTCCCATTCAAAAGGACTCAACAACTGGAAAAAAGCCCTGGAAAAATTTGCTGCTCATGAAAATTCCCAGGTCCATAAACCTTCCTTGAGCAACACCTTGTTCAAAACATCAAAGCATACAGTCCCAGATGGATGTGGGTATCCTTTCTGTACAAGAAAGTGCAAGATGCTGTTTGCTGAAGGTCGTCTCTTCTCTGAAATACCTTGCTGGACAAGGCTTGGCCATCCAAGGCAAAAATACCGATGATGGCAACTTCATGATCCTTATGCAGCTTCGTGGGGAGGACAATGAAGTCTTCAAGTCTTGGCTCAGCAGAAAACATAACTACATAAGTGATGAAATTCAAAATGAGCTGTTGAAAATAATGAGCCACACAGTACTGAGGAATATTATTAAGGATGTTGGTACAATATCGACTCAGTTCAACATCATTGTTGATGGCACACAAGACAATCATAGGCATGAGCAAGAAAGTATATGTGTACGCCATGTTACAGATTTGTTCAAAATCAAGGAAGATTTCTTGGGCCTCTACAATATTTCTTCCACATATGGCAAATCAGTGTGTGCCATGATACTGGACACCCTTTAATGGTTTCAGCTGCCCATCGAGAACCTACGATCGCAGACGTTTGATGGCGCTGCAGATATGGCTGGAACATACCGAGGGCGTCAGGCCAAGATGAAAAAACATCAGCTTTTGGCACGGTATATTCACTGTGGAGCTCACATAACCCATCTGGTCACATCCAAGGCGCGCCATTCATGGAAGATGTCTTGAGCAATCTCCAAAAACTCGGGAAATTATTTGGAGTGTCAGGTAAATTCAAGAACATGTACCTAACACAGCATGGTGGCGATATTGATACACCTGCACCTGGATGTCTGAAGCCTATATGGCTGACACACTGGCTGAAAAGGCTGTCTGCAGTTACTGCACTGCTGGACAACTATGCTGATGTACTGGATGCCCTACAGAAAGCCTCCACTTTCAAACCATGCTACCCCCAAAGACTCATAAAACTCTGAGCCAGCCTGCACAAATTTCATCCACCACATAAATGCTGCACCCACATCATCAGCATAAATTAGTTACAGTGTAAATACTATACTCCAGCATTCTTTACCAGGTTCATCCTACTTTTCCCAAACCTAGCTTTGACTTTCTCATAACCCCATCCACATACAGTACAGTAAAGTGTATACCGAACAACCACAGGGCCACCACACATCCTTATCACATTCAAAAAATTCATGTTGAACCATTCAATAAAACATCCATCCACTCTCACACATGCCTCATCACAATTATACAATCTACACATTAAGTAATATACATATGGTTGAGGACTACCATAAAAAAGGACAAGAGATAGCTGTCACAAGTGCACTAAACTAGCATACCAATCCTGGAATTACTATACATTCTGTATCAAGTGCAATAATCATCCTATCACTATAACAGTAAAACAAATTATGCAAATAACAGTTATAAGCTAAATATTATTAGGAAAGTAGCCAGAACTGCATCAATTTTTACTGTATTACATTGCACTTCATAACCAGTAACATGATTAACATAAGTCAGTCTGATTACTTATGCTATGTGAAAAGCTTCTAGCACTGTTTGCATGCTAAGGCTGTGAGCACATGAAACAGAGAGTGCCTTAGCTCTTACACTCAAGTAGTATGATGTTTCTGGATGACAAGTTGCAGTGTGGGGAGAACAGAGTGGTAGCAGGTGAGCGAAGGGGAGTGAAGATATGACCAATCCTCCACGGCAACTCCTCAGCTAATAGCAACTGACAACTTGGGTGTATAGGCTAAAGCAGTGCCTGTGCTTATAAGCTCACACCTACCATGTATATACAAAAACAACTTCTCTTTCCTGTAAACTGATTGATAAAAGCTACTAAAAACTTCTGTAAAGTGCAAAAATGAACTATTAAGGAAATAACAAAATTTATCTATCTATCTACGAGGGTGTATTATACTCCATCAGATTGCCAGGTTGGATAATCCACAGTAGTAACTCAGCATTACTACAAAATAACACTCACATGTCACTGCTACTATTGTATTTCTTGGTGATCTTAACAAAACAATAATAAATATGAATAAAGCTTTCGTTAACCAAAAAAAACTTTCTTATTCCCGTATGGTGCCAGAGATATCTAATGACGGATTATCAACCCATTTCATAAAAAGGATTTACTCTAATATGATGGTGAGTGAGTTGTAACAACTACAGATATTGGGAAATGAGACCCAGATTTTAGGAAAGGATATGCTGTCAAAGTATTTCATCACACTCTGGCCAAATGTTTTATCCTTAACATGAAAAAAAAGTTTTAGCATAGTCAAAACCTTAATTTCCTCCCTAATCCCCCCCCCCCCAGAAAAAAAAATGGTGCACACACTTAAATTATATGCCACCACCAAGCTCTGTGGAATAGGATGGCTCTTCTCAGACTATGACATGTCCAGTTCTGCCACCAAATGGCAAATAATAGTGAACTCACCCTAGCTTTGAAAGAGCCTAGCAACTCCTTGGAGGTGTGTTAAAGTTGGGATTATCTTTCCACCTAAGACTAGTTATGAATGGTGCATTTCAAGATGTGCTTATGAAGTTCTGTTTGTTCATTTTTTGAAGGCTCCAACATGCTTGCATGGATTGGCCTTGGTCACCTAATGGTGGCTCTTCACGCTGCTCAATCTCTAGCAGCTTCCCTATTCAGTCTCTTATCCCTGGGGTAACACTCAATGACCTCATACCAGGTCTTCTTTAGTCTACCTCTTGCAATCCCACCCCTAACATTAACACTTCTCACTTTCTGCACCCAATTATCATCCCCCATCCTCTCCACATGTCCAAACCACTTCAATCTACCCCTCCTCATCACAACACCAATACACTCCAGTCCCATCCTATCCCTCAACTCTTCCATCGTAAACCTAGTCCCCCCAAGCCTCACATTCAGGGACGCACTGCACATCCACATAACCATCGTCATTTCTGTACATTTGGGCCTGCATATACCTCTTCCTTTACTGGCCAGATCTCACTACCATATGGCGCTACATTCCGAACATATGCTGCATAGAAAGATCCCTTAGCATGGAGGGAGAGCCCTCTCAATGTCAGGATAGGCAACAGCTCCCTGAACTTCTTCCAACCACTCCTCACTCTAGCCAGAGATACCTCCAGCCCCACCTCCAGCATATTACATGTCTCCCAAATAACAAAACTTTTCCACACACCCAAGAGACTCACCAACAGGTTCAATCCTTTCCTACCTGATAATCTCCACTTATTCTCCCCAACACACCACACACATGAAATCATTATCTCACAGTCTACCTCCAATACCACTACATCTCTTATGCACCCACTTATCACAGACTCTCAACAAGATGGAATTATTTACCACACCCTTGTGGCAAATAGCACATGGCAACACTCCCTCCTCTTTGACAGTACCACCCTCAGCCCTAGATACCATCACTTTTGTTTTATCTGCATTAACTCTTTAGCCCTTATGCCCCAAACTTCTCTCCGCTTCCTAAATCTTTCCCTCACCTCTCTTTCATTCTCTGCAATCAACACCAAATCATCAGCATACAACATCTCCCACAGGAGTTAATTTCTAAAGTCACATGAAAGAACTTCAAGTACCATGATAAATAACAAAGGGCTCAAAACTGACCCCTGGTGCACACCAACATTCATGGAAAACTCATCACTCAAATCTCCACTCACCCTTACCTGGGTGTGAGCACCCACATACATGGCCATAACCACCCAAACCAGCCACTTCTCGATCCCAAGCTTTCTCATTGCCCACTTCGCCACCTCTCTAGGGACTCAGTCAAAGACCTTCTCCAAATCAACTAAAACAAAGTACAGTTCCCTTTCTTTTCCTACATATTTTTCCTGATGCTGTCGAACAATGAATATGGCCTGGCATAAACCCAAACTGCATCTCATCAATATTCACTCTTTCTCTAATCACAGAACTCTCTCCATTACCTTCATCATCTGATGTAACAGCTTTATACAGTATCTCTATAATTTCCTCTTTCCTGGCTATCACCCTTCCCCTTGTACACAGTTACAATTACACTCTTCAGCCAATCATCTGGAGCAATACACTCATATATAATAGTATTTATCAGGTCAGTGACTAACCATTTCGGTAGTCAACCCAAACACACCTGCAGCCTTCCCTATCTGTATCTGGCCTATTGCCCCGCTCACAGTAGCCACATCAATCAAAGGCCATGGGGCCAAACACTGGATCTGCAGGCTCCAAACCTTCCATATTCCAGTCAAATTCCTCATTCAACAACTTGTTGTAATGCTCTCTCCATGCATCTTTAACCCTCTCTTAACCCTCTCTTGCACGCATAAGTTTTATAAGTTTTGCCGACACACAATTTTACTCCACCCTCATCTCCACCAGCCCGCCCACGCACAGCTGAAAACACGTATTCTTGCCTTATTTTTGCCACCCAAACCTTTATATATTGCTATGAAACCAATGTATCTTATTTGCCAATGTTTGTTCTAGCCAATAAGCGAAAAAAAAAAATACAAATATGAATAAAAGTACATTAAGCTGCCGTGAATAAACATTTCCGAACATCAATTTCACTTCCCAACATCCTAGTTCGAATGTTTTCCATCTTACAGAAAAATGGTGTTAGAAGTTTTGATAAAAAATTTCATCAGCTTTCTAATGGGAAAGTTCGGTTATGATATGATTTGTAGTTTTCGAGAAAACAGCCAAAAACTGAAACATTTTTTGTTTTTAACTGATTTTTGTGAGGAAGCTTTGCCGCAAAAGTTTTCTCGCACAAGTTATGTTTTATTTCATAATCTTGTGTAGAATTTCGTGAGCTTTCTCAGGGTCCCCACCAATTTTTGAAAGGCCTCATAGTTTCCGAGTAAATCGCAAAAAACTACTGGGTACTCACAGCCGTGCTGCACTTTCGTCATACGCACACAATAACCTTTATATTCCCACCTACGTAACAACGACTTTTCATCAGAGATATTACATTGTTATGTCCTGTTCATACATAGAATTCACTGATCTTTATCATGGTTCTTACAGGAAATCGGTACGTCCAAAAGTTTACGAGTAAATGGAAAACAAATGTAGCATTCTCCTCCTCGTCCCCAAGCGAAATAAAAGCACTCCCTTTCCCTGCCTCACCCACACCTACATATTTTTGCTCATGAGGTTTTATCATTTTCTTTTTTTACTCAAAGTATACACGTAAAATATCATAAGCTTTTTGACAGTGCTCTCAGAAACTCGACCTGACCACCAGTCTTTTTGCTAGGCAGTGATACCGAAGCTGAACTTTCTTCCATCTCATATGTGTATATGAAAAAAGCAATACTTATTTGTGTAAAATATATAGAAATATAGAAATAGGTCAATATACAAGTCAACAAAATACGGATTACTCACTTCCTCCAAAGGTGATGAGATGTTGGCAGGACCTTGAAGGGTTTGAAAACGAGGAGTTATGTCGTGTGTGTGTGTGTGTGTGTGTGTGTGTGTGTGTGTGTGTGTGTGTGTGTGTGTGTGTGTGTGTGTGTGTGTGTGTGTGTGTGTGTGTGTGTGTGTGTGTGTGGCCTATTTTGTTCTCTCCTCCTTGCACTACGTTTGCCTAACACATGCAAAGCACATAATAGATTTCTCCATGAACATTCGCTGCACGACATACGTATATACGTGTGGCATATTTCTTGTCTCTGATCCCTGTGCTAGGTTTTCGCTAAGTCAGTCAATGCACGCAATATTTCTCAGTGAACACTCACTGCACTATTTTGTTCGTATGTTTCATACTTGACCATACGCAATATAGCACTGTCTGAGATTGGTACAATACCTTTTCACTGAAGTCTGTGATTGTGTGGCATACTTGTTGTCTCTGATACTTGCACTAGGTTTGAGCTAAATCAGTCAATGCAAGCAATACTTCTCGACGAACACTCACTGCACTATTTTATACATATATTTCGCACTGAACCATATGCAATGTAAAACACAATCACATGATTCCATCCCAATCTCCTCTATTATTCCCTTCCTGACTCTATGGCATATGTGACTGCTGTTGCCTTAGCAATTATGGCATACCTCTATGGCATACATAATGCCTGGTATGGTACGTTAGTATTTCACTAATCCAGGCGCTATATGTTTCACAAAATATAAGTATTGGCTTCAATATAATGGTAAAATATTCACATCATTTACAGGCAGGGTGAAGCAGAATGGAAACCCCATTACAACAAACCACACTCTTGCCTCTAGGCCTAATGGCTGATAACGGGTCCCAGTGCTTTACAAACAATATATCTATGTTCTGTAGACACGATCACTTCACATTATAGTCAAAAACATTGTACAATCACAATATTTCAATGATGGCTTCTGCCTTGGGTGGGAGGGGGAAAATGGTGGATTTTAACCCGCGCCGTCCCAGCGACGTGAATTAACGCGGCAACATTGCAAGGTCCCTAATTTGCACAATTTTCAATTTTCGCAACTGATTTCGCGAGTGATTTTTGGCACGTATACACGGGACACCTTGCTCTATTCCTCTACACGATGCCAAGCAGGAACAATGCCTTACACCGCATAACCTCTCCCCCCTCCCCCCGCATGCCATTGTCTCGGAAATTCACCTGTTACCAGTGACCTGGCCAACAAAGACATTCAGGGCCAGAGTGATTCCCCAATTGATGACAATGTGGAGGACAATGTTTACATAGCATTAGAGGAAGAAATGATGATCAGGTAATGTGGGAAAAAAAAGGTCATGAATGGTGATGAGTTAGTGAGTGAAACAATGCTTATAATGACTATATTACTGTTTGAAAACCAATATACTCTTGTACTACATATAAATTCGTACCAAGTAAATAAATAAATACTGTTTATGAGTGGATAAAATAGTTACCCTCCCACAGAACTCGTTTTCTTTGGTGCCAGCCTGTTAGAAAACCCAGTCAGGTAAGGAAGGACTTGTACCTAAATTGGGTATTTCAAACCTCAAGTGAGCGATTTCTCTATGAATTTTCGATGTTTCTCACCAAAAGCGGATGTTTGAGCCCCCCCCCCCAAAAAGGTCCAAAAACGTCGGGATGGGGAGGGTTAAGGGATGACTGACAGCAGCGCTACCCTTCAGCCAGGCTGGTCGTGAGATACTGAGGTTTTTCTGCTGTGCATTGCCTCACCAGAGCAGTCACAGTGTTGCCAAGTGATTACCTCGGAAGAAATGCACCCACTAGAACGTACCAAAATTTGATGCAAATCGGCCAAAAACTTTTCTTTTGACAGCGTTTTTTCTGCTTAACAATGCGATTCGTGTCTATGTGCGTTTATATGCCAAACTACAAAGACAGCGATTCGCGTCAATGTGCCTCGGAGGGTTAATATCCCCACTGTTCACCACTACCCTTCCTTCATCATTCTTCACATAATGCTCACCTATGATATCCCTATTCTCCTCTTCATCTGATTTGCCACCTTAAAAATCATATTCCTCCTTTCCACATGATATAGGTTATCAAAAGTCTCTATGACTCAGACGTCACTCTATAACCCTCTTTTCTAGCACTATGGTTGGCAGCCAAGTATTCCTCTGTTACCACCCTTCTTCCATTCCCAGAAAAGCCCTCTTTTCTCCTTAACCCTTATGTTACCATTCAACGCAGGCTATGTCCTATTATGAGCGAGTACTCAGGAGACAGGCCTTGGCACCCAAGGCTACGCTCTGAGAGACTTCCCCTGTCACCGCCCTATTCCCGTGCACTCAACAGTTCACAATTTATCCTCACACCCTTATTTATGCTTCGATAATCGTAACTTTTTTTTCACTGTAATCCTGAATAGATGTACTTGCTTATGGTGGTCGAAAAAAAGATCAGCCGAATGTAAATTGTGCCTTAATTATTTTCTTTCTTTATTCAGTTTTCAGTCTTTCTCACAGAAATATAATTTTTATAGTAAATGTTACTGAGAAAAGTTAAAGGGAATTTATTTGGCTACATTTTTGCGCATAAAGAATGACTGTACGTCAATTAGGGCCAATTTTAAATACCACGAAAGGAAACTATCTTACACTCGAGCAAGGCTCGTAGTACACTGACTGGGGCAGTGGGGCGACGCTGGGTGTGGAGTGGGTTGAGCACGGCGGAGGGATACACGGGGATGTAAAATGTGCTGACTAGTTTGTAGGAGTACATGACATTTAGAGATTTTAACTTTCTTAATCAAATCCTCATTGTTTTGTACAATGAGGAATTGGTAGGAAAGGTAAAATCTCTAAATGTCATTTATCCCTAGAAATTGGTCAGCTAGGATGTTAAATCATTATTCACAAGTGTCCCTGTTGATGATGTTTTAACTTTCCTGCCAAGCATTCTGGGTAGTAACATTGATGGTACAGTATTCCCTCCGAAAACATTATCAAACTAATTAAATTGTGCATTGTAAACTAATTTTTTACCTTTGAAGGCAAATTTTACACAGGTCTTGGTCTTCCTCACAAACACACACACATACACACACACACACACACACATACGTTTGACAGAGTACCGCACCAAAGACTTTTATGGAAACTGTACCATGAAGGAGGTATCCAAGGCAATCTGTATTGTTGGATGCAGGATTTTCACAGAAAATGGGAAATGAGAACAATATTAAGGGGAAATTACTCATCATGGAGGGAAATGACTTGCGGAGTGCCACAGGGCTCAGTGCTGGCACCAATTATGTTTTTAGTATCCTTCTTTCCTTCCATTCTCTTCTGTCTTTCTTTCCTTCATTCTTTCCTTGTCCTTCTGCCTATGGGTGACGTTACACTCCCTCTTCTGTTTTTCTTTCCTTCATTCTTTCCACTTCCTTCAGCCTGTGGGTGACTCTACACTGAGTGACAAGCCAAATGGTTTCCTGTGCACCAGGAAACCATTTATTACACTGGGTGGTAACCATATAACCAAATTCTGGCACCTGGTGGTTTAGTGGGTAATTATTGTGCTCCAATTGGATTGAGCCAGTGAAGGTTTATATCCATGGGGTGGTTGGGGTTGACTGCTCATGTAATGCCATTCAGGGATGAGTGAGCCTGGTCACTCTCATCTTAAATGTCGGGACCAAATGCCTAGACCCGGGCTCCGACGCTCCTCATGGGGCAATGTAGGATTGGATGATGGATGGTATATATAAATGATATATTCAGTAACACTGGAAATGGAAGCTATCTAAATATGTTTGCAGATGATATTAAAATTCAATGGAAAATTCTAACATAGATTCTTGCAAAGAGCTGCAAGAGGAACTGAACAAGCTTCATGAATGGAGCAATAAATGGCAAATGGAATTTCATGTGGCTAAGTATCGTGTAATTAAATTTGGTAAAAGTGAGAAAAGACCAGATTGGGATTATAAGTTAGGAAGATCAACCCTACATATATCAGAAAAGGAGAAGGACCTAGAAGTAATTATCAATAACAGACTATCTCCAGATGATCACATCAGTAAGAAGGTACGAAACATGTATACATTGCTATCTAATATAAGAATAGCATTCATATATATAAATGACGCATCATTCATCAGACCAACCATGGAGTATGCATCAGTAGTCTGGAATCCTCATCTCAGAAAATAGATATGACTGAAAAAGTACAAAGGGCCACCACAAGATGGGTACCAAGCATATGGGATCTAAGTTATGGAGAAAGACTAGAAAGACTGAATCTACCAACGCTGCAGGAAAGAAAGAGAAGGGGAGACATGATTAGTCTATATAAGTGCACCTCAGGGAAAGATAAAGTAGATGTAAATGAATATATATCATATGGTGAAGCATCAGCAAGAGGACATTGTAAAAAACTGCATAAAAGGTGATGTGATTACTACGTAAGGAAATTCAGTTTCCCAAATAGGGCAATTGATCAGTGGAATGCACTACCGAATGAAGCAGTGTGTGCCAAAACTATTCATAAATTCAAGGATATGTATGATAAAAATGGTTTAATACATGGGACAGTATGAGCTTGACTCATTCCTGTAAAGATACAATTAGGTAAGAACACACACACACACACACACACACACACACACACACACACACACACACACACACACTTATAACTATCCACAATTTTTTCCAAGCAACCCTATGTGCACTACTTGTGTTTCAAACCTGTCTGCTTGAGCATTACAAACACTAAACACATCTCCTTCCCTAAAATTTAAGTTAGCATTAACAAAATGTCCTATACTCACAATGGCTTAGTGGTAGCACATCTGTTAAAGATCTGCCTGTGCTCTGAGTCTGGAGTTCATGATTCAAAAACTAAGCTATGATGAACATTTCAAACAGGTGCAGCAGTGGTTCCTTTCATATGTCTGCATCTTTTCACACCCCATCCTTTTATACTGATGACACATAGTTTACCATTACAGACTATAACACTGACAAACTCATCCATTACAACATTTCAAGTATTACATGCACTACCATAACTACAGGTATCTCTCATGTTTTGTCAACATGAGGAAGGTCTAATTCATGCTGCCACTCTCCCTCTGAGGAGGATGTAAGGAAGTGCAGTGGACCTGATCCCTGCCATCAGAATACCAGTTACTTTCCTATCCAACTAGACCCTGTGCCTCAATTCCTTCTCCAACTTAACATCCTTGCTAAGAAAATTTTCCAGACACTTCATGAGTCCTTAAGTAAACCTTTCAATCTTACAAAACACTTGGTATCAAACATCTTAAATACCTTTAACTTACTTTCTCTTGCATGATTTAGCTTATTTTTTGCTCACTGACATTAATATTTGCCAAACAATCATTTCAACTTTTCACTCATATGCAGGACAGTATCATCTACAAAGAGGAGATTAGTTGACTACAGCTATCCTTCTCCATTGTCACACTAGATTTAATGCTCACTGTCTGTTCTTGGCCTGTCTTATACCTATCCATGTATATACTGAACATGCAAGAAATCATCACAAATCCATAATTCAAACAGATCTTCCAAATGTATTTCTTACTGTACAACCAATTCACTCTTACATTCCTTTCAGTAGTCTACTATCCATGCTTTATGGTAACTGTGTCATCACTGTACTTTCCTTTGTCCTTTCATCCATCACCCAATCCTATACTGCCCCCCAGGAGTGTATAGGTCCAGAGTTATGATATTTAGACAAAGATGATCAGTTATATCCCCCAGAGTGACATCATGTAAGCAACAAAACCCAACCATACACTGGATCTAGACCCTTATGGCCACCCCTGGAAGAGGCTATCTATGTATCTATTGCCAGACGCCTTAATCCAGTAAGGGATGGCCACAAACAAATCGCCTCGATGTCGCCCTGTCCCCCGCCATTTCACTGCCCTGCTCCCAGCTTACACCCCCCTCTCTCACATATCTCTCCACTCCATCCCTCCATCTAATCCTTGGCCTCCCCCTCCATCTCCCTCCCTTCACCTCACTCACATACACTCTTCTCATCAGTCTCTCATTCTCCATCCTCTTCACATGGTTAAACTACTTCAATGTGTTTCTCCTAATGCTTCCTATCAGATCCACACCACAACACTCCTTCACTTCCTCATTTATCAGTTTGTCACTCCATGTGACTCCACATGCTCCACTCAAATAGCTGCTCATTTCCACTGCCCTCACTCTTGCCTTGTGTTACTTCAACAAGGTCCAAGCTTCACTTCCATACGTTAAGAGTTGGCATCACAATACTGTCGTGTAGTAACTTTTTTACTTCCATGCACATTTCCCTGTTTCTTATCACTGCTTTCAAAGAACCAGCAACCTTTCTTCTTTGTTGTATCCTTTCAAGCACTTCATCCTCTAAACTTCCATCCATACTCATCACACTAACCAAGTATTTAAATGCAGTCACATTTCCATTTCCTCCTCATCCAACCTCACTGTACATTCACCGACTTCATTTCTCTTAAAAACCATAACTTTACTCTTCCCTACATTCACCTTTAGATTCTGATTCTTACACACTCTCCCAAACTCTTTCACCAAGCCTTGCAATTCCCCTTCGTCTTCGCTTAACAACACATTATCATCTGCAAACAACAGTACTGGGAGTTTCCAAACATTGCCCTCTGTCATTAGGGCCACTCAAGCATCCACCTTGTACCTCTTTTATAAGTCCATCCATACACAGAATGAACAACCATGGAGACATGACGCATCCCTGTCTCAATCCATATAGAAAAATTCACTCAGGGCACTGTGTGTGTGTGTGTGTGTGTGTGTGTGTGTGTGTGTGTGTGTGTGTGTGTGTTTTACCTATTTGTATTTACCTATTTGCAGTATACAGGAATTGAGCTAGGCTCATATTGTACTGTCTCCATATCTACATTCGTCCAGTCTAGTTTTGAATACATGAATGTTTTTTGCCTGCACCACCTCTTCGTCCAAGTCATTCCAAATACCTATGCTTCTGTTCGGGAAACTGAACCTTTTAAGATCATTAAGACATCTACTTTTCCTCAACTTGAAGTCATGACCTCTTGTTCTTCCATCAACCAACACAAAAAGATCCTCTTTATCCACCCTTTCCAGTTCTCTTACATTTCTAAACAACGTCATCAAATCACCTCTTTCCCTTCTCTCTTGCAGTGTCAGTAACTTCAGTTTTCCAATCTCTCCTCATAGGTCAATTCTCTTAGGCATAGTATCATCCTTGTTGCCATCTGTTGAACCCTCTCCAGTTTACCAAATATGCTTCTTCAAATGACCATACCACAGTTGCATACTCTAATCTTGGTCTTATCATGGTCACTATCAACTCCCTCAGTATTTTCTTGTCCATATAATTAAGAGCCATTCTCATGTTGGTCAGTAATCCATAAGTGCCTTCAATGATTCTGTTTATACTGTATGCTTTTCTGGTGACAAGTCATCCTCAACAATGGAGTTATTGCTCATGTAATGCCACTCATGGATGAGTGAGGCTGGCCACTCTTATTTTAAATGCCAGGACCAACTTGCCTAGCCTTGGGCTCCTACACTCTTTATGGGACAACACAGGATTAGATGATGATGACGATGATGATGAGTCACCACAAATGACAGAATTGTTGTCAGCTGCAGGGCAGGAGAACCTTGCTTATGAGTAGCTGCAAGAGTGGTTAGAAGAGGATGCTGTTGTGCCTGGCTACCATCAACTAACAGAAGAGGAGACTTTGGCAGCATTACTGGAAGACAAGACACCAGCAAATGTGGAAGACAAAGAGGAGGAGGAGGAGGGACCTGGACCAATCTGGGTGCAGGGATTAATGTTGCAGACACAATCCTGACCATCACAGACAGAGATGGAGGACCTCTGGCTCAACATTATGAAGTCATGTGGCTCATCAGGCTGGAGTTCATGCTGGAGCAGCAGCCAAGGAAGATCCAGCCTAAATTCTCCCAGTTTTTCAAGACAGCCCTCTCCTGCTGCCAAGGGGCTCTGAACAGTCAGAGACCTCCACTGTGTCTGTAGCATCAGCCTCCTCTGCCAGTCTCCACATAGAAGTCTCTAGAACACCAACCCCCAGCACCTCAGAACTCTATACCATACATTTTTTTTTTTTTTTTTTTTTTTTTTTTTTAAATGCGAGGAAGAAGGAATCAAAGGCCATGAGCCCGCAGTAACAGTTCCCTCCAAGAGAAAAACAAAATACAATAGAGAGCCAAATTCAAGATCCGATCATTTTGAGATGCCTGGACACACTGCGTTTGAAAGACTGGAGATCATAGGCAGCAGGAAATACAGATAGAGGGAGACAGTTCCAGAGCTGACCTGTTGCATAAATGAAAGACTGGGAGTAACGGTTAACTCTTGCATTAGAGAGTTGGACAGAAAAGGGATGAGAGTTTGCTGCCAGACGGGTGCTACGCGCACGTCGTAGAGGTGGAGGAATGCAAGCATACAGTTCAGAGGAGCAGTGACCATTAAAGTAGCGATAGAAAAGAGATAAAGATGCAACAGTGCGGCGAAGAGACAGAGGTTGAAGGGAGTCAGTAAGAGGAGGAGAGTTAATGAGACGAAAAGCCTTTGACTCCACCCTATTGAGAAGAGCTGTGTGTGGGGAGCCTCCCCACACATGAGAGTTGTACTCCACACAGGGGCGGATAAAACCCCTGTATAGAGACAACAATTGTGCAGGGGTAAAGAAAGAGCGGAGTCGGCTTAGCACACCCAATCTTTTGGAAGCAGATTTTACAAGAGATGTAATATGATCTTTCCAAGATAAGTCCCGAGTAAATGAAACCCCAAGCATGTTCAAGGATGATGCAGGATTAAGCTGAATATTATTAAACATTAACTGGTATACCTGTGGAAGATTTTGTCGGGTTGATAGGTGTAAGAACTGAGTCTTAGATGCATTAAAGACAACCATATTATTTTTACCCCAGTCAGAGATACGAGCCAAGTCAGACATTAGGTGTCCCATAGCCTCATCCCTTGTTTCTTGAAGTAACTGTTGAGATGGACGTTGCGGGAACCGAATGGAAAGGTGAAGGGTGGAGTCATCAGCATATGAGTGGATAGGGTTAGATGTACAGCTTAGAAGATCATTAATGAATAAAAGGAAGAGAGTTGGTGACAGGACAGAGCCCTGAGGAACACCACTGTTGATAGATCTAGGAGAAGAACGATGGCCGTCTACAACAGTGGCTATAGAACGACCAGAAAGGAAGCTAGCGATGAAGGCACAGATAGAAGGATAGAAACCGTAGGAGGGCAGTTTGGAAATTAAAGATTTATGCCAGACTCAATCGAAAGCCTTTGAGATGTCAAGTGCAATGGCAAAGCTTTCGCCGAAGTCCCGAAAGGAGGATGACCAGGAGTCTGAAAGGTAGGTGAGAAGATCGCCAGTGGAGCGTCCCTGACGGAACCCATACTGACGATCGGAAAGAAGGTTGTGATAGGAAAGATGCCTTAAAATTTTTCTATTAAGAATTGACTCGAAAACTTTTGAAATACAGGACGTTAAAGCAATTGGACGATAGTTGAAGGGTTGGGAGTGGTCACCCTTCTTTGGGACTGGCTGAATGAGAGCAAACTTCCAGCAAGAAGGAAAGGTACAAGTTGACAGACAAAGGCGAAAGAGTTTGCCTAGGCAGGGTGTAAGCACAGAAGCACAGTTCTTGAGAACAACAGGAGGGACCCCATCAGGCCCATATGCCTTGTTAGTACTGAGGCCAGTGATGGCAGAAAATACATCAACTGAAGAAATTTTAATGTCAGCCATGAGGAAGTCAGAGGGGAGAAGTGATGGAGGAACAGCACCGGAATCGTCTAAGGTGGAATTGGAGGAGAAAGTCTGTGCGAAGAGATCTGCTTGATCAGTAGAAGAAATAGCTACAGAACCATCAGAGTAGAAAAGAGGAGGGAAGGATGATGAGGTAAAGTTGTTAGAAAGGTTTTTGGCAAGGTGCCAGAAGGAGCGGGAAGAATTCGAGTTGGAGAGTTGAGAGCATTTAGTATGGATGAAATTATTTTTAGTAGAGCGAAGAACAGACTTAGCACGATTCCGGCCAGAAACGTAAAGATGATGTGATTCAGGGGTGGGTTGGCTCTGGTACCTTTTGTAGGCCCTCTCCTTGTTGCGGACAGCATTAGAACAAGCGTGATTAAACCAAGGCTTTCTTGCGTTAGTCAAAGGATATGAGAAAGGAATGTATGCTTCCATGCCCGAGAGAATAACCTCCGTAATGCGCAAGGCACACTCAGATGGCTCATGGCCATGGAAGCAAAGAAGTACTGCCTGAGGGCCTCCCAGTTCGCGGCTCCAAAATGCCACAGACGACGTTTCCCTGGAGGGTCCACAGGCCGTACCGGAGTGATAGGACAGGTTAAGGTAATAAGGTTGTGATCGGAGGAGCCCAACGGAGAGAAAAGATTAACAGAGTAAGCAGAAGGATTAGTTGTGAGGAAGAGGTCAAGTATGTTGGAGCTCTCTCCAAGGCGGTCAGGGATACGGGTAGGGTGCTGTACAAGCTGCTCTAGGTCATTAAGGATAGAAAAGATGTAGGCTTGTTCACCTGAGCCTCAGAAGTCATCTTTGTCAACAGTGATAATGAATGACAGTTCACTCAGAGTAAAACCTACATGATGAGTGGCAGTGTACAACCATCTATACAGGTACAGCGTACATGTGTTTCCTACCCTTTTAACTCCACCCTGGCCTGAAACTGCCCTCTCCCCATTGTGACTACCAGTTGTTAATAAACAGATTATAACAATACTATATAGATCATAAAGATGTGCTATGATAAGGATGTGAAACAAGCTGTAAAATGGTGAAATTATGGACAAAATTAAAGCAAAATGGATATAGTTTTCATATTTAGTACTAGAATATGATACTGTAATTATTTATTTTTAAACATGTACTTGAATTCCCACCTCCATCAACACCAAGCTAGCCACTGTTGTCTGAGAAGGTGCCATAATTTGTTGCTTTATGCCTTTCCAGTGTCATTGTTTTCTCTCTGTTCTACCTGTGAATAGCAGATTATGTCTTTGGAAAGTGTACCTATAAATATATTTGCCCAAACAAGATCTTACCTAGAGATGAGGTGAATACTATCAATCTATCTATTGCCAGACGCCTCAATCCCGTTTGGGGTGGCCACAAACAAATCGCCTCCAAGTCGCCCTGTCCCCCGCCATTTCACTGCCCTGCTCCCAACTCACACCCCCCTCTCTCATATACCTCTCCACCCCATCCCTCCATCTCATCCTTGGCCTCCCCCTCCCTCTTCCCCCCTCCACCTCACTCACATACACTCTCTTCATCAGTCTTTCACTCTCCATCCTCTCCACATGGCCAAACCACCTCAGTGTGTTCCTCATAACGCTTCCTATCACATCCACATCCACACCACAACGCTCCTTTATATCCTCATTCGTCAGCCTGTCTCTCCATGTGACTCCACAGGCTCCTCTTAAATAACTTTAACTCATATAATGGGTTTCAACTGACTTTCATGGATCCAACTCATGCAGCACGCATGATTTACATATTGGCCATGCAACTTGAGGGATGACTCTATGTTGGCCATCTATTCTGTGTCAAATTACAGATCATTTTTCATCAAACTGGAAACCCATGGATACTTGGAAAATCAGAGGAACAGTTTCAAAGGGCAAGAGCATCTGTACGCATGACTACAACGATGACAGTAGTCATCATCTATGTAGAACATTTGGCAGCTGGCACAAGATAACCATTCTAGGTGTGTGAAAGGGTGTGCAACAATATTTCCTCAAAAAAACACATCCATAGCTGCCCAAAGTTCACCATCAATAGCATGCTGAAGTGACAGATGACTGAGCAAAGTGACTAAAACTATAGCTGCTACAGAGCCAAAGGTCAAAGGCAACTGTGGTGGCCAACACACTTATTAGTGGGCTGAAAAGGCACAGGTTCAAGAGTTGGGACTGATAAGAGTAACTACAACTTCATGTCAAGCACTGGATAATCTGTATGTGAGATGTACAGAACCCATAGCTTCCAAAACAGTAACATACATTGAGGCACTGAAGTGTTTTCCTTCAGTCTTTTAAATAAATCTTATTATAACATGTGAGCAATTCAGCATGTTGGCTACTGAATCAAGAGTTTTTCTATCCTCATTCTGATGGCAACAGCTGTGAGAATGAGAGCCTTCTGTAGCCCTTTCTAAAGCTTAGCAGGTGGATTGTACCTGTGTGTGACAAATGCAACAGCTACTACAGTTTCTCACTTTAATGACTCTACTACTAACTAAAGTACAGGCAAACCCTGATTTACGATACCCCGGAATGTGATGGGAGTAGAAATACCACCCTACCCCGCCTATCATAGCCCTACCCCTGGTTTGGGGATTTTTTTTTTTTTTTTTTTTACTCATTATGATGATATTTTAGACTTAAATTTTTTGTTTAAGTTGATTTATAAACTGATTTTAGACTTAGACTAATGAGTTTTAGTCATAGGTGGAGTAAACACCGTCATTTGCGGCACGGATTCTTGCCTATCAGACAAGGTACAAAACAGTTTGGACAACTATACTCGGTTCCACGGAGTCTGATGCACTGATTTTGCCAGCCGAGGACAGGTGGATTTGGTAACACTGCGCGATGTACTCGGGCGGTGATTGGTTGATTTCCATTGTGTTTGAACATGCACCAAATTGACTTTGTATTCCAGCCAAGGCCCTTATTGATTTGTAAAATACCGGAATATACAGATACAAATTAAAGCAATGATATCTTTATTGATAAATATGTGCCTTCTAAATACTAGAGAAAAACCTGAACGACAGTGATAAAAAAACTAAGCATACGGTCACGACTGGATGCATACGAACACAGTTAACGACTGTGGCGGGAATTCAGATGTTCATAGCAAGGTGGTTCCGGGGTCCTGTGAAGGCAAGAATGTTTTTCCCACCACTACTACAGTGTCACAGACTACAGTCTACACCATGCCCTTCATCACCTCATTTGCTAATATACAACCTTACCCTAGATATGCTTAGCTTCTAATAATTATGATTTGTGTGAGCACACACACACACACACACACCTCACTGGGGTCAATACATGCTATTCTCAATACATGTAGCGTACATACATATTTTCATTATTTTCATAGGTAAGAGTAGCTTTAAAAATCTGCATTTGTTTGTATTCCCAGTCAGATTCAGTAAAATTCTTACATGAATAAGTTTGGTGTTCGATTTTCCCAAACATATTCGTATCATAAGAGACATACATACAGACAGACGGACTAGGGTACCCTATCGCTGGCCACCATGCACCCTGATCTCCTCAAGCATGTATCTCTGTCCCCTCGACAGAGAGCCGGGAGTGTAACGGATTACATCACTGTAGAATGAATCGAATTTTTGTTAATGATGGTAGAAAGGAAAGTAGATAAAAGCAAACCCCATGAGAAAATAACAGTTTAACTCTGCTGCTGTAATAAAATTGTGTGCAGTGTGAACGAAATCAAACATAATGAAAAGAATTTAAAAATCAGTCGCTGACTCTTGTCTGTATGTGTCCAGTTGCGACTTTACTTAGTTTTTGTTATTAGTGTTGTTCAGGTTTATCTCTAGTAATTTAAAAGGTACATATTTATCATTAAAGATATCATTGCTTTAATTTGTATCTGTATATTCCGGTATTTTACAAATCAATAAGGGCCTTGGCTGGAATACAAAGTCAAGTTGGTGCATGTTCAAACACAATGGAAATCGACCAATCACCGCCCGAGTACATTGCGCAGTGTTACCAAATCCACCTGTCCTCGGCTGGCAAAATCAGTGCGTCAGACTCCGTGGAACCGAGTATAGGCAACTCAATAAAGAATATTTTGTGTCTGACCACTGAGCATGTAACCGATCACGGAATACATAATCTATCTATCTATCTATCTATTGCCAGACGCCTCAATCCCGTTTGGGGTGGCCACAAACAAATCGCCTCCAAGTCGCCCTGTCCCCCACCATTTCACTGCCCTGCTCCCAACTCACACCCCCCTCTCTCATATACCTCTCCACCCCATCCCTCCATCTCATCCTCGGCCTCCCCCTCCCTCTTCCCCCCTCCACCTCACTCACATACACTCTCTTCGTCAGTCTTTCGCCCTCCATCCTCTCCACATGGCCAAACCACCTCAGTGTGTTCCTCCTAACGCTTCCTATCACATCCACATCCACACCACAACGCTCCTTTATATCCTCATTCGTCAGCCTGTCTCTCCACGTGACTCCACAGGCTCCTCTTAAATAACTCATTTCCACTGCTCTCACTCTTGCCTTGTGTCCTTCCAACAATGTCTAAGCTTCACTTCCGTACGTTAGAGTTGGTATCACAATACTGTCATGTAGTAACTTTTTCACTTCCATGCTCACTTCCCTGTTTCTTATCACTGCTTTCAAGGAACCAGCAACCTTTCTTCCCTGCTGTACCCTTTCAAGCACTTCACCCTCCAAACCTCCATCCTTACTCATCACACTACCCAAATACTTAAACGTACTCACATTTTCCAATTCCTCACCATCTAACCTCGTTGTACATTCACTAACTTCACCTCTCTCAAAGACCATCACTTTACTCTTCCCTACATTCACCTTTAGGTTCCGTTTCTTACACACTCTCTCAAACTCATCCACCAAGCCTTGCAGCTCCCCTTCGTCTTCACTCAACAACACAGTATCATCTGCAAACAACAGTACAGGGAGTTTCCAAACACTATCCTCTCTCACCAGGGCCACTCCAACATCCACTACCCTACCTTGTACCTCTTTTATTACCCCATCCATGTACAGATTGAACAACCATGGAGACATGACACATCCCTGTTTCAAACCAACTTTCAAAGAGAAAAATTCACTTAGTTCACCATCCACACGCACTGCAGCCTTCGCACCATCGTACATACTCTTCACAGCATTCAACAACTTCCCATCTATTCCATATATAATAATAATTGTTAAAAAATATTAATAATTAGGAAAGCCTTAACCCCTAAAACGCGGATCGTCGCGTTTGCGACGCTCGGCCATAAGGGCAGGACGGCGGGTCGTCGCGTTTGCGGCTTTAGTAAATTTTAAATAACCGCGGGCAAGCAGGCTCCAGCTGGTATTGTCTATCAGTACCACCACCCTCTAGCTACAACTAGCATACTTTACCTATGTACTACTGACCTCAGTTGTTGCCAAATATCGCGTTTTCCCCCCGTCCCCCCACCACCACGGCCCGGCCAGCCTGGCTGTAATACATGGCAGCGCTCTGAGCGCTCAGAACTGTAAATCTGCGATCTCCTCTCACAAGCAGTTTATGCTACTAGGAAACGCTTGTTTCCCCAGTTGTAACACTAGCTTTTTTTCTCACGGTTTGCCTCTGTTTAGCGTCAGTTTACTGCAGGCTTTCAAAGTGAGATTATGGCGAGTTCTAGCTCTTCCCAGTCAGTGCAAGCGGCCGACAGGAACGAGAATAAAGTGGCGGACGTAAGGCAGAATAAAAAGCGCGCCGTGGTGATCTTTTGGGAAGTAATATGATTGAAAATAATGTAGTATACATGTTTTTAGCTGTGAAAATGGAAATGTTTGTTGAGTGACGGGAAGACCGCCGCCACAGTGCATGTCGGCCGTACGCTCCGTTGATTTTAGCCTTATTTTCAGTGCTTATTGTACAAATACGGATTCCTAACTACCTTTACGTTGTAGTATAAAGTTTACTGTGACAGAATGAGGTTGTGGTAGAGGGGAAACCGGGTTGCTGGAGGTGTGAAAGTGAAGATTTGGTTACCCAACTTTGCAAGTCTCCACAAGTCCTTGGGTAGTCAACGAAGGCTCAACATGTGGCTCAGGAGAAAGCTGAATGTAAGTACTATATGCCATAAAAATTTTAATGCTCTAGGGTTAATCTATGATTTTTGGCAAAATATTTTCCCACAGGTACTCAGACCCCGCTACAACCCCACCACAGCAGGGGGATCGGCCGTACACAGTCGCGTTTTAGGGGTTAAGGAGCAAGTATTTCATGCATTGATGAGCACTGTGACATCGATAAATCATGTGTTTACATTTGGTCTGTTCAAGGAAAAACGCTTTGAAAATACAAAGGAATTTCTAAATAAATGTTGGAAAATAGGAGAGAAGAAAATAAAGGAGCTCTGCTATCAGAACAGTAACTAAAACTACATAGAGAGGGGCCATTGATAAGGCTATCCCGATCGCATCATCGATTGATAAATCATGTGTTTACATTCAGGCTGTTCAAGGTAAAATGTTTTGAAAGACAAAGGAATTTCAAAATAAATGTTGGAGAATAAGAGAGAAGAAAATAAAGGAGCTCAAGAACCAGAACAGTAACTAAAACAACATAAAGAGGGGCCATTGAAAAGGCTATCCCGATCACAACAACAATTGCATTCCCCGTCATGAGAATTCCCCAACAAGAGAAGTCCCCATAAAAACATCAATGATTCGCCGTCACAACAATTCGCATCTTGGACAAATCTGCGCCATTCATCATTCATACATTATTATTATGCACAACAGATGTCTATTTAATTGTCCTGGGACTGTCTATGGTGGGACTGTATTCAATGCTGCTGCTTCTTTTCTACCATGTTTGAATACAAGTTGGAGATCGCATTCTCCAGTGACCTTGACTGGGTACAATGGGGATGGGCACTGGTTTTAGGCTTAGGTTAGCTTGTTTTACAGCTGTTAGGCCATTTAGATTGGCTTTAAACTTTTCTGGGGGACTCATTTGGGTGGGTTTAAGACTTGGTTCAGGGAAGGAGGAAACCCAAGGCTCAAAAATGCATCCTTATACAGTACATGTTAAATCTGCCCCAAGACACGATACCCTGCCTAGCAAATGGGTTTTTGCTTAACTAACTGTATACTTGAACCGGGGTTTGCCTGTACAATATACAAATGCAGGAAGAAATACAGTACAGTAGCAAATTATGTTAACCAGGCTCCCCTTCATCCTAAGTGACTGCCGGAAGCATACTTACTACTTGAAAGTTACCTACAGTACATCCAAACATACATGCATCAACAATATAATATGATTACATACACAGCACTGAAATAAATTACATTCATATCATTTATAAAGGCTCCAACATATTGTACTTGAATACACTGGCCTTAGTCATCTAATCTTCTATACCCACATCCATGAAGACAATAAAAATAAAAACCTGAACAGCTAATTTAAATCATGCTAATAAAGGTAACCGAGAATCTCCCCGACACAATCACAGTACCTGAAATTCATGGCCAAAATGCAAACTCTGGACATTTCAGCAAGCTTACGCGACAACAAAAAACTAAGAATGAAGGAATACGTCAGATAAAAATGAAACTGGTTGTAAAAAAAAAAAAAAAAAAAAAAAAGGGGGGGGGAGGGGGGGAGTGGCAGGCAATAAGAAAATGTACCAAAGATGGACAATGATGAAAATCAATCCTAACACTTTGCAATCTAAACTAGAGATCTAAACCAGAGAAGACTGAAAACTAGTAAAAAATATACAGTACATACAGCAGAGGTGGGGACAAGGAGGAGGGTCCCGTATGGCCAGATAATATAGGATGATAGCAAGGAAGCAAAAATGGAGTCAGTGGTAACAATATGCAATCAGTATGGCACCATATAAAGAATAACACATCTGGCAATGTAAGGCAGACACCACCCAGGAGATCCCGACACAATAAGTGAGTTTTAATGCGGACAAATTCCTTCAAACCATCTTTGATTATAACATTCAAAAGTATTATGCACACAAGTCTTAGAATTTAACTCTAACCTCATGTATATCAATGTGGTACTCTACTCGTAAAAATGGATTGATCTTTCTTCCTATCCGAATGTTTCCAGGAATGAATGTAAGGGGGAAAAAATACAATTAAAACTTTCTTTTTTGACACCAGCATGGGCATTTCTAACAAGTCCACAATAAAAATGAATAGGATTCAGTTAAGAAAGTAATCTGAATTATTTTCATAACTTCAAGCGGAGGGAGACCCTGAGAAACAGATGATAATGGTACAACACCAGAAAGGGTTTTCCCTTACCTTGGTTAATGTTCCAGGAGCTAAGGTGTTCCTCAAGCCTATTTTGGTATATTTTCCTGGGAGACATTGGAACCAGCCAAATGCTGACCATGGGTGCCTCACACACTTCACAGGAGTGAAAATTATGCTATTTAAGCCTAAGCTTCATAGTTTTCATTTTAAATTAAAGATATGCTACAGTCTACAATTACACAAACTGATCACTAAGGATGGTACCACAGTACAGAATTCTGAGAAGATAGGTTATCTACATTTCACTTCAACAAGACTAAAAAAAACAATGTCATTTGTGATGGATGACTAATGTACAAGTTACACGAAATTTGCTCCAACATGTGGGAAAAAATTGTACTTCCACAGAACGCATACTATATGGCAGCAAATATCTAAGTTCTGGACTAGCAGTATTATAAAATACTTGGATTTTCATTGTACCTCATCCTTGTAGACAACAGAAAAAAGAAAACAGTGTTAATAGGCAAACATAAATGCTCACCAGTAACTAGATTGTTTAACTTCAGTATATACGGCAGTAACTAGATTGTTTAACTTCAGTATATACGGTACTCTTTACTAAATAATGAAAAATAATTCACTTTACAAAGTTAGATACTGAACTGTATGATAAAAACATTATTACACAAACACAGTTTCTCTATATCTGCAAAATTAGCTTAAGTAACAAAACAATGTACAGCAAAAACCTAGTTACATAGATCCACAAAGGCTGTCTACAGAATAACAAAACATAAACTTATCTTTATATTCCACCCCTGAATTTATGCATTTAGTAACGAAAAAAAAAAAAAAAAAAAAACGTTCCTAAAAGATCCTTATAGAGTTGTTTAATACTTAGTACTGAAATACTGCCAAACTTTAAAATTTTCTCATTTAAAATTCTCAGGAACTGAATTACAGAGTACAGTAAATTATATTCAACAGTAGCATAGTTTGTGATATGGCTGAGGAGCTGGGTCTGTATGTACTGTATGGATCTTAGAACAATGTCAAGTGTACTTACATGAATATCTTTGCCTTAAAGAAACATGTCATATAGATTAAGTCCATTAAGAATGATGACTACATTGGGTGCCATAAATTTTGCTATAAATGACTGAGCAATGTAAAAGGATTTCTATGCCATGAATGTCTACCATTTCATAAAATTATTTACATACAGCATATCTATCTTTGCTACACTGATTTACCTAAATATTGACAGGACAGTGACCGCACTTTATCAAATCATGGGTATGATATTATACTCTCTCATAAACGTTGATCTGTGTGTATTTTTTTTCCCCCCACTATATTACTACAGCAACAGTAGAACTGAGTGCATGTGCAAAATACAGTTTATTTTCTGTGACCGCTATGCTTCTATGCCCATTTCAATTTAATATGTCAAAATCTTTAAAAACCAGCTCTTACCCCACAAATAAGCAAGAGACAACACTTTAATAGCAAACTACAGTTTATAATCAAGTCAATGAAACCAATGATAAAAGTACCATGCACTCAATTAGGCTCATTCAAAAGCTTACTACAGAGTAGCTCTGCACACAGAGAGCTCCACCACTGACACAGTATACAAATAGAAAAGAAGAGAGTGGGACGCAAAATACACAGTTCTCACCTCACAGAGTACTAGCAATCTACATGATTTACACAGACAAAGGAAAAATAAAACACATCCCAGAAGCAATGAACCAGGGATGTGGATGGATGCTGTGGCATTTGAATTCTGAAAACTAAAAACCACACATAATGGAAAAGCGAACTTGTAAAGGACTGGTGGCGACAGACTGCGTCTGCAACGAGTCTACTGATATAAGGGAAGGAAAAGGTTGGTGCACTGGTCGAAACATCTGGCAGAATAAGGTTCTATACTCACTGTGCACAAGATCAGTCTCGATACAGCTGGGAGGCAATATAAACTTATGAAATGATACTGACAAAGAACAGCTTTCATAAATAACTCAAGTTTGGAATATCTGATGCACAGAGCACAAGGCAGAGAATTCTGGGCAAATGAACAGTTCTCTCTCTCACTTATCTGAGGATACCATTCAATCATGAAAACATTACTTTTCCCCACATTACAGTCACTTTCAAATACTGTAGTAAAATTATGAACCATCATCTATATGTGAGGGGAGAAAGAAGTATCAATGTTTACTATAACATATATATATATATATATATATATATATAGTATATATATATATATATATATATATATATATATATATATATATATATATATATATATATATATATATATATATATATATATTATATATAGTATATATATATATATATATATATATATATATATATATATATATATATATAGTGTATATATATATATATATATATATATATATATATATATATAGTGTATATATATATATATATATTGTACAATATAGTGTACATACATATATATATATATATATATATATATATATAGTGTATATATACAGGGTGTAACGCGACGTATGACAAAAACTTATACCATTGATCTATCATGTAATTCTGAGTATATTTTGTTCTATACACATATGCTCTCTGCGATCCCAGTTCAGTACCCAGCATTCGGCTGTTTTGTGTAAAAGCTTCGTCTCTTGCATGTGCCATTGGGTGAGAGCTTCGCAGGGCGACGGGAGACGAGTATTATTAGCTTATACTGTACTATACATAAAAATCCCATGTCCTATCAGTACACACGAGTTTTAAGAAGAAACTTTACGTAGTCTATTGATGCTTTAACATCGTCATGCATTCATGCAATTCATTTGCACATATCGACTGTAATTAAGGATTAAATTCAAATTTTATGGCTTGCAAGGAAGTAGGGAGAGAGGGAGGACAGGCTGGTGTGTTGTTGCCAGTTATGTAATATTTGGTTTGTAGGATGTTGCTACCAGTATTATCATAACACCCACAGCTCATTCAGTGAAAAAACGTTATTCTAAAGGGAGATTAGCCTCACTTTAAGTCAGGAAGAATTTTAATCACAATTTTTCTGCTGCAAGTAAACGTGGCGACATTGGGTATCTCCACCTGTGTTCCTCTCTGCAGCACATCATCGCAGAATCCGTAAAAAAATACACGATATCTGCATATTCTTCATTGCTGTACGTACGTGGCATGCTGTTTCATGAACATGTGAAGCTAAACCCGGTGAACAACAGAACGCAGAGAACAGTATTTAAAGTATGTGCCTCCCCTGCAAATGTTCCCGTTCAAATGATAGTGGACGCAGGGTTGCCAAGTCCTTATCATCAGTCTCGCTAGTTTAGTCCTGAAAACTTGCTAGAATGTCGCTAGATAATAAACACTGCAAAACATCGCTAGAAAATACGATACAATCTCTAGAATATCACCTAAAAATGGCAAAAATATCCAGAATGTAGCTAGATATTATGTTGCCAGATGTTAGTGCCACAAGTAGAAGCAAGAAAATAGGTCTAGCAACATAGTCGTTACATTGGCAATCCTGTATCTGCTCTCACGTCAGCATATGAAAAAAAAGGTGCCACGTTTACTTGCAGCAGAAAAATTGTTATGAATAATAATATTACTCCTGACTTAAAGTGATGCTAGTCACCCAGTACAGTAATGCTCTTTCACTGAATGAGCTGTGGGTGTTATGATAATGCTGGTAGCAACATCCTACAAACCAAATATTACATAACTGGCACAAAACACCAGCCTGTCCTCCCTCCCTCCCTACTTCCTTGCAAGCCATAAAATTTGAATTTAATCCTTAATTACAGTCGATATGTGCAAAAGAATTGCATGAATGCATGACGATGTTAAAGCATCAATAGACTACGTAAAGTTTCTTCTTAAAACTAGTGTGTACTGATAGGATATGGGATTTTTATGTATAGTACAGTATAAGCTAATAATACTCGTCTCCCGTCGCCCTGCGAAGCTCTCACCCAATGGCACATGCAAGAGACGAAGCTTTTACACAAAACAGCCGAATGCTGGGTACTGAACTGGGGTCGCAGAGAGCATATGTGTATAGAACAAAATATACTCAGAATTACATGATAGATCAATGGTATAAGTTTTTGTCATACGTCGTGTTACACCCTGTGTGTATATATATATATATATATATATATATATATATATATATATATATATATATATATATATATATATATATATATATATATATATATATATATATATATATATATATATATATATATATATATATATATATATATATATATATATATATATATATATATATATATATATATATATATATATATATATATATATATATATATATATATATATATATATATATATATATATATATATATATATATATATATATATATATATATATATATATATATATATATATATATATATATATATATATATATATATATATATATATATATATATATATATATATATATATATATATATATATATATATATATATATATATATATATATATATATATATATATATATATATATATATATATATATATATATATATATATATATATATATATATATATATATATATATATATATATATATATATATATATATATATATATATATATATATATATATATATATATATATATATATATATATATATATACATATATATATACATATATATATATATATATATATATATATATATATATATATATATATATATATATATATATATATATATATGATGTAGCATGTCTTACTGAGTTTGATCAGACAGATTACACAGTAAGCCTTGATGACCCAGCAATGGAATCAACATAAATAAGGCCATGTTTCGTGCCAGTACGCCAGCAAGCCGTGTAATGGGTGGCAAGGGCAGCTACGCGGTGGGTTACGATCGGGCAGCTGAGGCAATAATGCAATTTCTTGGCAGTTCTCGGGCAAGTCACACCAGGCTGGAATGCTCTGGTTATTTTCAATATCCTGTGCAATTTTTCTTTACAAAATTCATAAAAATAAATACAGATTACTGACAAAGTACATAATTTGCAAAAAACTAGTAACACACAAAATGTACTGTATTAAATGGCTTCTAGTGCTTTGAAGGGCTTATCCGTAAGAAACAACACTAGAAATATGACTATCTAATTTAAATTCATACTTCTCTCTCTAAAAATCTTCACAATAAAAAAGCCTAAAACTGCTACCACCAATGAGACTACAGCCAAAAATACTTGAAAAGACACTGAGCAGTACCAGCCTGGTCAGCCTCACACCTAAGCCCTGCCACGGAAACCTACCCAAACTCACCTTAGCTTTGGGGACAGGTACTCGAAAACTTTGTATCTTTTACGTCTACTAAGACTTAGATTTTCCAAGCTCCCATCTGACCTGTGGAGAATTACCTGCTCATTGAAAGAAAATTTAAGTGTGACAGTGAGAGAAAGAAAGTATTCCACATAGCCATTTATCACAACACTGGAAAGAGGTGAAAAAACTTAAAACTCCTCTGCCTGCCTGCGACTGGAAGCAAGAACTATGAGAGGTGGGAGTATGTGCTGGAGCAGCCTCAAACAACAATGACACATGAAGATCAGCCTTAGTGGTTGTGAGGTGAAGGAGAGTGGTTAGTTAAGAGCATCACAAACATTACAACTGGTGAGGAGGGCAGTGGTCACAAGGAAGAAAGGCTCAGACCAACGAATTTTATTACCTTAAACTATATAGCTAATTCAAAACCAATGTTAATAAAAATATGTACAGAAGATTGACAAGATCAAAGTCATTGCCCGAATAAGTTCCACTAACATTGCCCTGCACTGTCCCGTTGCTGAACATAATTACTCCAGATATAGTGGTTAACTAAAGTACCATATTGTACACTGCAACCTTCCATTCAATTTCACAGTTACTCATACCTCACTTTATAGTACATTATTTATGAGAACATCCTCTTTCAAACAATTCATATTACAAGTTGAGCTTACAGTAGTTAAACAACAACTTTTCCACATATTTAACATTATCCAATTCACTACTGCATGGTATTATGCTTGCCTAATACTGTAAGAAAGACACATTTAAGCACAACAAAGTAAGTTACAGTAAGCAAAAGGACATTAAGATGAGTAAAGAAAATATCCTGATACTGTACAGTTTTAACCTCCCTTTCCCACCAAAGGAAGAAGTACAGAATAACAGCTGATATGAACGTGAACAACATGAATCACAAATGCTGATCCCAGAGTGAAATACATGAAGCATAAAAACTTGATCCTACGGTGGATAACTCTGAGTAATTATGCAAAGCAAAAGTAATGAATAGCACTATACAGTTTTCTGATTAGAATAAAGGTCTAACAAAAAACATTTCGCACCCAACAGACTTAGCGCCATTGAAAACCCAACAGACTTAGCTCCATTAAAAAAAAAAAAAAAAAAAAAAAAAAAAAGTACATCTACCACATATTTTCTGTTATATCCTGTGAAGTATCCATAGATCAGCAGTATACTAACTAAAATTCAGGCCCCACTCTATTTACCTCTCTAACTACTGTACATACCTGTCAAATCAACCCATTTGCTCAAAAATTAATTACCAAGCAGCATGAAGAAAAGATTTAAATCTCAGACCGCTGCCTGAGTGTAAGAACTGTTCTCATCATAATCCAAATAATTTTTTTCCCATAAAAAAAAAAAAAAAAAAAAAAAAAAAAAAAAAGCAAAACAACTAATACCTGTACTGTAAGTCCAATGGGCTACACACCTACACATGCATCATTCAAGACTGAGACTCCCAGCTTCATCCCACACTCCGTGCAATCCTTGCACTGTGAATCTCTCATCCCACACTCCGTGCAATCCTTGCACTGTGAATCTCTCATCCCACACTCCGTGCAATCCTTGCACTGTGAATCTCAACATAAACAGTTGGCCCCCCATATGTTCAGGTACATTATTAACCTCAGGTTCCTTACACTCGTAGCCCAAGCAGTTGGTGCTCTATAATCCACTATAAGCTGTATTGTGTTAACCAATCCCCTGATTTGACCTCAACCTGAAATCCAAAGACCCTCTACAACCCCAATTATACACACATGCTTCCCAAGGGCATAGAGTACTGCACAGAGGTAATGCAAATATGAGACGGTGACAGTAAAAGGATATGAAGGAATAAAAGTGGAAAAAAGCCGACAAGATCAACCCCAAAATGCCTATTAAAAACCATGTATGACCACAACTATACTTCATAAAAGTATAGCCTACTGTACAGAGGTAATGCAGACATAAAAAAGTGACATTAATGAGGCTTAAAATAAAAAAGATGGAAAAAATTAACCACAAGGGCAGTTTCAACCATCTAGGATGGTGTATGAAAAGCATGGTGTGCACTTGCCATGCTTGTTCTGAACATAAGATATTCCTAGGACTGCTTTATTTGTCTGAACACTGAGAATCCATGCATAGGAAGTTCTGCAAACAGAGGGGTCAATGCATTTCATTCTTCCATTTCTATTCCATTTTTTTCTCTTAGACTCTAAATCAGTATCAGCATACTTAATATTTAGCACTGTGGGATACAACCTGGTCCAACCACTGACTGAGATGATTAATGTGATGACTACTGTGTGACAATAAAACAAAACAATCCTCACTGTTCCCTCTTATAGAGGAACTGATGCCTTCTACTGACCCAAGAAATCCCCTCCAGTCATTCAGAGCCCAACAACTTGGCAGTAAGGAAAGACAACAACACCTTTTAAGTGGAGCTGTATTAGATCAAATGCCTAGATTATGAATCAACAGGTTTTACATATTTTTCCAATTCCTAAGCCAGCTTCCTGCTGCTTCTCCCCTGCTCTGTATGTATCTCAACTCATGCATGGCTTCCTCTGCCTCTCTGCTGAACTTAACTGCCAAAAATTGTACATGTGTGAGCTGGAGCTCTGACATTATCTCACCTTTATCCACCCTCCTTTTTTGAGAGGTTGATTTAAGCTTCTTATTTTACATATACAGGATACTTTAATAGCATTCTTCTTTCACTTACAGATTTGATTACTGTACATGTGTTATGCAGGGCAGAGCATATAATGCTGCTATTTCTTATACTAATGATTAAAAAAAAAAAAGGGGGTGGGAGGCTGTTGGGAAAAGACTGTTCCCTCAAACTGAATTGTAGCATTTATATGGGCTCCAACATGCTTGCACACATCAACCTTGGTCACCTAATGGCAGCTCTCCACACTCCACAATAACTGGTAGCCTCCATATTTAGTACCTTATACCTGGGGTCACATTCTATGACCTCATCCCAGGAGTTTTTTCGTCAGTCTCTCGCAACCCTACCCTCTACATTCACATCTCTCATCTTCTGCACCCAACTGTCTTCTTTCATCCTCTTAAAATGACTACAACATCTCAATCTACCACTCCTCATCACAATACCAATACTTTCTAGTCTCATCCTTCCTCTAAATTCTTCAATCACAATCTTGGTCCCCCCAGGCCTCACATAAACGACATATTACACATCCATCTAATAACTTTCATTTCTGCACATTTCACCCTACAAATTTCCTCTACCTTTACCGTAGAGGTCTCACTAACAAACAGCATTACACAAATGCCACATACACGGATCCTTTTGGCATGGAGCGAGAGTCCTCTCAAAGTTTGGGGAGGTAACACCTCACGTAACTTCCTCCAGCCACTCCTTACCCTTGCCACGGTGATAGCTAAAGCCCCACCTCCACCACATAACATGTCCCCCAAATAACAAAACTCCTCCAAACACTCAACAGACTTTCCAGCAAGATCAATCCATTCATGCCTCTCAATTTCTATATGCTCTCAAAGACACACTGCTCACATGAAATCAGAATAATTTAACAGGTTACCTCTAATACCCCTACATCTCTTGTGCACCCACTTATAACAAACACTGCACAAGATGGAGTTACATCCCTCACCCTTGCGACAAACTGCACATGGCCACACTTCCTCTATTTGGACAGTATCCCCACAAGCCTCATATATCATCACCTTTGTCATATCTGCATTTACTCTCAAACCCTTGAGCCCCATTTTGTCTCTCCATTTCGTAAATCTTTCCTCCATCTTCCTTTCATTCTCTGCAGTTAACACGAAGTCATCAGCATTCAGCATGTCCCATGGCAGTACATTTTTAAAGTCACATGAAAGAGCTTTAAGCACCATGAATAACAATACGGGGCTCAAGACTGACCACCGATGCTCTCCAATATTCACAGGAGTCATTACTCAAATCTCCATTCACCCTCACCTGGGTGTGAGCACTCACATACACAGCCATAACCACTCTAACCAGTCACTTCTTAATCCCAAGCTTTCTTATTGCCCACTTCACCACCTCTCTATGGACTCTGTCAAAGACTTCCTCCAGAAAGTACAGCTCACCTTTCTGTCCTATAGTGTATATTTTTCCTGAAGCAGTCAGAAAATGAATATGGCATTAGTGGTCCCTTTGCCTGGCATAAACCCACACTACATCTCTTCAATATTCACTTTTTCCCTTACCAAAACTTCTAGGACTCTATCTGGTCCAAAAGTTTAATGTCACTACAATTTCCTCTTTCCAGAGCATCACCCTTCCCCTTATACATATTTTCAATCACACTCTTTAGCTAGTCATCTGAGTCAGTATACTCATATACAGTACCAGTAAAGTGCACTGTGTGAGAGTGTGACAAGTGAACAAGCATTTGTACACATGCCTCCCACCATAATTCATCTTGGTGTACACTTTCAACATTTCTTGTGACGTTGTTGAACAATAACAGAAGAATAACTAAGCTAAAATATTTACAATCTCACATTTTCTCTCTCTCTCTCTCTCTCTCTCTCTCTCACACACACACACACACACACACAAGCGAACAGCCATAGCGAACGGACGTGTCTTGACTGCTCCCAGGCCAAGGCACAGCCACTGCTGCAAACCTTAAGTAGTTTTCAGGAATTATGTTTGTCCTGTCTCCTATGGTCTTGTTTTCAGTCTAAAATAGTGTAAGTTAATATAGACTACCAAAAATGTAAAGATTTATTGGCAACAGTATACATGAATGTTTGTAGTATTTTTGGTAACAGCTGTTTTGGTACTGTAAGTTGTAACCAACCTCAATCTCGGCCAAAAATGTAAACAATGAGGGACTCGAATTTCCAGGATTTGATAGAAATACTAATGTCATGGATCTGGTTAAAACATTGATTATGAGGATTAGTGAACTTGAAAAGAAAGTGGAGAATCTAGCGTTAAAAGATGTCTCTGAGAATACGGAGATTACTATACAGAGTCTGATCCAGTCTAATGAGATGGCGAATGAAGAGATAAGAAATTTGAAACGTGAAAATATTGAATTGAGGAGAAAACTAGAAGACAGTACTAATAAAACAGAGAAGGTGAGCAGTGTATTGGAAGAGCATAAGGCAAGTGGGCATACGTAGAAGAAGAACATAAAGAAGTGATCAGCTTAAGAGAAATCATCCAGGAAGAAAGAGAAATGAACAACATAAAATTGGAAGAAAATGTAGTGAAAATACTGAAGAAAAAAGAGAAAATAGTGAGAGAAACTGTAGAAAGGAACAGATGCATGGTAATACTTGGAAACAGGGAGGAGGAAGAGAAGGTTAGATCCGTGAGACTCGAGAAAGACACGAACCTGGTAAGAGGAATATTAGGCAAGACTGATCCCGAGGGAGACAAGTGGGTAAAAGAAATTGAAGAAGTAAGGAGAATAAGGCCTTATAAGAAAGGAGAAACGAAACCAATGAGAGTCAAGTTGTCAGCAGAAAGTGTAGTAGATGATATACTTAAAGTGACCTGGAAATTAAGCAAAGAGGCAGGGATGGAAAATATTATAATAAGAAAAGATTTGAATGAAGAAGAAAGAGAAGTTTTAAAATCAATGAAGGAAGAAGTAAAGGAAAAAAAATGATAGGACAGAGGAAGAATGTAATACATTTTTTTGGAGAGTAATGGATATAAAAGTAAGGAAGTGGTATTTAAGGAAATAGAAGTGAAGGAAACTAAGGGGGATGGCTGTGAAAGATCAGAAGTTGAGGAAATGGTACTGATGGAGAGTAGGAAAGAAGAGGGTATAAAAAACATCAAAAATAATTTGAAGGTGATATATACCAATGTTGATGGTTTAATATCGGCAAGGCTTGAAATTAATGATTTCTTGAGAGAACATGAACCTGATGTTATGTGCTTTGTACAGACCAAATTAAGAGAAGATATTGATGTTCATTTGGGAGATGGTAAATACAACCTGTGGAGAAATGACAGAAAAGAAAAAACGGGAGGAGAAGTGATCATAGCAGTGAACAACAACATAAATGTAGATAATGTGGGAATGGGAGAAGGCAGGGATGAAGTGATATATATGAAATTAGAAACTGGAGAGAATGTTGAGAGAGATATGGCGATAGTGTATGTTCCCCCTAAGACGAGAGCATGCAAGGATGACGAATACCAGGAGATGTTGTCAGATATGGCTAGCTATTTACATACAATAATTGAGAAAAGCAATAATATATTTTTGGTGAGTGATTTTAACTGTAAAGAGATGAACTTGGAGGAATGGTACTCGGGAGGCGGCGAGGATTCGTGGGGCACTATGTTATTAAATATAATAATGAATAATGTGATGATGGAATGGGTCAAAGAAAAGACACGGTTTCGAGGTGAGTACACACCAGCAAGGTTAGATTTACTGTTTACCAAAGAACCCGATGTAATAATCATTGAAGTATCTCTGTCCTTTAGGAGAAAGTGATCAAGTGGTCATTGAGTTCCAGATGATAATAGGGAACGTCAAGCCAACAGACAAGCTTCATAGACAGGGAAGATACAACTTTGGGAAAGCAAATTTTACAGGATTGAGAAACTTTTTTGAAAATGTGGATTGGAGAAAATTCAGAGAAACAAGAGAGATACAGAAGAAGTGGGATATCTTTCTAGACCTCTATAATTTGGAAGTGGAAAAATTTGTACCAAAGGAGAATGAAAACATGAAAAAGGAGTGGTTTAATAGGTGTATGACAGCAAAAATAGAAAGAGATAAGGTGTGGAACAACTGGAGAAAGAGAGGTAACAACAGAACAAAGGAAGAATATAAAAGAACTAGAAATGAATACACAAGAATATGTAGAGAAGAAGAAAGGAATTTTGAAAAAGGTATAATAGACAAATGCAAGGATGAACCCAAACTGTTTTATAGATTTGTTAATGGCAAACTGAAAAAAAAGGAAGGAATCACCAAACTGAAAGCAGAAGGGGAGGTCTATAAAGATGCGGCAGTGCAAGATGAAATAATGAACAAATGTTTCCAATTGATTTTCACTAATGAAAAGGAGTTTGTGGAAGAGGAGGGAGTGATTAGAAATGTACCGGTGATAAAAGATATAAAAGTGGAGGTACAGGAAGTGTATAAATTACTGGAAACTCAAGATGTAAGGAAAGCTCCAGGACTGGATTGAATATCTAACTGGGTACTGAAGGAATGTAGAGAACAACTAGAGGATACAATTCACAGTTTAATTGTGTGTTCTCTGGATGAGAGGAAAGTGCCTTAAGAATGGAGGAGGAAATGTGGTACCAATTTATAAGGAAGGAAACAGGGAAGAACCCCTGAATTATAGATCAGTGTCTCTAACCAGTATGGTCGCAAAATTGTGTGAGAGAGTCTTGAAAGACAGATGTATAAAATATCTAGAAGGGATGAATATTTTGGCTGAATATCAGTTTGGATTCAGACGTGGAAGGTCATGTGTTTCCAACTTGTTGAGCTTTTACTCAGGAGCGATTGACGTGGTACAGGAGAGAGACGGTTGGGTGGATTGTGTGTATTTAGACTTGGAGAAGGCCTACGACAAGGTACCCCATAAGAGACTAATATGGAAACTAGAGTATATAGGAGGACTGAAGGGGAAACTCCTGGAACGGATGAGAGATTTTTTGAGAGACAGACAAATGAGGACAATGATAAAGGATAGGATGTCTGGATGGATGGAAGAAACAAGTGGAGTCCCTCAAGGCTCGGTGTTGGCGCCAGTAATGTTCCTGAATTATGTAAATGATATGGTAGATGAAGTGAACAGTTATGCAAGTCTGTTTGCTGACGATGTAAAGATCTTGAGGAAGATACAAGGTGAGGAGGATTGTAAAATGCTGCAGAAGGATCTGGATAGGATACATGATTGAAGCTGGATGTGGTAAATAAAATTTAACGCAAAGAAATGTAAAATATTGGAAATGGGTAAAAGTACCAAGAGGCCATCATTGAATTATCTGACGGATAATGAATCAATCGCAAAAGTGAGAAAAGAGAAAGATTTGGGAGTGCTGGTCCAGGATAGTCTGTCACCTGAAAAACACATTAACAAGATAGTTAGAGAGACATGTAAACTCTTGACAAACATAAGAGTAGCATTTCATTATATGGATGAGGAGATGATGAAAAAATTGATAGTGGCCATGATCCGCCCCAGGTTAGAATATGCAGCGGTAGTGTGGTCCCCACACAAAAAGAAAGATATAAACAAGATTGAGAGAATACAAAGAACAGCAACCAAGATGGTCCCCAGTCTTGCAGATCTGTCATATAAAGAGAGGCTGGAAAAGCTGGATTTGCCTTCCTTAGAGGAAAGGAGACAGAGGAGAGACATGATTGCAGTGTTCAGGACCATGATAGAAGTAGATTAAAATGACCGAGAAGATCTGTTTATATGGGTAAGAGAGCAACAAGAGGACACGGAATGAAATTGAAGAAGTCAAGCTGCTTGAAGGATATCAAGAAATATACTGTAGTTTTCCTTATAGAAATACAGACCTCTGGAATAGCCTGGACAAAGAGATTCTCCAGTCTAAAAACTTAAACGAGTTTAAAGCTAAATCTGACTTATTGAGAAACAGAGACAAGATCCCACGAGCATAGCTCATTTCCTGTATATCACAATTAGGTATCTTAGGTACACACACACACACACATACACACACTCGCACGTGCAATCAACGTATGAAAGTGAAAAACAACTCATTCCTCGCATGTCACTTTCATAGCGCTTTAAATCAATTTCATAGTAGAGAATGCCAACTGAAGCCCTCCATAAATTCCCTTGGAAGGCAGGGATTCCAAGTGGTTTCTTTGGTCTCAGAAGTACATATACACTGTAGCTGAAAATAAAATTTACTGAATGTATCTACTACATGCTGAAAGAATCTCTTCTTTATTTCGCAAAGTAGAAAAGTTATTAGCCTCTGAAAGCCATTGCAGTCGAGACTGTGTTGTATTGCGCCGCTCATTTTTCAGCTGAACGTAAACACCACTTCATTAAGCTTGCTTGCTTGTAATAATCAAATATATCAAATCAGTAACTAAAACCACTCCTGTATCTCCTGAGACCCTCAACATTTTAGCAGCCATCCCAGAAAGAATCTCTTCTTTATTTCGCAAAGTAGAAAAGTTATTAGCCTCTGAAAGCCATTGCAGTCGAGGCTGTGTTGTATTGCGCCGCTCATTTTTCAGCTGAACGTAAACACCACTTCATTAAGCTTGCTTGCTTGTAATAATCAAATATATCAAATCAGTAACTAAAACCACTCCTGTATCTCCTGAGACCCTCAACATTTTAGCAGCCATCCCAGACACACATGCCACCTTCCTCAACTTCATCCAGGCCATTGCCATTCCCACAGCAGCAGCACCAATAAAAGGCCATGGGCCAAACACTGAATCCACAGATTCCAAACTTTCCCTGTTCTAGTCAAACTCCTCAATCAGCAACCAGCCATAATGTTCTCTCCAGGTGTCTTTAATATCCTAACTGTCCACCACACCCTTTCCTTAATCATTCTTTACACACTGCTCACCTATGATATCCAAGTTTCCCTCTTCACCTGAATTGCCACTTTGAATAACAAACTCAAAATAAAGTAATATAAACAATCCATTTATCTGAGATATCTGGGCACACACCATTCAAGAGGGCAGAGGTCATAAAAGTAGTGGGAAAGAGACCAAGGAGGACAGTTCAAAGTTGACTATAATTCATTCTCCTTACCTAGATGGAGATTTTCATCCTTTTGAAGTCCACTTCCCATTGCTCAGTGACAGAATTAGACAATAAATCCTTTCCAGAGCACTTCTTCATGGCTAAACTATATTCTACAGCTACTGCAAATTGACTTTGGACCTCCCCCCACAAGGTATTAAAAAACACAGAGATCATAGTACAGTATATCACAATGTTTGTTCATGAAATACCTTTCATTAATATGAAATCATGTTTCCCTTGTTTTTCAGGACCAGTTGCATGCATTTTGGCATGGAATCACTTAGATCTCTAAAGTAATCGAAGGACATTTCTTTGCACCAAACATTTGTCAGTTCAGTCTTGAGGTTGATCAGATTGGGTGTCTTCTTCTCTTCCATGATTTTCTTCATCTCTGCCCAGCAGTTTTCCATCAGAGTTAGATCCGGACTGTTGCCAGGCCAGTTGAGGATCTCAATCTGATTATCCTGAAGTCATTTTGTCACCTTTCTTGACTTGTGACATGGATCTGAATCATGTATGAAAAACTCACACCCATGAATAGCAAAAAAGTTTAACAAATGATCTTTCAGAACTTGAATGTACTGGCCACCATTCATCATCAGGTTCTTAGGAAGAAAGTACTGTAGAGGCCTCCCCTTCCCATTTCACCTGAGAAACATTCCATACTATTACTGATTGTGGGTGCTTAACAGTCAGCACCGTGTAAGCTGGGTTATATCGACTACAGGAGGCAGGGCGACGAACCTTGGCAGAACACATGTGGAACACTTGAAATGTGCTTTCATCGGAAAACATAACTTTTCTCCACTCATCCGATGTCCAGTGTGCATACTTCTTGGCAAACTGAATGCGCTGCTTCTTCACGCAGTCAGTGGGAAGCAGTTTCTTGGCTGCAGTGCGGCTTGGCAAACCCAGCACCTTCTGCAAGTGGTGTTGGATAGTTCAAACTGAGACGCCTTGTAACAGATGGGGATGCATTCTCTTCAATGCTGCTGTAGTCAGTCGAGGATTCTTGATTACGTCGCTCTTCTGAAGCATACCTGTGCCTCTGGAAGACGTCCTTTTCTTTCCACCCCATGCTTGTGCTCTGGTACAACATCAGGTGGCAGGCAGCGCGCTGCAGCAAGAATCTTCATGACGGTCGACTTTGTGTGACCAGTTAATTCACAAATCGTGTTGATAAGGACATTACCCTGCCTCCATGCAATGATACGGACCCTCTCAGTACTTTCCAGGCATGACGACTCGACTCTTGGAAAATAACAGGGCAAACAGTAATGCATACAAAAAAAGTGAGAGGTCCAAGCTCGGAGCTACAGGAACATATACTCCCACTCTCACCTTTGGGCAAAGCACTGATGTGCTGGGTGTTTCACCACCTCCCACTAACACCAGAGGAGTTGCCAGTTACTTCTTGCCCAAAAAATTTGCTTGGTAGAGGTGGAAACACAAAGCAATGACAGAAAAATCTCCCATAGCAATCCTGTGTGTGGGTCCTAGGTCAATTTGTGGTGGATGTAGCATTAATCTTTTGATATGGCTCAGTACTGAAGATGGGAGATGGCAATTTTATGCCTAGTGAAACTGAACAGAGTACAATTGTGCACTTGAAGGATTAAGTACAATATATCATTTACAGTAACTTGCATTTACCTGTCTCTCAAAGAAAAGTCACCTGTGTCTGAAAATTTACATGTTTGTCTGTGATCATCTCAAATGTGTGACACTCCTACAATACACTGCACTTGTACAATAAAGGTTTTGTACTCACTGGTAATCTGTGATACATTCCAGAACTTCAGTTTTGACAGGAGGGATATCATTGACTTTACCAACTGCAGGCTTGTGCTAATTCTGCTCAGCCTCAATTATGACTAGATGGAGCATGCACTGCTTTATACTCTGGTTACTAAGACCTAATTGCTGTCCATTACACCAGCGTCCATGGACAATTCTCTCAAAGATATGCCCACTACTTCAGCAATATCAGAATTAATACAATACCCTATTTGAACAAACCACATAAATGCTATGCAGTTGCAGGCAGTGTCTACCAACATAAATTATCAGTTTACGATGACCGTGGCATACTTACTTCTGCTGCTTTTGTCAATCACACTACCATAAGTACAATAATGTCCTTGTACAGTGTGTCTTTTACAGTCTTGTGACCTACATAAACAGACAAGTTCTCACAGTTTCCTCTTCTTTACAAAGGGTTATCTGTCTTAGGGTACCATAAATGGCCAGCAGAGGACTGGATCAAAGACAACCTCACAAACCTGTTAACCTGACAGCCTCCAGTATAGGTAAAATTTGTCTGCAGCTCCTACTCACTCTTCCTTGTCAGCTGCAAACAGCCCTAACTTCATACAGAAACCAGGTTATGGGTATCAATGAAGAGAGTAACTGGTACTCTGAAGAAAACTCACTGGAGGCAGGATTTATCTACCTACCTATCTATCTCCTGCCAGATGCCTTAATCCCATAAGGGGTGGCCACAAACAAATTGCCACCACATCATCCTGTCCCTCGCCATTTCACTGCCCTGCTCCCAACTCACACCCCCCTCTCTCATATACCTCTCCACTCTAGCCCTCCATCTCATTCTTGGCCTCCTCCTCCTCCCTCTTTCCCCCTCCACCTCACAGGGCCCACCTGCACATCTTCAAGACCAGATGGAGGGAACAGGGGCGGCCCAAGCCCCATCCCAGTCTAAAGTTCCACTAACAGATCCAGCCTCATACCTCCCCTCATATCTGCCACTAGGTAGCAGGGGCAAAGTTTTTTAGCCACATGCCCTTGCTGGTGCCAACCCATATCAAGGTACGGCAGGATCTCCATATTCAAAGACCTTCACAGTTAAGAACATGGAGGGAACAGGGACTGCCCATGCCCCATCCCAGTCCAAAGCTGCACTGACAGATCCAGCCCCACACCTCCCCTCATGTCTGCCACTAGGTAGCAGGGGCAAAGTTTTGTAGCCACATGCCCTTGCTGGTGCCAACCCATATCAAAGTATGGCAGGATCTCCATATTCAAAATCCATCACAGTTAAGATGACACACAGGACATGCTGTAAGCACTGTACTCCCTCAACTCTGGACTATATGATGTGCTAACCCAAGTCTTCTCCAGTGAGTTATCCTGCAGGCATGCTCCTTGAGACCATTCTACCTTAAATCTCCAGGGTAAACATGCAGTCTTCTCTGGAGAACTCATGTATTCTTGCAGTCTACTTCAAAGGCCATTCTTTATCCTATTAGAGCACGGGAACACAGGAAAAGAGTATTGTGCTGTTAGGGGCTCCACCTCCAGCTTCGGGATCTTTCTAATTAGTAATGTAGCAATGGAGGATATAAAACAGGTTTTTGCAAAGCTAAACAAATACATGGAGGGATGTACAGAGTGATGCTACCCACCCAAGGAGTCCCTTACACTACCTGTCCCTCATCATGAATCCCTACACCCTTGGCAGCTGAATCCACGTAAAGGGACGACATTACCCTGGCATATTGCTTGAGAGTAGTGGGCCAGACATGATGAAGGGATTTCCCCAGGCCAATCAAGGGTGGAAACAGCTGAGACAGAACCAGTTTCCCATATTAATCAAAGGTGGGCCTATCTGAGACGAGGCCAGTTTCCAGGTTCATAAAAGGTATGCCAACTGAGATAAAGCCAACTCCCCAGGTACATCAAAACAATGGAACATTCTCACTTTTGACAAAACCTTGTGGGTAGCTTCACTCTACTGTTAAATGGTGGTCATAACACCCACTGCCTCAGTCAGTTCATAGAGATGCGCCTCCTGACCCCATTCTGGTGGATATGCGTTGATTACAATCCAACTTTCAATAAGTGTCTCTAACACCTAAATACCAGGGGGAAAAACAGGCTCTGACTATGCAAAACTCATTATTTTGCTTCATTAACTTCTGTAACTAATTTTGCATACTTTCTATTACCATATCAAGCCTCCCTCTTGATCATCTACACCTTATCTCAGCCCCCAAACTCAATCAACAGGTATTCTTTTCACTACCTTAATTTTGGACTGATGAGAAATTTGCATGTGGTGGTGCTGTGTACCCTGGGCTGTGCAGCTGTGGTGTCCATCAAGAACCAAACTCCTTATTTTTCCCCACACCCTGCCATGAGAAGGACCCTCATCCAGCCTTGGTGAGGTGCTGACTACAAGGGGGTGCTGGACCTCTGTATGGTGTATGTATTGTACTGCATCACCAGGATGGCCCTAAAGAAGCAGATGCTTACCTATGGTCAATGTGTCTGCTCAGCCATATAGACCAGAGCAGAACAGCAACAACAGCTGCCATAGTCATATCCAGTCTCTCTAAACAGCTATACTTAAGCACACTCTGCTACCCTTTGATTAACAGATTTCCTTACATCTTACATGAATCTCTACTTTCCATAACATTCAATCTTTGCAGTTCACATACAGTACATTGTTTTACAGTCCCAATCAACTGTTCTCATTTCAGATTATTCATAATGAATCAATACTGGTGTACCACATCCATTGATTAACACTGGAACTAACACTGATTCATGAAGTCTTCTTGCTGCTTCACTAAGTTACCTGGTCTGTATCAAGTTATTGCAAGAATCATCAACTTTTCTTCCTTCAGCAACTCCACTCTCTTGACACATACCTACCTTCAATTCCTCTTTTGACACTCCAAACTTTTCTATTAATGCATCTTCTTTGCCTCCTCATTCATTTACAGAAACTCAAAACATGCCTGCATTGGTCACCTACTAGCAGCTCTCCATGCTGCTCAATCTCTAGCAACCTCTCTATTCCATAACCAGAATAAATAAAAAGTGGAAACAGATCACAGGCCCCACCTGCACATCTTCAAGACCAGATGGAGGGAACAGGGACTGCCCAAGCCCCATCTCAGTCCAAAGTTGTACTGACAGATACAGCCCCACACCTCCCCTCATGTCTGCCACTAGACAGCAGGGGCAAAGTTTTCTAACCACATCCCCTTGCTAGCACCAACCCATATCAAAGTAGGGCACAATCTGTGGAGTGTAATGTGCATGTACGGCAGGGTGCAGTGGACTGTTAGAGATGTTTGGGAGTGTATGCTGATCTACTCTCCAAATTTGTGACACTCAAAAAGGTCAACAAAGGAGGATGGTCAGGTGCTAGTCTTGAGGGCCAGTGAAATAGGAACTCCGGTTCTCCCAATCATCAGCTTTCTCATCCTGCTTGAGAGTACTGACCTGACTGGCTGAAACTACAACCAATAAAGCTGTACACAAAATCAAATTTTCTTCAATGCCCAACCAATTCTACTGTATCATCATTTTTCAACCACCACCACTTCTTTCCGGATTTAGTTTCAGATGCTACAATTCAATGACATTTCCAAAACTCTTAATCAGCACAACACTTCATCCACTATCAGCAAGAAGAATAGCTTCACATATATTCATCAAAATTGAAGTGACCCTTCCCTAAACAATCATCACACCAACTTCACCCTTCTTTCCAGAAATTTTTTTCCAATCTGTCTCAACCATATCCATATACATACCCATGGCAACAACACACAACCTTGTCTCATTTCTACATTACTTGTGAACAACTCACTCAAAATATTTATCTATCTTTGTGGTAGGTGGGGGCGCTCACCATCCACCTGCTCGATATAATGCTGCTTTGGGTGTATGCCCTTTCCTCTCTTCCCTCCTTCCTCTTCTGTATTTCTTTCCTTCATTCGTTCCTCGTCCTTCTGCCTACTGGTGACTTTACACTCCCTCTTGTCTTTCTTTCCTTCATTCTCTCCACTTCCTCCAGCCTATTGGTGACTGCAATGAGTGACAAGCCAAATGGTTTCTTGTACACCAGGAAACCATTTACTACGTAGGGTGGTAACCATATAACCAAATTATGGCGCCTGGTGGTTTAGTGGGTAATTAAGGTGCTCCAATTGGATTGAGCCTGTGTATGTTTATATCCAAGGGGTGGTTGGGGTTTACTGTTCATGTAATGTCACTCAGGGATGAGTGAGGCTGGTCACTCTCATCTTAAATGTCAAGACCAACTTGCCTATCCACGGGCTCATACGCTTCTCATGGGGCAAAACAGGATTGGATGATGGATGGACGGATGTACACACTCATAAACAAGACAAAGGACACCTCTGATAGCCACATCTACCCCAGCAATACTGTAAGGAGAAAGAAATAATTATTTACACGAGAGGCAGAGGGGCAAACTCTGGAGGTACCACCCTCTATAACATCTGGTCCAAATGAAGGTCTACTACTGTGCCTAAATAAACACTGCGACATTGTCTCCCCTAGGGGCAGCTTCCCCCTCTCACTTAAAGGAAGGCCACTAGGGGGTTCCATCCTGCCTAAAACGAGGTGAGAGTGAGCATTTACCAGCATGCAAAATTTTGTGTTCCTAGGTTAAAAACCATGACTGTACATCCCTCCCAAGGATGGTCTCCGGGGTCTCATTCTGCATAAAAAAATGGCCCCAGCGAAGATCTACCAATGTGCTAAATTTCAACATCTTCGGTAAAAAAAGACAATGTCATTGTCCTCCCTAGGGCCACCCTCCCCTCCAACACACTGTGAGGATTGAACTAACGGATGCAAATTTTCTGTTGTTTCATCCCACTTTTTGACGAGGAAATGCTGGATGCTATGAGCCTGACATAACCTAGTTATACTGATGCTACATGAGATGCCAGAAGGTATTAGCTGCCCCAAATAGGCTCATCTAACTAGAATCCCAAGCATATTCTTCTACATTCCCTGTGGTTAATGAACCTGAAGCTAAGAGTGGTAAGAGCTAATCTGGTATTGAGCACCTCCTCTTCATCCTGCAGAGAGGGCTATGCAGGGGTTAGATTTGAATCCCTGTCATGAGAAGACCTATGTTTCTTGGTTGTAAAGTATACAGCATCTTGGTAACATAACCTCATTCCACTAGAGACTAGGCAGACATGTGCCAGTGGGCAGACATGTGTCAGATGTCCAGACAGAGAAGAATAATTATGGTACTTCCCCATTCCCCCAGGGCATGAACTTCACCACCACTCTGACTAGCTCTGTGATGACTTGTAACCTGGTGTTTGGGACAAAGGATATAACCTTATATTTGTGTACCTTGTCTCCCACCCTCAAAGAAAATAAAGTGTTGGTATCTTGGTTGCATTCTGTTGGAACATACAAGAAGGCATCCAGGTCTACTGCAGCTGAACAGTACCTCCCTTTGTGGATCTCTTATGTTTCTACATCAGTATCTAGAAGTGATGGCATGGAATAAGGGTATTTGTTGCTGAGAGGTTAAAGGTACATGGAATATCATCTAAGTGTCTTTTTTTTTTTTTTTTTTTTTTTTTTTTTTTACCCATTAGACTGGGTATTACCAATGATATACAGGTACAGTACCTTCGCGTCCAACACACGTTTGTCCAGTATGATTCGTGTCCAGCACGGACAGCAATAATTAGTAAGATTTAATTCGGTTTAATTACTGTAACACGGGTGCATTAGCATAAAACGGACGGAGCTCTGAGAAGTGGGCGAAATCCGCAGAGTTCGCCTCTAGCACGATCACCCCTGGTCCAACACGGTCATACTGGACGTTCCCGTGATGCTGACAGCCAATAAAAACTTCCGATCAAGTAGCCTACCCCGCCCACTATCGTGAGGTGATCGTGATGTCGCCCAATTAAAAATGCTTCTGCTCTCACGTGATGTTTTGTTTAAATTTCTCCCGCCACAGTGCCACTCAGTCGCATAATTCGCATTGGAAGGTGCTATTTTCTTGCTGCATTTTTTGCTCTTGTTACTGCATTTTACCCTGCTCACGATGCCTAGGAAGCCTTCTGAGAACCCCAAGAAGCGGCGGCACCTCCCTCAGGCCACCAAGCTAGAAAGCATCGAGAGGAAGAAGAAAGGGGAGAGGAAAGTTGACATTGCCAAGGCCTACGACATGAATGAAGCCAACATGAGGACCATAATAAAAAAACCAAGACAAGATCCTGGCAGCAGTGAAGGCTTACAGAGTGCTAGGACAGACAGAAGCAGGACCTTCCATGGCTGTGGACAAAGATAGTGATTCTGAGTGTGATTTCGAAGGATTTATGAGGGAGGTTGAGGAAGAGCGGCAGCCATTACCCGCCAGTGACGCCAGCAGCCATCCATCCGGGACCCAGTAGGACTATCTACAGCCTTGGATACCACCTTCCATTCCCAGCAAGCCCACCAACACTATCCTAAAAGGTTAGTTATCATTCATAGCACAGTACCATTTATTATAATTACAGTAATACCGATATATGTACAGGTATATGGTAGGTATTTAGGGTGACTTTTCCTAGGGTTGCTGACATAATTCATTTTTCCCCATAAGCTCTGTTGTTTGTCCAACACGTTTTTGGTCCAACACGGGACCCTTGCATGACATTATTACCGTGTTGGACGCGAGGGTACTGTACATATATTTGAAATTCTGTCTATGGATTCTACATGACCATGGAAAAAGCCAGGTTCTCAGCCAGAAATAGCTGTAGTCATTCTGTCCAAGTACAGTTTGACACAAAGCCAAGTCCATTTTGTTTCAGACTGTATGGCCAAACTGTATTTCTCTCTCTCTCTCTCTTTTACAACAAGAGTTTATGGTTTTCATAGGTTTGTTGTGTAAGTGGAAGAAAATTTGGTGTAGCTGAAAGGTGATGGTCACAGATTCTGGTAATCATACACTGTCAAGTGGCCTTACAAATAATGTTAATTATTTCACAAACATATGCATTCACCTGTGACTCCAAGTCACACATTCTGCATGCACCAATCATTACAAAAGACTGGACAGTCTTCACTTCCCTCATCATCCAAGTTCAATTTATTCTTGGAAAAATGGAAATGTCCTAGTCAGGTAATGAACTGCCTAGAATGTAGCAGCACACTGCTCATCTCAAGAAGGGATGCTAAAGGTGTGGGGCACTTGACAAACAGATTCATGATCATAATTTTGAACTTGCAGCTGTTGGGACTGGGGTTCCTGGGATGAGTTTGTGAAGGTGGCAACTGTCATATGGCATTTGGACTGATGTACTACAAAAAGTTTCTTCAGTCACTGTTATGATAAAATGACTTCCAGGGCAACCTTAAGTTCCTTCTCAGACTACCTAAGAATCATCTTTTCCAATATTCATATAGTCCACAGATTTCAATGCGCATCACAGCTATTTTAGTCAGAAAACAGGCTCCCTGCTTGACACACAAATTATGGAAATCCTATGGGTAACCTAGTCCCCCAGGAATTCAGGGTCAGCTACCTATTCTGGTAAACTTTGCTATGGCTGCTCTCTTGGCTCTGGCTAGATGACTAAGTCTGAAGGAAGAATTACTGTTCGTCTTCATGTACCAAGCCTTTAAATGTCCCACCTGTGGACGACAGCCCATGGATGATGACTGGAGGACAAGAAGGGAGAGACTTCTGTACAATAATCCAAGATCCACACATGGGCACACAAAAGGTTATATCCCCCCTGACTAACAGTTTCATTGCTGGGTTTCTCTTAGGCTGATATCCAGTAATAAAAATCCAGTTCGTGAAGGTTCCAATGATACAATTCATTTTTTTCCAAAACAAACTCTGGTCCAGTTCCAATCCCGTGGGTCTTGTTAGCTAAATCTAGTGTAACTGGTTCCAGTAACTGAGTCAGGTAGGCTAACTCCAGTCAGGTTCCAGCTCTAAAGAGGGAAGATGTTTGCAGACAGGTGAAAATAATAACTTGTTCAGGAATTTGCCTCCTAATCCACCCATGGCATCCATCTTGCTACACTGTCAGTCCATTCCTGTCCAACTTTCTAACGGCAAGAGTTAAACGGTTCTCCTAGTCTTTTATGTATGTGACTGGTCAGCTCTGGAACTGTTTTTCCTACTGCCTTCCACCTCTAGTATTTTATACACACTGTGTTTAGGCATCCTTAACTGAACAGATCTTTAAGTTTTTCTTTGTTTTTATGAAAGAACAGATTTTGCAGATCCTCAGTCTTAGGTTCTCTCTTTTTGTCAAAAAAAAAAAAAAAAAAAAAAAAAAAAAAAGGCTAAAGTACTTTGGCATGGTCCCATCTATAGGCTCCTCCCTCCATCTGGAGAAATTGGAATCCAATTACCTAGAGCGTAATCCTATGTATATTTTATGAAAAAAATGTGCACTACTTAAAAAGCTTCCCAACTTAAGAGATAACCTCTACATGGCAGAAATCCTCTGTCCTGCAGTATTCCACGTGGCAGAAATCCTCCACTTAGTGAGATTTGGACTAACATGATGTGCTCACATCATTCTAAGGAAACCTGCCAAATCATGACTAAAGATGGTTATGATAACAGGAACCTGACCCTGAGTTGCTAGTAGCGAGGTCAAGGGAAAATGGGCAACAGCAATGACAAATGCACTCAGGGAGAATTGTGATTCATGGTCAGGCACTTAACAAGTTGCTCCAACCTGACTCCAAGAGAGCAAAAATGTTTTCTGTGTGCTTAACTTGCTTCACAAGACAATCCTGCCAACCATTTGATTTAGTGATACCCCTCCTTCTTCTTTCCCTACCCAGACCATAATACACCAACAAGTGCATGACGTCAAAGAACAGCACCTGGTAGAAGTAACTTTACTAACAGAATTACCATTACCGGTAGCCATACATCATCACCATCATCATCCATTTTCTTTTCTTTTTTTAAATAACAGAACAGAGGAAGGAAAAACAAATGAATAAAAAAAATAATCCACACACCAGATTATTGGTGTCCTCTGTTCATAAAATATCTGTAACAGTTAGACTTAAACAGCTGTAGGTTGAAGTTTGGACGGAAACAACTCTGGGGATGCGAGTTCCAGAAAGATGCAGTTTGGGGAATAAAAGAATTCTGATAGGCAGAAGTTCTGCAATATGGATGAGTGACATTCCACTCATGAGCGCTACCAGATGCCCACGTAGCACAAGGGAAGGCATGGAGAGGTGGCACCATGGAAACAACTTCATCTGAGCATTTACCATAAAAATATCTGTAAAATAATGCAAGGGAGGCAACATTCCTTCTTACTTGTAGGGGAGGTAGTTTATTTGTAATGGCAGGGTTGATAAGAATCCTAGCAGCTTTGTTCTGAATTTTGTCTAGTTGTTTTAATGCAACCTCTCTACATCCGTTCCAAAAGGGTGAGCAATATTCAAGCTGAGAGCACATATGACTCTTATAAATTATTCCTAACTGCTTGTCAGTGAAGAAGTTATGGACTCTGCACAATAATCCAAGTTTCTTTGAGGCAGTTTTAGCAAGTGATCTAACATGACAGGTTCAGCTGAGGGCATTGTTAAGTGAGACACTGAGAATTTCAATACTTTTGGAGATGGGAATATTAGTAGCACTGAAGGTAATATACGAATCTGGCAATATCTGTCTATTAGCAAACTGTATATATTTAGTTTTACTAGCATTAAGTGAGACAAAGTTGTTTTGTCCCCATTCACTGATCGCAGATAGGTCTTGATTTATGGAGATAGCTGTACTGAGTTGAGAGGTAGAGATATTAGACTTTGTAAATAGGTGTCTGAGTGTGAATGAACTAGGTAGTGTTGAGTCATCTGCATATGAGTGGATGGGATTGTGGGTGACAGATAAGAGATCATTAATATGGACCAGGAACAGGGTTGGTGCCAGAACTGATTCCTGTAGCACACCGGTGTTGACTGAGTGGAAATTGGAATATACATCATCTACTTTTACTCTTATATTCCTTTCACTGAGGTATGAGGAAATCAAAGGAACAAAAGATGTTAGTCCATAGGAAGGGAGTTTGGACAGCAGGGACGATGCCATACTCTGTCGAAAGCTTTAGAAATATCGAGGGCTACTGCATGAGTTTCTCCATGTCGGTCAATTGATTGATGGATGGTAAGAGTTAGGAGACTGAGTATGTCAATGGTGGATCTTTCGTAGCGAAAACCATATTGCCTATCACTAATTAAGCTGTTGATTCAAGATGTTTAACAATGTGCTTATTAATTATAGTTTCAAATACCTTACCAAGAGAAGATGTGAAAGCTATTGGTCTGTAATCAGAGGGGTCATATGAAGTTCCTTTCTTTGGAAATGAGTGGATATTGGCCTTGGGAGATATAGGAGTACAGTCAAGTCGTCTATGGCGCGGACTTCTATGCCACGGTTTTCTAAGACACGACAAGGTGCCGGACCCCCCCAAAAACCAAACCACGCGCATAAACTACCTATGGCGCGGGCACGGCAAAGTTTGAAACGCGCGGGCAAATTCCCCTGGCAGCGCACTCCTGTTTGTAAACAAAGAAGATGACGACCACTTCAGCTCCATACTACAAGTGCTCCAACAGTGGATTTTTTCCTCTCTTATGAGGAGGTTAAACTTCTCCAAATTCATTGTGTTAAGTAATGATACATTAGAGATTCTTTCGATATTGCGATTTGTTTATTCGAAAAACCGCTATGAACGGGCTAGTGACGAAGTACCTATCTCTGGGCTAACACGAAGTATAATGCCTCCCATCATCATCATCACATATATAAGAATGATTATTACTGTGTTAAATGTGAGTTTTGTTGACACTTGGGCATACAAACTTTATCAAACAAACTTCTTCAATCAGTGCTTGACCAGACAGCCTCTGCCATCTTTAATGTTTTGGTCGGTCAGCTGAACTGTGTCTACTTGGTCGAGCTTTTTTCACTTGATCTGCAGCGCGTGGTATTGCCCAAGTAGACACAAGGCTGATCACCCTCTCGTTTTTTGTGCCTACTGTTATGTGTAATACATGCACTAAATGATTGCTTGATTGTGTGCATGTGTAAAGTGGGGAAAAATGGGGAAAAGTAGGGTGAAAAGGGGGACATTGGGCGAACGTCTAGAACCAAATACCATTTTTTCCATATGTTTAATTATTTCTATGGCACGGGGGCGGTCCAGAACCAGTTAGCAATGCCTTAGGCGACTTGACTGTATATATATCTATCTATCTATCTATCTATTGCCAGACGCCTCAATCCCGTTTGGGGTGGCCACAAACAAATCGCCTACAAGTCACCCTGTCCCCCGCCATTTCACTGCCCTGCTCCCAACTCACACCCCCCTCTCTCATATACCTCTCCACCCCATCCCTCCATCTCATCCTCGGCCTCCCCCTCCCTCTTCCCCCCTCCACCTCACTCACATACACTCTCTTCATCAGTCTTTCACCCTCCATCCTCTCCACATGGCCAAACCACCTCAGTGTGTTCCTCATAACGCTCCCTATCACATCCACATCAACACCACAACGTTCCTTTATATCCTCATTCGTCAGCCTATCCCTCCATGTGACTCCACAGGCTCCTCTTAAATAACTCATTTCCACTGCTCTCACTCTTGACTTGTGTCCTTCCAACAACGTCCAAGCATCACTTCCGTACGTTAGAGTTTGTATCACAATACTGTCATGTAGTAATTTTTTCACTTCCATGCTCACTTCCCTGTTTCTTATCACTGCTTTCAAAGAACCAGCAACCTTTCTTCCCTGCTGTATCCTTTCAAGCACTTCACCCTCCAAACCTCCATCCTTACTCATCACACTACCCAAGTACTTAAACGTACTCACATTTTCCAATTCCTCACCATCCAACCTCGCTGTACATTCACTGACTTCACCTCTTTCAAAGACCATCACTTTACTCTTCCCGACATTCACCTTCAGATTTCGTTTCTTACACACTCTCCCAAACTCATCCACCAAGCCTTGGAGCTCCCCTTCGTCTTCACTCAACAACACAGTATCATCTGCAAACAACAGTACAGGGAGTTTCCAAACACTATCCTCTCTCATCAGGGCCACTCCAACATCCACTACCCTACCTTGTACCTCTTTTATTACCCCATCCATGTACAGATTGAACAACCATGGAGACATGACATATAGATATATAGATATGTATGTACATATATATATATATATATATATATATATATCTATATCTATATATATACTTGAAGCCCTTTCACGTGACTTTAGAAACAGACTCCCGTGGGAGTTGTTGTATGCTGATGATTTGGTGTTGATTGCAGAGAACAAAAGGGAGGTGGAGGAAAGGTTTAGGAAGTGGAGAGATGGCATGGGGCACAAGGGCTTAAGGGTAAATGCAGATAAAACAAAAGTGATGATATCAAGGGTTGGTGGCAGTACTGTCAAAGACGAGGGAGAGTGGCCATGTGCAGTTTGCCACAAGGGCGTGAGAAGTAATTCCATCTTGTGCGGTGTGTGTGTGATAAATGGGTGCATAAGAGATACAGTGGTATCAAGGTAGACTGCGAGATAATGCTGATTTTATGTGTATGGCGTGTCGGGGAGAGCAGGTGGAGATTGTCAGACCTGAAAGAATTGAACTTGCTGGTGAATCTCTTGAGTGTGTGGAAGAGTTTTGTTTTTTGGGAGACATGTTGTGTGCTGGAGATGGGGCTGGAGCTAGCTCTGTGGCTAGGGTGAGACGTGGTTGGAAGAAGTTCAGGGAGCTCTTGCCTCTCCTGACATTGAGAGGACTCTCCCTACGTGCTAAGGGGTCTTTGTATGCAGCATGTGTTAGGAGTGTAATGCTGAATGGTAATGAGACCTGGGCAGTGAAGGAGTAGGATATTCACCGGCTCAGATGTACAGAAATGACAATGATAAGGTGGATGTGTAGTGCGTCCCTGCGTCCAAGGTCTGGGAGGGCTGGGTTCACAATGGAAGAGTTGAGAGGTAGGATGGGACAGGAGTGAATTGGTGTTGTGATGAGGGGAGGTAGACTGAGATGGTTTGGACATGTGGAGAGAATGGGGGATGATAACCGGGTGAGGAAGGTGAGAAGTGTTAATACTGGGGGTGGGGTTACGAGGGGTAGACCGAGAAATAAATGGGACGAGATCATTAAGTGTGACCTCAGGGTTAAGGGACTGAACAGGGAAGCTGCAATGGATCGTACAGCATGAAGAGCCACCGTTAGGTGACCAAGGCCGACGCATGCAAGCATGTTGGAGCCTTCAAAAACTAAACGATATATATATATATATATATATATATATATATTTGGAGAAAGCATATGACAGGGTGGATAGACAAGGATTGTGGAAAGTATTAAGAATATATGGAGTAGATGGGAAGCTGCTGAATGCTGTGAAGAGTATGTATGATGGTGCTAAGGCTGAAGTGAGTGTGGATGGTGAACTGAGTGAATTTTTCTCTTTAAAAGTTGGGTTGAAACAGGGATGTGTCATGTCTCCATGGTTGTTCAATCTGTACATGGATGGGGTAATAAAAGAGGTACAAGGTAGGGTAGTGGATGTTGGAGTGGCCCTGGTGGGAGACAGTAGTGTTTGGATACTCCCTATACTGTTGTTTGCAGATGATACTGTGTTGTTGAGTGAAGACGAAGGAAAGCTGTAAGGCTTGGTGGATGAGTTTGGGAGAGTGTGTAAGAAACGGAATCTAAAGGTGAATGCAGGGAAGAGTAAAGTGATGGTCTTTGAGAGAGGTGAAGTCAGTGAATGTACAGCGAGGTTGGATGGTGAGGAATTGGAAAATGCCAGTACGTTTAAGTACTTGGGTAGCGTGGTGAGTAAGGATGGAGGTTTGGAGGGTGAAGTGCTTGAAAGGGTACAGCAGGGAAAAAAGGTTGCTGGTTCCTTGAAAGCAGTGATAAGAAGCAGGGAAGTGAGCATGGAAGTGAAAACGTTACTACATGACAGTACCTGTATTGCGATACCAACACTAACGTATGGAAGCGAAGCTTGGACGTTGCTGGAAGGACACAAGTCAAGAGTGAGAGCAGTGGAAATGAGTTATTTAAGAGGAGCCTGTGGAGTCACATGGAGAGACAAGCTGACAAATGAGAATATAAAGGAGCGTTGTGGTGTGGATGTGGATGTGATAGGAAGCGTTAGGAGGAATACACTGAGGTGGTTTGGCCATGTGTAGAGAATGGAGGGTGAAAGACTGACAAAGAGAGTGTATGTGAGTGTGATGGAGGGGGGAAGAGGGAGGGGGAGGCCGAGGAAGAGATGGAGGGATGGGGTGGAGAGGTATATGAGAGAGGGGGGTGTAAGGTGGGAGCGGGGCAGTGAAATGGCGGGGGAGAGGGCGAAGTGGAGACGATTTGTTTGTGGCCATCCCGAACAGGCTTGAGGTGTCTGGCAATAGATAGGTAGATAGATAGATAGATAGATATATATGTACATACTGTATATATATATATATATATATATATACTGTATAAATTTATACTGTATATAGTAATCCCTCCAATATCTGATGAAACAGAGCCAAAGGAATGTCCGGAAAGTGGGTTTCTCCGAATACAGTAGAACCTCTCTCATTCGGACTATATGGGGGGAAGGGTTGTCCGAATTAGCAGATTGTCCGGACCATCAGGGTAATCTTCAGTTCATACAAACTCTATCTACATATGGTATGTTTGTTAATTATTAACATATGTGGCATATGTCAACCCTATGTAACCGCAAAAGATGAAAGGCTACCGGTACTAAAATTACAAAACTAATCATGTAAAATAGTTTTGTATTGCATAATTTACAGGTAAGGCCATGACAAGAAACTAGCCTACATTTTAAATTGTAGTAAGGGACTAAGGCCCGTGTAGGCAAAAAAATAAATTAATTAATTAACTAATATTTGGAATAGAAATAAAACTTATGTAGGCAAAAAATACATTGTCATCTTTGGCATATTGATAACACTCATATGGGCAAGAAGCTAATGTTTGATGTACAAGTAAAGCACATTTAAGTACAAAAAATAACCTACAGTAATCACTAAACACTGCAGAATATTCTGACCCATTTTGTGTAAGCAAACTCCTCCTTTGAACACCTTTATTCATTACAGAAGCTACACTTGCATTAAGGGGCATGGTAAGGAGGATTAACTTCTGAAATACAGCGTAAAAATATAAATGGTTGGTGAACTAGATGATGGAATGAATGCTAGCGTGTGTTTAAACAGGCGCCCCTGTAGCGACCTAGCGTGATCCGAGACTAAACGAATGACGATCGCTTTCCGCGCCGATACTGAAAATGCCTTTAGAATTACTTTCAACATATTTTTGGAGCTTATTATTTTTAAATTTTGTCCAGATTAACAGAAGTCCGGATTAAAGGGGTCCGGACTAAAGAGGTTCTACTGTACTGGACCCAGCCTCCTGGACAGATACTTATGGACCCTAACCCAGCCTAACTTTGAAAGCAACCTAAATAACTCCCTACCAGACATGCATAGCACCTATTTAAGACCCTATTCACACATATAAGGGACAGAAAACATGAAATAAATGAAAAGGAACCAGAGAATGAGGAACTAGAAGTGAGTATGGAAAATATTTAGCAGTGTACAGGGTACTTACAGCACGTCTGTGGCCGTTATGAAGATTAACCCTCCTTTTCTAAGGTCCTGGCAGTGGTGAAAATGCTCTTGAAGCACGTACAGTAATCTAGTGTTGTGCTGCACTTAATCCTCAGTACTATGAGTTATAATTGTTTAACACTGCATTCTGTTCTTACTGCATTACGTCAGTTTCAACCGTTAGTTTCAACAGCCAGTTTGCACTCCGCACTTAATCCTTTGCACTCTAAATTCTAATTTCTTGGCACTGCACAACACTGTAAATTCCCATGTGGTCTAGTGGCAAGGTATTGCAGTTTATTCACAAAAACGAGCACGTGCAGCATCCACTGCGATGAGTGTCTAGTCACGATGGTAGTTAAGCGGTAACTGGGAAGGGGGTAGGAAAGAAGGGGTGAAGGGGCAGTGCGAAAACACAGCTGGTTAGCGCCGTGCACCAAGTTCAAATTCTATCTATCTATTAAGTTCAAATTCTATCTATCTGTATACCGAGGCTGTTTACCCCAAGAAAAGGGAGGCAGCCGTGACAGGACAACACATTCCCAATTTACTCATCCACTCAAACACTCACTGTTCCTCTGAACTGTCTGCATGTATTCCTCCACTTCTACAACGGTCGAGTAGCACCCGTCTAGCGGCAAACTCTCACCCCTTTACTGTCCAACTCTCTAATGCAAGAGTTAACCGTTACTCCCAGTCCTTCATTTATGCAACAGGCCAACTCTGGAACTGTCTCCCTCTGTCTGTACTTCCTGCTTCCTATGATCTCCAGTCTTTCAAATGCAGTGTGTCCAGGCACCTTGAAATGAATGGATTTTGAATTTGGCTCTCTCTTGTATTTTGTTTTTCTCTCGGAAGGAACAGTTTTGCGGGCTCATGGCCTTTGGTTCCATCTTCCTCACATTTAAAAAAAAAAAAAAAAAAAAAAAAAAAAAAAAAAGCATCTTAGCCCCAAAGCAGAGAAGGGACAGATCCTCACTGCACCACACTGCACGAGGGTTAACTAAGCAGTGCAATTGGTGACATCTACAGCAGGGCCCGACAGCAGAGCTGGTTTACCCGTCACATCATAATAGACCCATCCCCTTACCCGCACCTGACCTGATCAGCTGATAAGACATATGTGGGAGAATATCCCCTCAGGGTTGAGTCATCATTTATTCATTCACAATTACCCTCCATTCATTTCTATCAAGCACAACCACTCTTCCATGCTCAACAGACATCCCTCTCGCATCCAACTCTCTCTTTACACTGTCCATCCATCCTATTCGTGGTCTTCCTCCCAGCCTTACACCTCTCACATCAGACCTAGTTATCTTTTTCACCAATCGCTCATTACCCATTCTTTCCATATGCCCAAATCATCACAACACCCTCTGCTCAACTCGATCAGACATCTCCCACCCAACTCCATTTCTCCTTCGCACTTCATCATTTCTCACTCAATCCAAACGCGTCATTTCACACATACTCCTCAGACACCTCATCTCCATTACATTCAAACTTTTCCTCTCTGCTACACCTATATTCCATGTTTCAGCCCCATATAACGCAGTTGGTACCACAGCACCCTCATCCAGCCTTCTCTTTCTATCCATTCAAAGCAAGCGACATCTAAACACTTTTTTCATTCCTCCCAGCACCTTACCTACTTCATTCATTCCAAACTTTACTTCTGCATCTATTCTTCCATCCACAGCAACATGTGACCCTAAATACTTAAAACACTCTACCTCCTCAAGAAACTCACCATTCAAAAATATATTAATATCCTACCATCTACCAACCTCATACACTTCATCACCTTCCTCTTATTCTCATTTACTTTCAATTTCCTCCTTTCACACACCTTTCCAAACTCCTCTACCAACTCTCTCAATCTCTCCTCTGAATCAGCCACCAATGCAGTATCATCTGCAAACAGCAGCTGCTTCAAATTCCACTCTCTACCATCAACATTCACCAGAGTCAGACCTCCACCTAACACTCTTGCATTCATCTCCCTTACAAAACCATCCATATACCGTAAATATTAAACAACCACAGCAACATCACACATCCCTGCCGCAGCCCCACTCTCACAGGAAACCAATCACTCACAGTAGTTCCCACACTTAAACACGCTCTACTATTTACATAAAAACTTTTCACTTCTTTTAGTAACCTACCATCAAGCCCATACAATCTTAAAATCCACAGAGCCTCCCTGTCAATTCTATCATATGCTTTCTCTAAATCCATGAACGCCCAAAATACATCCTTACCCTTCGCTAAATACTTTTCGCACGCCTGTCTCACAACAAACACCTGATCCACACATCCCCTCCCTCTCCTAAAGCCACACTGCTCATCACCAATCACTCCCTCTGTACCCTCTCTAACTCTCTTAATTAACACTCTACCATACACCTTACCTACAGCACTCAACAGACTTATACCTCTAAAGCTAGTACATTCATATTTATCACCCTTACCTTTATACAACAGGACCACACATGCACTTGCCCAGTCAACTGGCACCATACCTTTCACAAAGCACACACATTCAACAATCTTACTAACCAGTCAACAATAGTCACTGCACACCCATCCATACCTGCAGCTTTTCCTGTTTTCATCACCTTTCCTGCCTCCTGCACTTCCTCCATGATCAAAGCATCATTCAACTCTCCCAACACAATTATTCCTCGTACCCTTCCATCTCAGCCTCCCCTTCCTCCTCTACATTTAACAATCTTTCAAAATACTCCGCCCATCTCTTCCTTACTGCATCCATCTCAATTAACATCCTTCCATCCTCTGCTTTTACTTGCTCTTCCTCCCCAGACTCTCCCTTTCACATCCCTTTCACCTCCTTCCAAAACATTTTCTTATTCTGTTGAAAATTCTCAGTCAACTGCCTACCCCACCTCTCATCTGCTGCCACTTTAGCATCATGCACAGCTCTTCTTGCCTTATTCCTCTTTTCCTTATACCTCTCATATGACACCTCATCCTTCCTCTGCAGCCACATTTCATAAGCACGTCTCTTCTCACCCCCAGCCATACTTACTTCCTCGCACCACCATTCACTTCCTTTTCTTACACCACCATCCACTCATCTCACACCACACACCTCTCCCACAAGCCCCAACACAGCACCCTTAAACAACTGCCATTCCTCCTCCACATTGCCATTTTCCTGATCTTTCACTGTTTTCCACTCATCTTTCAATTTCTCCTGATACTCTATCATTTTCTCTCATTTATCCAACTCATTCACTCTCAAAACCTCCATGCCAAACCTAACTCTCTTAGCTTTCACCTATCTCTTACCTGCTCTTAACTTTCCCTCCAATAGGTAGTGGTCAGACATACCTCCACCCTCCCCTCTCAGAACTCTCACATCCAACAATCTTATTACATTCCTGGACACAACCACATAGTCCATCAATGCTCTATCAACAACCCATCCACCCTCCTGTCTCACCCATGTATACTTATAAATTACAGGTGAAAAAAAAAAAAAAAATCAATTTTCTTTTTTTTTCCTCATTTTTTGGCCACTTTGGGGTTCCGAAGGCCCAGGCCCAAAATGTCTGGGTAGTGGGGTGTCCGGTTATTGGGCGTCCGGATATTAAAGGGATTACTTTATATATATGTATATCAAATGAGAGGTATAAGGAAAAGAGGAATCCGGCTTTCATGGATTTGGAGAAAGAATATGACAGGGTGGATAGACAAGGATTGTGGAAAGTATTAAGAATATATGGAGTAGATCGGACATTGTTGAATGCTGTGAAGAGTATGTATGATGGTGCTAAGACTGTAGTGCGTGTGGATGGTGAACTGAGTGAATTTTTCTCTTTGAAGGTTGGGTTGAAACAGGGATGTGTCATGTCTCCATGGTTGTTCAATCTGTATATGGATGGAGTAATAAAAGAGGTACAAGGTGGGGAAGTGAATGTTGGAGTGGCCCTGGTGAGAGAGGGTAGTGTTTGGAAGCTCCCTGTACTGTTGTTTCCCGATAATACTGTGTTGTTGAGTGAAGACGAAGGGGAGCTGCAAGGCTTGGTGGATGAGTTTGGGAGAGTGTGTAAGAAACGGAATCTAAAGGTGAATGTAGGGAAGAGTAAAGTGATGGTCTTTGAGAGAGGAGAAGTTATTGAATGTACAGTGAGGTTGGATGGTGAGGAACTGGAAAATGTGAGTACGTTTAAGTACTTGGGTAGCGAGATGAGTAAGGATGGAGGTTTGGAGGGTGAAGTGCTTGAAAGGGTACAGCAGGGAAGAAAGGTTGCTGGTTCCTTGAAAGCAGTGATAAGAAGCAGGGAAGTGAGCATGGAAGTGAAAAAGTTACTACATGACAGTATTGTGATACCAACTCTAACATATGGAAGTGAAGCTTGGATGTTGCTGGAAGGACACAAGTCAAGAGTGAGAGCAGTGGAAATGAGTTATTTAAGAGGAGCCTGTGGAGTCAAATGGAGAGACAGGCTGACAAATGAGAATATGAATGAGCGTTGTGGTGTGGATGTGGATGTGATAGGAAGCATTAGGAGGAATACACTGAGGTGGTTTGGCCATGTAGAGAGGATGGAGGGTGAAAGACTGACGAAGAGAGTGTAGGTGAGTGAGGTGGAGGGGGGAAGAGGAAGGGGGAGGCCGAAGATGAGATGGAGGGATGGGGTGGAGAGGTATATGACGGGGGGGGTGAGTTGGGAGAGGGACAGTGAAGTGGCGGGAGACAGGGTGACGTGGAGGCGATTTGTTTGTGGCCACCCCGAACGGGATTGAGGTGTCTGGCAATAGATAGATAGATAGATATATAAATATATATATGTATATACAGTATATATATATGTATATACAGTATATATATATGTATATACAGTATATATATATGTATATACAGTATATATATATATGTATATATATATATATATATATATATATATATATATATATATATATATATATATATATATATATATATATATATATATATATATATATATATATATATATATATATATATATATATATATATGTGTATATATATATATATATATATATATATATATATATATATATATATATGGTAGGGGTTTTTTCAAGAATACTCCCCCAATATCCCTGCTTGTCATAAAAGGCGACTATAATGGTTGGCGGAGGGTTAGTGCCCCTTCCCGGAAAAACACTACAGTAACTAAAAAGATAAACAATAAGCCTCGGACAAGGACTGACCAAAATATGACGACCAAGGACTGGACAAAGGACATAGTAATCGGAACGTGGAATGTCAGGGGAGCGAATGATGAGGTAAAAGAGAGATTGTCCAGGTGCTTGAGGGTGTAAAAGTTGATGTATGAGGAATAACTGAAACGAAATGGAGAGGTGAGAGTGTGAGAGAATGGGAGTAAGGATGGGGTATATGTGCAGGAATAGGTGAGAATGAGAGGGCAAAAGAAGGAGTATGTATAGTTCTGAGTAAAAGATGAAAGAAGAGCATAAGAGAGTATGGATCAGTTGGGTCATGGATTGTGGAGGTAAGATTAAAAGTTGGAATACAAATGTGGGCGATTGTGTGTGTGTATGCGCCAATGCAAGATCGTGCAAGCAGAGTGAGAGAAGAGTTCTGAACAAATGTGAAAGTGTGCATGGAAAAGTTTGGAAGGAATGACAGAGTGTTTTTATTCCGTGATATCAATTGTAAAGTAGGGAATGTGAAGGTGGATGGAATAGTTGATGAGTGGGGTGTGCCTGCTGAGATAGATGAGAATGGCAGTGCATTAGTGGACATTTGTGCTGGGAGGGGGTTGGTGATAGCCAATACCCCTCTTCAGGCACAAAATGATCCACAAGTATACACGGCGAGTGATGAGAAGGGTGGGTAGTGAACTGAATGAAAGGAAGACAATAATTGATTATGTGTGTGTGGATGAAAGGATCCAAAAATGAGTAATGGATGCAAGAGCTTATAGAGGTTGGGGGAGTGGACTCTCTGACCACTACTTGGTGGTGGCCAGAATCAAGGACCAATTAGGATGGAGAATAGAAGGGAAGGACGGGAAGAACGAGTATTTGTAAGGAGAGTGGAAAGGTTACAAGAGGATGAGAAAAAGGCAGAGTATAAGAGAGAAGTGAAGGAACGATTGGGCAAACATGAATTGGAGCAGATGGGGGACGTGGAAGGTGTGTGCATGATATTTACAGAAGACATATGTGCAGCATGTTATGTGGTGTATAGGATGAAGAGAAGATGGAGGGATGTGCAAGGAATAGCGTGGTGGAATGAAGAGGTGAGACAGGCTGTGACACAAAAGAAGAAAGCATACAATGAATGGATGAGAAATAGGGGTGTGGAAGAAGTTGAGAGGAGGAAGAGAGAGTTATATGTAGAAAGAGAGAGGTGAAAAGATTAGTAAGAGAGAGTAAGAAGAGAGTGGATGAGGAATTTGGAAGGAACTTGAGTGTAAAGTAGAGGGACTGTAAGAAAATGTTCTGGAAAGAGGTGAAAAGAGTAAGACAGGGTGGAAGTGAAGTTAGCAGGGGAGTGAAAGATAAAAATGGTAGATTACTAGTGGAAAAGGGAGAAAAAGTGAGCAGATGGGGAGAATACTTTAAGGAATTGTTGAACATAGAGGATGGAAGTAATGCGAGTAAACGTGACTAGGGAATGGCTGGGAGAAGGAAGGCGGTGAGAAAACAGGAAGAAATCAGTAGGACAGAAGTTGTGAGAGCAATGAAGAAAGTTAAATTCGGGAAAGTCCCAGGAATTGATGGAGTGTGTGGTGAAATGCTGAAGCATGGGGGAGAGATAGTAGTAGAATGGATGTGGAAAATGTGCATATTGGCCAGAGAGGAAGGGTGAGTCCCGGAGGATTGGAAGTCAGGTATAATTATTCCCCTGTACAAAGGAAAAGGGGAAAAAAAAGTGTGTGGTAATAAGAGGGGCATCTGTCTTCTTAGTATAATAGGAAAAGTGTATGGTAGGATACTTATTGACAGAGTTAGAGAAAGAACAGAGGAATAAGTTGGAGAAGAACAGGGAGGCTTTAGGAAGGGAAGAGGTTGTGTAGATCAGATATTCATTCTTAGATCTTTGGTGGAAAAGTTTCTTGAGATGGGAAAGAAGTTGTATGTGGGTTTCATGGATTTGGAGAAAGCATATGACAGGGTGGATAGACAAAGATTGTGGAAAGTATTAAGAATATATGGAGTAGATGGGAAGTTGCTGAATGCTGTGAAACATATGTATGATGGTGCTAAGGCTGCAAAGCGTGTGGATGGTGAACTGAGTGAATTTTTCTCTTTGAAGGTTGGGTTGAAACAGGGATGTGTCATGGTTCCATGGTTGTTCAATCTGTACATGGATGGGGTAATAAAAGAGGTACAAATAGGGTAGTGGATGCTGGAGTGGCCCTGGTGGGAGAGGGTAGTGTTTGGAAACTCCCTGTACTGTTGTTTGCAGATGATACTGTGTTGTTGAGTGAAGACGAAGGAGAGCTGTAAGGCTTGGTGAATGAGTTTGGGAGAGTGTGTAAGAAACGGAATCTAAAGGTGAATGTAGGGAAAGTAAAGTGACGGTCTTTGAGAGAGGTGAAGTCAGTGAATATACAGCGAGGTTGGATGGTGAGGAATTGGAAAATGCCAGTACGTTTAAGTACTTGGGTAGTGCAATGAATAAGGATGGAGGTTTGGAGGGTGAAGTGCTTGAAAGGGTACAGCAGGGAAGAAAGGTTGCTGGTTCCTTGAAAGCAGTGATAAGAAGCAGGGAAGTGAGCATGGAAGTGAAAAAGTTACTACATGACAGTATTGTGATACCAACTCTAAAGTATGGAAGTGAAGCTTGGACGTTGCTGGAAGGACACAAGTCAAGAGTGAGAGCAGTGGAAATGAGTTATTTAAGAGGAGCCTGTGGAGTCACATGGTGAGACAGGCTGACAAATGAGAATATAAAGGAGCGTTGTGGTGTGGATGTAGATGTGATAGGAAGCGTTAGGAGGAATACACTGAGGTGGTTTGGCCATGGGGAGAGGATGGGGGGGTGAAAGACTGACGAAGAGAGTATGTGTGAGTGAGGTGGAGGGGGGAAGAGGGAGGGGAAGCTGAGGATGAGATGGAAGGATGGGGTGGAGAGGTATATGAGAGAGGGGGGCGTGAGTTGGAAGCGGGGCAGTGAAACGGCAGGGGACAGGGCGACGTGGAGGCGCTTTGTTTGTGGCCACCCCGAACGGGATTGAGGCGTCTGGCAATAGATATACATGTGTATATATATATATATATATATATATATATATATACGTATGTATGTGGTAGGTGGGGGCACTCACCATCCACTCACTCAATGCAGTGCTGCTCTCGGGTGTCTGCCCTGTCCTCTCCTCCATCCTTCTTTCCTTCCATCTTCTTCTATCTTTCTTTCCTTCATTCTTTCCTCGTACTTCTGCCTATGGGTGACTTTACACTCCCTCTTCTGTCTTTCATTCATTCTTTCCTCTTCCTTCTGCCTATGGGTGACTCTACACTGAGTGACAAGCCAAATGGTTCCCTGTACACCAAGAAACTATTTACTATGTTGGGTGGTAACCATATAACCAAATTTTGGTGCCTGGTGGTTTAGTGCATTATTGTGCTCCAATCGGATTGAGCCAGTGAAGGTTTATATCCATGGGGTGGTTGGGGTTTATTGCTCTCATAATGCCACTCAGGGATGAGTGAGGTTGGTCACTCTCATCTTAAATGTCAGGACCAACTGCCTAGCCCCGGGCTCCTACGCTCCTCATGGGGCAACGTAGGATAGGATGATGGATGGATGGATGGATATATATATATATATATATATATATCACCCTCATAAAGAAATTGCCTAAGTAATTTTTCGGTGATTTCTGGATTTTTGCCTAAATAAATTCTTCATCACGTGGCGCACCTATTGGTATAGCTGCCTTTGCCAGGTCTAGGGTGTGAGTGGTCTAAAATGCACATCAAGTAACTGCCTAAGTCATTTAAAAGTTAAGAAAATGAGACAGGTTTTTCTAGATTTCCCGAAAAGTAGAAAAAATGACTTAGGCAGTTTCTTTAGGATGGTGACGATATATATACAATATATATATATATATATATATCTACCTATATATATATATATATATATCTACCTATATATATATATACAGAAATCCCCCCCACTATCTGTTGTAATAGAGCCAAAGGCACGTCCGGAAAGTGGTCCCGTCCGGATAGTGGGCCATAGCCTCCTGGACTTGTACTTATGGACCCTAACCTACCCTGACTCAGAAAAACACCTATATAATTCCTCTGGACATGCATAGCACCTATTTAAGACCCAAATCACACCAATAAGGGACATAAAAGACAAATAAATGCAAAAGAACCAGAGAATGACGTTTTAGAGGTGAGTTTATTCAATATTAAACATTCTGGGTGCTTACAACAAGTCCCTGGCTCCTGGACTGGTACTTATGGACCCTAACCTTTCCTAACTCAGAAAAACACCTCCCTACTGCACATGCATAGCATCTAAGACCCTATTCACACCAATAAGGGGCATATGAGGAGTGAAATGAGGTTTTAGAGGTAAGTATGGAAAATACAGTACAATATGAAACAATCTGGGTACTTACAACTAGTCCCTGACCATCTTGATGAATAACTCGCCTCCTCTCTGACAGTAAAAAGAAGTACCTGAAGCACCTGCAGTACACTGTACATGAAGTCTTGCACTGAACTTACTCATTTGCACTCAGAATTCCATTCTCTTAACAATGCGCACTATAGTCTTACTTGCGCTCCATTGCACCTTAACCCCTTAACCGCAGGGCGTCACTTTCGTGATGCTCGGGAGCAAGGGATCATACCACGGGGCAACACTTCTGTGATTCTGTGTTATTTTGAATCCACCCGGTCTATCAAGTGGTGGCTTGTATCATCTATCAGTACTGCTAATGTACAACACTAGTCAGCACTCCTAATCTAATCTGTACTCCCATCCATTGTTGACAATTTAGCCATTTCTCCCCGTTCTTGACTCCCCTCCCTACCTCCCCTCCATTACCCTATCCTCTCGCCTGCCCGGCTGTGCTATGCTAAGTAAATCTTCCCTGGAATTTTTCACTGATTTCATCCATTGAAATAAGCCCTATGCCCTATTCTTATACCAAATAATATATACACGAAAAAAATAAGGTAAGTGAGAGTGCCATACACCTAGAATTGGCTAATTATCACCTGACAACACCTCACATGCACTCATTAGCTAATTTTCGCTGTTTATTTCCCCTTGAAATATGCCGTATAATCTAATTTCGTAATAAAAATATATATAAGAAAGGAAGAGAGAAGCCTAAGTGATATTTACATTCACCTGGAACTATCTAATTATTGCAGGCCACCACACTGTATTCTACGCTAAGTAAATCTTCCCTGGAATTTTCCACTGATTTCATCCATTGAAATAAGCCCTATGCCCTATTCTTATACCAAATAATATTTACAAAAAAGAAATAAGGCAAGTGATAGTGCCATACACCTGGAATTGGCTAATTATCACCTGACAACACCTCACGTGCACTCGTTCGCTAATTTTTGCTGTTTATTTCCCCTTGAAATATGCCGTATAATCTATTTTCGAAATAAATATACAAATAAGGAGGGAAGGGAGAAGCCTAAGTCATATTTACATTCACCTGGAACTACCTAATTTATAATGTATTGTCTTGGTTTCCTGCCAATTATTTCATTGCTATATATTAGCAGGTCTCACAGGGCTGAAGTTGGCAGTATTGCACTCACCCTAGCCAGGCAGCAGGAGGCCACTACAATTAGTTCACTGTCGTCTTTGAAGGTGGGAGTATGTCTGATTAGCTGCTGCTAACTTCCGCCACTTTTTAGCCCCATGCAAAGGGCCCTGTGACCTTTACCCCCTACTAAATCTCGTGTGGAAAGAGGTAAAGGGCTGACAATTGATAGAGAGTGACTACGATCTTTTTATTGAGTAAAACAGTGCAAGTGAAATTGTAAATAATGTGTAAACAGCAAGTGAAAGCAATGACTGTAAATATAAGTGAACAGTGGAAAATAGTTTTATACGTTACTTCAAGTGACAGTGCATAACACAATCAATCAATCAATCATTTCCTGTGGCACCCCACGGGATGCATAGGGTCTCAATGAACTCTCTCCACCAATATTTGTCTCTAGCCATCTCCTTCAGGTCCCACAAACACTCCTCTACTGCTTCTTTTTTCATTGTCCTCAACCAGGTTTCCCTTGGCCTACCTCTACCTCTTCTTCCTCTAGCAATCCACTCTGGCACATCCTGTATTAAACAACCTTCTTTTCTGTATATGTGCCCCAGCCACTTCCAGCGAGACAGTCTCACATATTCATTAACTGGTTCCACTCTCGTAATATCCCTTACTCTTTCATTTGTAACTCTGTCTTGCCACTTTACCCCAAGAATCCTTCTCAGTATTTTATTCTCAAATCCTAATACTTTCTGATCTGTTGCAATTGTACTGTACCATGACTCATGCCCGTAAATTAAAATGGGTCTAACCATGGACTTGTAAATTTTCACTTTAGTATGTACCGAAAGCATATTATTATTCCAAACAGACTTCAACATTCCAACAGCTCGCCAAGCCTGTCTAATCCTCTTCTCAATTTCATTGTTTAATGATCCATTAGATGATACAATCGTTCCCAGATATTTAAAGTTTTCTACATTCTTCACAACATTATTCCCAATTACACAATCGATTTGGTTCTCCACGTTCATATTAATAATTTCCGTCTTTCCACAATTTATTACCAATCCCACTTTTTCTCCTTCCTCCACCAGACAATTGAGCACCCTCTGCATCTCGTAAGTACTTCCGCAAATCAGTACAATATCATCAGCATAGTCCAAATCCATCAGCTTCTTATTTTCTTTCCAGTTAATTCCTGCACCTGTTCTTTTTACAACCTTTTTCTTAACATAATCCATAACCAAAACAAACAACAATGGCGAAAGAACTCCTCCTTGAATCACTCCTGACCTACCTTGAAATGGATCACTCAAAGAACCACCCACCATTACCTTACAAAAAGTACCTTCATGCAGGCTTCTAATAATATTTACAAACTTTTCTGGTATACCATAGAATCTCATAATTTTCAACATAGCTCCACATGAAACACTATCAAACGCCTTTTCAAAATCCACAAAACACATGTTAAGTGGCATTTTCATCTCATTAGCTTGTTGCATTAGATGCCTTACAATAAAAATCTGATCATTACAACCTCGACCCTTTCTAAATCCCACTTGTTCTTCTCTTAAAATTTTATCAATTACTGGCTCTATTCTGTTCAACAAGATTTTGGAAAAGACTTTTGCAACTGCAGGTGTCAAAGTTATCCCCCTCCAATTGCCACACACACTTAAATCTCCCTTTTTTAGTATTTTTATAATCACTCCATTTTTCCACTCTTCTGGAATTCCACCATTATCCCAAGCCACATCAAAAAGTTTCAAAAGTGCATTCATCAACTCGTCATTTTCCACCTTAAGCATTTCAGGGAATATTCCATCCTCACCTGGAGCCTTAAAATTCTTTAACTCCTTTATAGATTTTGCTACCTCTTCCAAAGTTATATCCCCTGTTTCTATCTGCAAATCTCTCTCGGCTGGCAAAATGTCCTCTTCAGCTGGGATTGGTCTATTTAGAACAGATTCAAAGTGCTCTTTCCATCTTCCTTTTATATCCAAATTTTTAGTCATCAAATTACCATTTCTATCTCGTACAGGTATTTCCTTCCTTCTCTTTTCAGTGCCAGTTAACTCCTTTATGGCCTGATACGCTGCTCTTGTGCTCTGACCGTCATTTTTACTTAATTTAATTTCTGTCTCTGTCGCCTTTTCATCATATAGTCTCCTCTTATCACGTCTAACGAGTCTTTTTACTTCAGAATGTAAACTCCAATACTTTGCTCTAAGTACTTCAACTACCTGGCCATCAGCATGTTGTTCTTCACTTCTTAATTTAGCCTCTTTCCTTTTCTGAATTACATTCCATGTTTCATCTGACATCCACTTTTTCCTTCTCGCTTTTCCCTTTTTCTTAATAGTAACCTTAGCATAACACAGTGTAAATAAAATAGAAATGTAAATAATGTAAATAATAGAGAACGTAAATAGAAATGTACATGAGTAGTATTATAAGAATACGAGTATATATACTAGGAGTAAGGAAAGTGAAAGTTTCACTCTAGCATGTATGAATACTATGAGTTATGAGAGTGAAGGTGAAAGTGACATTCACTCTCAATGCTAGTATACAGGACGAGAAAGTGAATGCTACGTATTTTACTGAAAGAAATTGAATCCCTACAGTGACAATAAACTACTGTTACTGAAGGAAACTTATGGATAAAGACTGTAGATATATATGTGTTATACAGTAACAGAAATATAAACTGTCAGTGTTTTTATGAATAATAGACAACACTAGCGGCGAACGATCGGAAGTAGGATGGTCATACGCCCTTGTAATTTTCATTGCTTTCACAGTGTTTTTTTTTTTTGGAGTATGGATTCCAAACTATTTGAGAATCATAGAATAGTGTTTCTAGCGATAATATCAGGCTGTGGTAATCATATTACGAGTTGTTGGGAAGTGTAAAGTGGAGACTTCATTACCCAACTTCAGAGGTCTCCACAAGTCCTACGGTACTCGACGAAGGCTCATCAAACAACCAAGGAGAAAGCTGAAGGTATGTGCTATAAGTATATGTGATTTTAATATTCTAGGACTAATAACTGCTTTTTGGCAAATATTTTTAGAGAGTCTGTCGGAGTGCGAATATGCCCACGGGAGCCGCAAGTCAAAGCAAAACAAGCCCGCGGTTTAAGGGTTAATGAAGTAAGTGTTGCACTCTGCACTTAAGTCTCTGCGCTCATAAATCCATTTGCTTAACATTATACACTCGTCTAATTTGCGCTCCATTGAACGTCAATAAAATCAGTGTTGCACTCTGCACTTTAGTCTTTGCACTCACAATTCTAATTTCTTAACACTATGCACTGTTTTCTTCACTGCACAACACTGTAAATTCCCATGTGGTCTATTGGAGAGTTCTTGCCATTTAATCACTGTCAGAGTCTAAGAGTAGCTGACGCAGGTGGCCTAGGGGTGCGTCGCTGGGTCGTGGTGATGGACTACCCACTGCAGACAACTCTGAAGACAGATGCAAACTCACGTCCAGTGGTGACTTCACTGTGCCTGATGTGCTGGGCTGTGGCTCAAAGGATGAGGGCCTGTCTTGGGGAGGCAATGGAGTGGAGCCAGGGCTGGGCACAGCAGGGGTCATGGGTCTGAAAAAGCTGTCAATGGTTGATTGACACAAGGAACAATGATTTTGGCGATTAATGATGCGCTGCCTGAAAGCGCGCGCTTCCCCTATAAGTCCCAATGGCTCCATCTCCCTGTTGCAGTACGGGTGTTCCAGGTAGTTGAGAACGAACTCTACGTGTTCCCGGAGTGCACTCAGCTTGGGGATGGCTGGAGTAGTGTCACGCTCAGAGGAGTCCGCATCATCGTAGCCATCCTCGTTGGAATCTTCAAGCTGGGTACTGACACCTGCAACTGATGATGCGATCTCGATATCAGACATGGTCTGATACCCAGGATCGCCCTAGTTGTCATCCAACCAGTCACGCACTTCATCCACATCAACATCGTCGCCATGCACACGTAGACGTGCATGGAAGTCTTCCACGTCAAAACCTAGGAAATCATGCTCAACATCCGTTCTGAGAAGCAGACGAGACCAACCATTTTCAACAGTCTTGACAGGGACTTCCTTGCACTGGCTCGGTTGTAGATGGCAGACTTGATGTTGTAGCAGGGAAGGTTTTCCAAAGTCCGCTGGCCTCGCGTGTCCTGCCCCTCCCTGCGCTCGTCCTCGAGAACAACCATCACCTCGTCCAGGAACTTCCGTCGGTACAGCCTCTTCGTTACCACGATCATTCCTTGGTCCATTGGTTGGATGGAAGCAGTCGTATTAGGTGGCAGAAACATGCACCTAATGCGCCCATTCTCAGCCACCAAGTCCTTGTCGCACGGGTGAGCAGGTGCATTATCGAGGAGAAGGAGGGTCTCTACCTGGTCGCGCAGGATTCCCAGTTTCTCCGTCTGGTAATGGATGACCTCCTTGATGAAATGGCGGTGGAACCAGTCTTTGAAGATGTTGGCAGTGAACCATGCCTTCAAAG